>NC_091401.1:25763700-26063700 GCF_032191515.1 Phaenicophaeus curvirostris
GAATCCCCTCCCTCCCTGCTGGTCCCACGGCTCTGGATGCAGCCCAGGACACGGGTGGTTTCTGGCTCACGATGAGCTCCTTCTCCCCCAGCACCCCAAGTCCTTCTCCTCAGGGCTGCTCCCAATCACATCATCCCCCAGCCTGTATTGACACCACAGTTTGCTCTGACCCAGGTGCATGAACTTGCATTTGGCCTTGTTAAACCTCATGAGGTTCTCCCATCCCCACTTCTCCAGCCTGTGTGGATCCCTCCGGATGCCACCCTGTCCTTCTGGTGTGACAACTGCACCGCTCAGCTTGGTGTCATCTGCAAACTTGCTGATGATCTTGGTGGCTACGTAATTGAGGAGTGTATTAAACACATTGAAACATTAAAAACTGTGGAGCTCAGTTTTTGCTAGAAAGTTTGTGCACTGAACCCGCTGCTTTGCGTATGTTTCTCGGAATAAAGCAGTTTGCTCCTGTGCTTTGACCTTTCTCACAGCAGGGCAGAAACCTCAAGCCTGTTTTCCAGGCTCGCCCTGAGTTTATCACAGCCCTTTGTTACCTAAACACAAAGAGTTTTATTCCTTAAGCACACAGAGCCAGCAAAGATCAGTATAATTTATGGGTTTTTTCTACATCCCAGCTGCAAGGTCACTTGAGGGTGTTTTCCAATCCCTCCTCAACCATCTCCCGTTATATTCCCACAGATGGGCAGCCAGGGGATGGTTGAGGGAACTTGGAAGGAGGGATTAATGGGGAGCTGGACTTTGAGCTGCGGGACAGTCGCACGTACAGGGTGCTGTGATTGCAGGACAGCCCTGCACGAAACAGCTAGAGCTGGCTCTGGGCTGATTCCCAGGGCAGGGCCACTCTGCCATGGCATAAGAAAAGTGGGAAAACCAGCCTTGAAATCCCTGGGAAAGACAGAGCTTTGAGCAACGTCCACCTGCCTGCAGGTGCAGGAGGATCGTGCTGGGGTTGTTGCAGCCACTACCATCCCTACACAGTGTTGTGGCCATCAAGCCTGGTTATTGAGCCTGGAGAAGAGAAGGCATTCGAAAGGGAGCAAACAACCCCAAAGGTTGAGATTGTTCAGCCTGGAGAAGAAAAATCTTCGGGGAAACCTCAGAGCAGCTCCCAGTGCTGAAAGGGGCTCCAGGAAAGCTGGGGAGGGAATTTTTACTGGGCCTGGAGTGACAGGATGACAGGGAATGCCTTTAAATTGGAAAGGGGAAGATATAGATGAGACATTAGGAAGAAATTCCCTTACACAGGTAGCACAGCACACGGTTCGGTCCATACCCGGTACTGCCAGGAGCCCCTGGGCCACCCACCTCGTATAGAGCGCTCAGGGATGCTCGCAGGCCGAGCCCTTGCAGAAAGACCCAGCTCCTTTCTTAGAAAGCATTGTTACTCCCAGCTTTTCCCAGCGACTGAGCATCTCTGTGAACAGACTCCTCCTTTCAAGCCCAGCAAGAGCCCAAGGCAGCCTTGCTTCTGCCTCCCTCAGCACCTGACGACCCAGGAGCAGGTAATGGCCACGACTCCATCAGCCACCGCTGCCGCCCCAGACCCGGTGGGGAAGCAGAATTCAATTCTTTCAGACGACCATAGTAATCAAATCAGTTTAATGTAGAGTTAACATATTGTAAAGGCATCAGAAGCCTAGAGTATTGCTATCAGCCGTGGCCATCAAGCCCAGGAGACCACGCTTCTGGAAAGGCACAGAGAGGTAGGAGAGTTGGGGCATTTCCCCACATTAGTTGCAAGTGAGAACGTGCATGTGGGACCTTCCTCTTGGAGGCCTGAGAGAACCAGAAACTTGTGCTTTTTGAAAGGAATGCTAATGTGCTGGGACACGTGCTGCCTCGTGCTGCCCAGCGAGTCCACCAACTCTCGCTGGCTTTTGCCTACACTAAAGGAAAAAAGAGAAGAAAGGGGGTGCACAGAAAAGCCTGGCTTTGTGTGCGTGAAGGGTATTTGGTGAGGCAGCAACAAGAAATATTCATAAGGTTGCTTTTGCCCTTGGCCAGGGACAAGGACTGTTATTTGCATTGCTTTGGACTCCCGTTACCACCCCAGGGGGGACTGAGAAGAAACCTGTCATCCTCTGGTATTGCCACCACGTCTTCCTGCACCAGCAGAGCAAGAGCAAAGCTCTGCAGTGGGGACAATGGTGTCACCGAGCATTTGGCTCATCTGCTGTGGCAGCTGAAGGGGACAGTGGCACCATGGTGGGCTCCTCGTGGTGGGGGAAGCATGGAGTCCTGCGGCTCTGCAGGAAGGCACTGTTCACTGGGGTGGGGGGCAGGTCCAGAGGTGCTAATTCTCAAACTTTGCATAAGGGTTCTCTTCCTTGAACAGGCCTAGAAGAGAAGAGATCAGTTCAGACAGCAGCAGCCGTGCCAGCAAGAAACCCGCTTCTTGGTTACAACTCTTTGTCATCCACACTTCACCCAGTCTCCTGTCCCACAGCCCTGCTGACCCGAAAGACCAGAGGTCAGGAGCAGGTCCTGAAAGACCTGCTCGTATTTGATGTGTGTGTGCAGCCTGCACAATTTCACTCTCCTCCTCTGCACAGGAGGAGAGAGCTGTTAAGACACAGGTCCCAGGGAGGGTTAACACCCCTGCTGCCCTGCCCAAGAGGAGCAGCACTTGTGACCCGAGCACCTCTACCCTTGCTTCCAGAGGGCAAGAGAGCAATTCCCTGAGAGGGGGGAAGCAGAAACATCATTTTCCCTGCTGGCCAGATCTCCTCTGCAGCTGTAACCATAGTGAGGAGCACAGTTACTGAGGCTGCTCGGTCTAAAGCTCAGTTTGAATCACTCATGTCAGCACTGTACCATATTTTCTTCGGATTTCATCATGCCGTGATTTCATCTCTGCTCTCCTGAAAGAAGCAAACAGAAAAAAACCACAAGTCGGTGACTGATGATACAAAACCAAGCAAAAGGAGCTACAGCTCCTTGCTTCTTCCTGACCTTGGGAGCTCCAGGCTGCCAGCCCCGCAGCTCCCCACAGCAGTGGGGCCACCAGAGGTCACACACAGCAGCAGCCCTCGAGGAGTCAGACACACAGCACTGTTGTGATGCTGCATCCACGAGCCACCCCAGAAAGATGTTGTTCGTGAGGTTTATGTTTGAGCTGGGGCTGCAGCAGCCACTGACTGTGTGTGTTGAGCCCCAGCAGCCTCCTGGCATCCCGTTTGGTGCAGGCAGGAGCCAAATGGTCCTGCAGCCGGAGGCAGCGGGTTTGCTCACTGCTGAGCAGGGACTGTGGGGCAACCTCACCTCTCCTCCTGCCGCACCCGCCTCTTCTCCCGCTCCCTGGCTGCTCTCTCATCATCCTTGTCCGGCCTGACAGACAGAAGAGCCCGTTAGCGGCGCTCGCCACTCAGATCTGCAACAACACCTGGCTGCATCCGAGCTACTCGGAGAAAATAGGGGACCTCTTTCAATACTTGCTTTTTGCTCTTTTTCTTGCAGCAGCAGCAGCAGCAAACCCCCAGCAGGATAAGGATTGTTCCTCCCACCACGGACATGGCAATGATCAGGGCTTCAAAGTTCACTAAAGGGTTTGACAAAATACATTTAGCACACAAATCCATGGCTGCCTGGAGTTATAATTCTGCCCCTCTGCTCCACTCTTTTGAGACCCCATCTGGAGTCCTGGGTCTGGGTCTGGAATCCCCGACATAAAGAGGGGATGGAACCGTTGGAATGGGTCCAGAGGAGGCCAGGGAGGTGATCTGAGGGCTGAAACACCTCTGCTATGAGGACAGGCTGAGAGAGTTGGGGTTGTTTGGCCTGGAGAAGAGAAGGCTCTGAGGACACCTTATAGTGGCCACCTAGTACCTGAAGAAGCTCTAGAAAAGCTGGGGATGGGCTTTTTCCAAGGGCATGGAGAGATAGGATGAAGGGGAATGGCTTTAAATTGGAAGGGGGAAGATTTAGACTAGACATGAGGAAGAAATTCTTCATTAATAAGGTGGAGAGGCCCTGGCCCAGGCTGCCCAGAGCAGGGGTGGCTGCCCCATCCCTGGAGGTGTTGAGGGCCAGGTTGGATGGGGCTTGGAGCAGCCTGGGCCAGTGGGAGGTGTCCCTGCCCATGGCAGGGGTGGGACTGGATGGGCTTTGATGTCCTTTCCAACCCAAACCATTCCATGATTCTATGAGATGACAGGGGACTGGATGCACTTATGTGTGTCCATGGGTGAGAGACAAAGCAAGACAAGATCCACTGGGTTTTACTGCCTCAGGGCCAGCAGTGCCTCTAAATCATCAAATCATAGACTGACCAGAGTTGGAAGGAACCCACATGGATCATAGAGTCCAACTCCTGTCCCTGCATAGAACAACCCCAGCATTCACACTGTGTGAGGGCCTTGTCCAAATGTTTCTTTAACATTGTCAGGCTCAGGCCCAAGCCAGGCTCTTCAGCTCCAAAGGGAGTTTATCCACCAGCACAGGTCTGTATTGGTGCTTCTGAGGTTGAACCTGAGGGTCAGTTCCCCCCTGCCCCCAGGGGGGTGGGTGGCAGCACAGCGGGAGCTCCTCCGTCTGACAGGAAAGGCTGAAGTCACACACCTCAAAAACACAGACTCATTTAAGAGCTAATCTTCCGCAAGACTAATCTCCTCTAAAGCGAGTTTTACAAGCTAAGGAATGTGTTCTCCTACAATGAAACCTTTTGTGAAGCTACTCACATAAAAACGAGTATTGCAGGGTCTTACACAAGGTTCAGAAAAGCACACTGCACAGCTCACAAAGAGGAGGTTCTTCCTCCACAAGTAATGGGAGTGGTTTTCACTCTCTTGTGGGCAGAGAGGAGAGCCCATCCTCAATCACAACATGAGATGGGTGACAACAATCCAACTCCAAGTTCCCCATCAAGTCCCAACTTGGTTGCTATCTGCCTCGGCCACACAAACTGGGTTCTGTCTGTGCACAAGTGTGCACCAAGCTTGGTCTACACAAGACACTAATTTCTCCAGAATCCCTCCAGGAAACAGAGCAGCAAGCTGGAAAGGCAGCCAAGAGCCAGGTGGCAGCTAGAAAAAGCTCCTGGAGGTGACCTGGCTTCAGCACAGCTTATGGAAGAGGCTATTTTCTCAGGTGGGTGAGAGCTGAGCAGGACCGCTGCATGCTCAGCACTAGAAGAAGCCCACACAGACCTCCAGAGAGGGCATCTCACTTCTGGTTCCAAGAGCCCCCGTGCTGTTTAAGAGCCTGCCTGGGACAGCAGGCACACTGCTGCAGGGAAAGAGCCTGAAGCAGTGCAGGAAGAGTGCTCCTCGGGGTGCAGAAGAAAGAGCTGCCCAAGAGCCAACCACCGGCGTGTGCATGCTTTGAGCACCAGGAAGGTTTGCACAGGCAGCTGCCTGCTGAGCAAGTGCCTTGGCTCTTGTTCCTCAGCGCTGGCCGCACGGGGAAGCCTCCATCGCACTAAAGCACGAGGAATATATTTAGAAGAGCTAAAGCCCCACAGGTCCTTCTTGCCAGAAGGCAGGGACTGCTCACACTCTGCTTTCCCACCCACACTTCAGAAGTTTGCAGAACCTTGGTTGACTTCAGCCTGTCCTTGCTATTCCGGCAGCGAGAAAGGGAAGTGAGGGAAACCTCCCGTTACCACGCGCGCCAACGGCACCCAGCACCGCTCAGCAGCCAGCTCTGACAGGCAGGCATCGCTCCAGCACCATCCACTTACCCCAGCAGACTCCCCAGCGCGCGGAGCGGAGCTCGCAGAGGTCGGACGGCGGCAGGATTCTTCGGACAGGGTACTCCATGCATTTCCCACTGCTGGCACACCACAGGCACTGGGACACAGGCAGCACAGCGTTACTGGTGTGGGCAGTACGGCTGGTTAGCCACGCTCGGCTTTAGTAGCCACAGCAACACGGCCACTGTCGCCTGCTCCTGGGGGCCAGGTACCACCCAACATCCATGGGATGCTCAGGAGCAACAGTTGAGTTCGCTCAGCACAGATTTGCCTGCCCTAGGAGAGGCAGGAGAGGGGAGTGCAGATTTTTAGACCAAGGAAAGATGTTGAGAACCCTTCTCCTGGCTTGCACGATTGTAGTAATCACTAAATCCTTCATGTTTATTTGGCACAGTGTTTTTGGGACAAGAAGAAACCTCCAAGTCAGCCACTCAGCACAGAGCTGATGAGCAGGAGAGGTTTCTGTGTGCCCTCACCACTCTTTCCCAGCCACAGTCCCTGTGGCAGCTTTGCACTCTCCTTTCCTGCTGGCTCCAACCCCCAACGCCAACATTCAGCTGGGTTTGGTCAAACTGGTTCTAAGTCCTCTGCAAGATGTGACTCTGGTTCAAGTTTGCTGATGTTGGAGATAAGCAGGGGAGGCTGGCAGGACAGAGGGACGCATCCCACACCCGCCCAGTGCCACGGCACCACAGACTGGTGGAGGAGCAGCTTGCCCAGCCAGTCCAGTCCTCTCTGCTCCTTCACCATGTGCGTCCCCCTGACAGCGTCCCATCCGTGAGGAGGAGCTCAGCAATTCAATTCTTCAACTCGAAAAGCGTACAACAAACCCCAAGCAGTTTCTAGCAGCCTCTTCCCAGAGGGCTGAGGTGGGGGTGCCCTCTCACCAACACAGGGAGGTGGCATTTGCAGGGTGCTCAGGACAAGAGCAGGGAAAGCAGCGTCGCTTCCAGGAGGGAAATTGCTCTTTGGCAGCCGGCAAAGCCCACCCTGTGTTTTCAGGCTCGGCGAGAGGTTGGGAGTTTTACTACAGCTACTTACGGTGACATTTTTCAGACACTCCTCACAGCTCCTGTTCGTATACTGGTGACAATCTACAAGAAGGAAAAAAAGACACCTCAGGACTCTGAAAAACTGCTCAGAGCTGCAAGAACTTCAAAATGCAGTCGGTGTCATGACGGGAGGCCCAAGTGCAAGTGGAAATCATCTGCTTTGCCCGCGCTGACCCAAAGCTGGGAATTCCTCTTCGTGGATCTCCTTTCCCTTCAAGGCTGAGCACCTGCTGTGGCTGCAGGCAGGGGGACAGCAGGGGGACACAGCTGGGGTCGGTCCGGAGGGACCCTGCGAGGACGAGGACAAGGGTAGGGCAGGCAGTGCAGTCCCACATTGCCAGATGACGGAGCAGCTCAAACAAACAAGACCCAGATGAGGAAGCGACTACCAAGAAAAGGAGAAGCAAAGAGCACAAGGTGGGACATACAGTCCCCGGGGGAGCCTGTACCCTCCCACTGCACGAGAGCCGTACTCTGCCTCAGCAATTCATCCAAACCCTCCTTCTGCAGGAAACGCTCCAGGAGATGGAGCAGCACCACAGTGGAAATCAGCACCCATGTTCAGATGCTTTTTCCACCTCCAGTTGGTGGAGGAAGGCCCCTGCTCTCTAGACACGGGTGGCTTTCAGCACCGGTGCCACGGTCGATGACAGCATCGCCGGGGGGTGCAGGGCAGCTGGCGGGGGGCACAGACCAGGTCTGAACACAGGACAAAGTGGCCCAGTCCAACTGCCTTCCTGGGCTTGCCTGCAGCTCCCAGCAGCACTAGCTCCGCGGGGAAATCTTCCTACAGGATCCTCGCCTGCTCTTTCGCTCCTCAGATCCTCAGGAAGGGTGGTTTGCCAGCCCTTGAGAATCAGGCATTTAAACCTCACCCCTGCCTAAAGGGTCTGAGCATCAGCTGGGGCTGTTTGACTGCAGTTTAAAGAAAACAAACACAAACCAATTTGCCTGACTGCTCAGTAAGAGGTGGAAGGAGGATCACTGCTTCCCAGCACCTTCATCAGGGAAAAAAAATCAGTCCCAGAGGTGATTGTTTTCCACACTCACAAGCAGTAAAGCTGCATTTTATCTCTCCAGCTGGCCGGAACCCTGTGCTGTGACCCACTGCCAACAGTCACGCGCCCTGTGCAGCCCTCCAAACAACTGGGCAATTTATTAACACAGCTCAGATAAGGGTGTTTACACACGGCCCGGAGAGGCCGAGATTGCAGATTTCAAACACTCTGGGAAGCTGCGTCTTCCCCATTTCTCCAAGCAAGGCCGGAAAAGCATCACATTGCTGCCCCGAGCCTGTTTGCTTACGAGGCGGCGATGCAGCCTCCTCTCGCTGCAGGAGGCCATCGGCAGGCAAAAGGAGAGTCTGCACTTTTAATCCAGCTTCCCACTGATGCCTTGCTTTCCTCTGGGCATTTTCCCCCCTCCTGGAACCCCCAAGATGGGATTCATCCTCAGAGCCACGAAGGCAAAGCCACTCTCCTACAGCTGGATGGGAACGGGCTGTTTCCAGGACTTGGCAGCTCTTCAGGACTGGGGTTTTGTCCCCAGTCCCTGATCTCAAGGGACCAACCCACTCACCCTGGATGGCAGGGGCAGCACTGTGGTCCCTGGTGACAGGGGTGGGAGAGCACCTCCCGTCCTCCCGGAGAGCGCTTTTGCCACTTGGCTACAAGAGAAGTGAAGTGAGTGGCTTGCAGCAGAAGGAAGACATAGAATACATATTGCCCCTCACTCTCTTCTCAACCAGAGCCACCAAGCAGCCATCGGAGCGCTGGTTGTTGCATGGAGACCAGCTGCTCGCTCAGAAGAGTGGGCAAGCTCCTTGGGACACCCCTGAAGGGGCAGAACTTCTCCTCTACCTGGCAAGGCCCCCATGGGGCTATGTGACATCCTCCACACGCGCAGGAGAAGCTGCTCCTCACCCACATCTCTACGGCACCCACCTTGGTTTAGTGTTTGATAGGAATGGTTGGACTCGATGATCCGGTGGGTTTCTTCCAACCTGGTGATTCTATGATTCTATGGTCCAAAGCTCCCAGCGTGAGGCTCCCCCAGCCAGTCTCCCCTCTCCTGAAGGAGGATCTCCTCCCAGGGGCCATCAGCGGGGACCTCGCGAGTCCCCCCTGCCCATGACAGGTACCCAACTGCTGCCCAAGACCTGGCTGAGCCGTCGGCATCGCTATATGCCCCATTATCCCATTATATTGCAGCAGGAGCTGGAAACGCAGCAAGTAGAGACTCTCTTCCAGCACCCCATCTTCCAGACCTGAGGGATGCGCTGGATCTCACCCCACAGGGCTCCCAGTGGAGTCACCCCAAGCCCTGGCCACTAGCCACCCCGTGCCCAGCACACGCTGTGGGGTGACAGCCTGCTCCACGCGTTGGATCTCCTCCGAGAGTGGGGTCCAACGTCACCGCGAAGCCATGGGGGATCGCGGGCTCGGAGCCCCCCAACCCACGGGGAGGCAGAACTGGGACCCCTGGGCTGTCCCAGTACCGGAGCTCGGAGCCTTCGGTCCTGTGGGGAGGCAGCACCGGGGCTGAGCGGCATCGGAGCTCTGGGGACTCGAAGCCTTTGGTCCCAACGGGAGCCTAGGGCTGAGTTGGACCGGAGCCCTGGGGCTCGAAGTCCTCGGTCCCACCGGGAGCCCTGGGGCTCAAAACCCCCGGTCCCACGGGGAGGCTGCGCTGGGGCCGAGCGGGGTTGGGAGCCCCCGGTGCCATAGGGAGACAGCACCGGGGCTGTCCCGGTCCCGGAGCCCTGGGGCTCGAAGCCCCCGGTCCCACAGGGAGGCAGAGCCCAGGGCTGCCCCGGTGTTGGAGCCCCGATCCCACCGAGAGGCAGCACCGGGACTGTCCCGGTACCGGAGTCCTGGAGCTCGGAGCCTCCGGTCCCACCAGGAGCCCGGGGCTGAGAGGTCCCAGAGCCCTGGGGCTCGGAGCCCTCGGTCCCACCGGAGCCCGGGTCTGTCCCGGTACCGGAGCCCTGGAGCTCGAAGCCTCCGATCCCACCAGGAGTCCGGGGCTGAGAGGTCCGGGAGCCCTGGGGCTCGGAGCCTCCGGTCCCACCAGGAGCCCGGGGCTGAGAGGTCCCAGAGCCCTGGGGCTCGGAGCCCTCGGTCCCACCAGGAGCCCGTGTCTGTCCCGGTCCCGGAGCCCTGGAGCTCGGAGCCCTCGGTCCCACCGGAGCCCGGGTCTGTCCCGGTCCCGGAGCCCTGGAGCTCGGAGCCCTCGGTCCCACCGGAGCCCGGGTCTGTCCCGGTCCCGGGGCCCTGGAGCTCGGAGCCCTCGGTCCCACCGGAGCCCGTGTCTGTCCCGTTCCCGTCGCCCCGTTCTCCCAGGGCGGCAGCTCCGGGGCTGCTCGGGGCCGTCCCCCCGTGGCCGGTGCCGGTTCCCCCTCACCTGCCGGCGGGTCCTGGGCGGCGGGCAGGGCCGGGGGCAGCAGCAGCGGCAGCAGCAGCGGCAGCAGCCGGGGCAGCGGGGCCATGGCGCGGCCGGCGGGCGGGGGCGGGCGGGGGCGGACCCGGCGCTGAGCCCCGAGGCTCGGCCCCTGCCCCGGGGACCCCCCCTCCCTGCCCCCCCCAGCCTCACTAATAACCATTTCTCCACCAGATCTCATCTCAATCTCCTCTCTTTCAGCTCAAAACCGCTCCCTCCTCTTCCCATCCCTGATCCACAGCCCCTCCCCAGCTTTCCCGGAGCCCCTTTCAGCGCTGGAAGCTGCTCCGAAGGCTTCTGTCCATCCAACCCGCCGTGTTGGAATCACAGGATCAAAGAATCACCCCGTTGGGAAAGACCTTGTGGGTCATCGAGTCCAACTATTCCTATCAGCCACGAAACCGTGTCCCTGAGCATCACTGAATCATAGAATCACAGAATCGCCAGGTTGGAAGAGACCCATCGGATCGTCGAGTCCAACCATTCCTATCAAACACTAAACCATGTCCCTCAGCGCCTCGTCCACCCGTCCCTTAAACCCCTCCAGGGAAGGGGACTCAACCCCCTCCCTGGGCAGCCTCTGCCAGGGACCAATGATCCTTTCCGTGAAGAATTTTTTCCTAATGTCCAGCCTGAACCTCCCCTGGTGGAGCTTGAGGCCATTCCCTCTCGTCCTGTCCCCTGTCCCTTGGGAGAAGAGCCCAGCTCCCTCCTCTCCACAACCTCCTTTCAGGCAGTTGTAGAGAACAATGAGGTCTCCCCTCAGCCTCCTCTTCTCCAGGCTAAACACCCCCAGCTCTCTCAGCCGTTCCTCATCAGGCCTGTTCTCCAGCCCCCTCACCAGCTTTGTTGCTCTTCTCTGGACTCGCTCCAGAGCCTCAACATCCTTCTTGTGGTGAGGGGCCCAGAACTGACCCCAGGATTCGAGGAGCGGTCTCACCAGGGCCGAGTCCAGAGGGAGAAGAACCTCCCTGGACCTGCTGGTCACGCCGTTTCTGATCCAAGCCAAGATGCCATTGGCCTTCTTGGCCACCTGGGCCACTGCCGGCTCATGTTCAGTTGCTGTCAACCAACACCCCCAGGGATCTGGATCAATATAAAGAGATCCGTGCGTGTTCACACGGCGCACAGTGATGTGATGCCGTGGTGGAATTTTACTGGAGATTGGGGTATTGTTCATACTGGAGTAAATCAAACAAAAGGACAGCTCAGCTCTGGAAAGAAGTATTTTGCTTCTCGAAGGTTAGGCCTGTTCATGGGGAAAGGACAGCTTTATCCCTGTGACAGCCACCATAACCCAGCATCCCAGTCCCTCTGACAGCTCCGAGAGGCTCCCAGCATTGTCTGGTTGCACAGACCAGTGGCTTGAGCCAACGCTGAGCCCAGGGACACCGAGATCCATGGTCAAGCAGTGAGAATGCTGCAGGAATAGAATCACGGAATGGTTTGTGTTGGAAGGGACCTCAAAGCCCATCCAGTGCCACCCCTGCCATGGGCAGGGTCACCTCCCACCAGATCAGGGGCTCCAAGCCCCATCTAACCTGGCCTTGAACCCCTCCAGGGATGGGGCAGCCACCCCTGCTCTGGGCAGCCTGGGCCAGGGCCTCCCCACCCTCATTGTGAAGAAATTCCTCCTTGTGTCTAGACTAAATCTGTCCCTCTCCAGTTTATACCCATTGCCCCTCGTCCTATTCCTACAAGGCTTTGGAAGCAGTTCCTCCCCGGCTTTCTTGGAGCCCCTTTGAGTACTGGAAGGTGAAAACCTGAAGAAAGAGATCTTGTAGCCTTGCTGGCCTCCCCTGCCGCCGCCAGCCTCATTGTGGAGCTCATCATCTGCCCACTCTGAAAACTTCCCTCTCCCTGCGGTGTTTGCGGTGTCCTTGAGAGCCAGATGGGCTGGCTGCTGGTGGCAGAGCTCCCGCAGGCTGGGGAGGAGGGAACCGAACCCTGGGATGTGGGGCTGAGCCGTGGGAGATGCAGGATGTGGAGGTGGGAACGGTCCTCTCTCCATTCTGCCACGGCAGGCGAGCGCTCTGACGCAAGCAGCCGCCTCTTGCTGCTGGTTGGGATTTTGACACCTCCTCGGGAGAAACGCGGTGTTCTCTGCCTGCAGTGAGGACTCGGGGGCTGCCGAAAACACACGGGACCTGTCTGTTTGTTCCTCCTAAAGCAGCTGGTGCTTGAGGTTGGGCAGGCACCGGCATCGCTCCAGTGTTAGTGGGACCAGGGAAGTCTCCCTGAAGGCACCTCCCAAGGTGGAGGCAGCTCCTTCATCTTGGACCGTGTCAGAAACTGTGTGGCCAGCAGGAGCAGGACAGGGATTGTGCCCCGGGCTCGGTGCTGGTGAGGCTGCACCTCGAATCCTGGGTTCAGTTTTGGGACCCTCACTGCAAGAAGGACATTGAGGGGCTGGAGCATGTACGGAGAAGGGAACAGAGCTGGGGAAGGGGCTGGAGAACAAGGGTTCTGGAGAGGCTGAGGGACCTGGGGCTGTTTAGCCTGGAGCAAAGAAGGCTGAGGGGGAGACCTCATCGTTCTCTGCAACTGCCTGAAAGGAGGTTGTAGCAAGGTGGGTGCTGGGCTCTTCTCCCAGGTCACAGGTGATGGGAGGAGAGGAAAAGGCCTCAGGTTGCACCAGGGCTGGTTCAGATTGGACATCAGGAACAATTTCTTCATGGAAAAGGTTCTTGGGCCCTGGCAGAGGCTGCACAAGGTGGTGGTGGAGTCCCCGTCCCTGATGGGGTTTCACAGATGGGTGGATGAGGTGCTCAGGGATCTGGTTTCATAGTGGACAGGTACAATTAGACTCGATGATCTCAAAGATCTTTTCCAACCAAGTGATTCTACGATTTTACGGTTCCCACTTGTGAGCGATGCCTTGTGAGCCCCTGCTGGCTGGCTTGGGAGGCTGGAAGCATCTACCAAATCATTCCTCTTTGTCAAGTGCCTCGTTCTTTTGCCTTGGGTTCATTCGTGAAGCAACTCTTGGGCTCTGGAGCATCCCGGCAGCACGAGCAGGGATCACGAGCAGGGATCACGAGCAGGGATCCGTGGGCGGGCGCCCGGCAGCGAGAGCAGGCAAGGTGCCAGGGGGCATGTCGGGGGAGACCGAACCACTGCTGCAATCCCGCCGGCCTTTCCGCTCCCTCTCCTTATTTGTCTCTGAAGGGTATTTTCAAACCCTTCAAGATGGCCTCAAGTGGTTTCCAAGGCGACGGTGCTAAAGTCATCACTGCCATGGAAACCCTCTCTTTGGCATAATATAAATATTTCCCTTGAAGGAGGCTGGATGAGTGGGCGATGTGCTATTTTCTTGCACTCCCTGGCTGCAACAGGACAATCTCCAGGAGATGGAGGGGGCCCAGGGAGGATAAAATTAGCTCGCCACGCTGGCCAGTGATGAACAGGGGTGATTGCCAGTGTTTCAGCACAAAACCTGAGCTTGTTTGTGTCAGCGGGGTCCAAACGGATTTACTCTGTAGAAAAAGAAAAAAAAAAAGAGGGAAGGGGGGAAAAGTAAAGTTGAAAACAGACACTTTTTCTTGTCCTTCAGAGTTTTCCCTTTAGTCCTGATGGCACATCCCTTCTGGTCAGTGCAGGAGTCTTGGAGCACCTTCAGTGCTGGGTCAAGGATGGCTGAGCCCGAGTCAGCCCACCTGGGAGCACATGCATGGCCAAGACTCTTCATTTTGCTTTTAATAGCTATTCTGTCTCATCAACTTGCCTACATCTTCGCTTGAGCCCTGGGAGAGGTGCTTCCCTGCAGCCCTGAGTGCTGGCGGCGGAGCAGGACCCCCAAAAACACCTCAGAGGAGCTCCAGCATGCCCGCTGCCAGGCAGAGATCATAGAATCGTAGAATAATTGAGGTTGGAAGGGACCTTAAAGATATCTAATTCCAACCCCCTGCCGTGGGTAGGGACATCCCGCTGGACCAGGCTGCCCAAGGCCCCATCCAACCTGACACTGAGCACCTCCAGGGATGGGAAGATGCTCCAGCAGCCCCCGGTGCCCTGGCACAGGCTGTCCCTGCTGCCCCCCACCGTGCCCCCCCTTGTCAGCCCACAGCCAAGGAAGGATTTCCAAGCTGCCGTGGGAGATCCCGGCACGCAGAGCGGGTGTTTTCCCAAACATTCATCACCGGGAGCGAGCGGCGCGATGGGACGAGGCGCCCGTCTCTGCCCAGGCTGGCGCGGAGGCATAAACACTGCCTGTCCCCGAGCAGATGGCTCCTCTCACATCTCAGATACCAAAGGGCTTTCCTAACAAATAACACCCCCCACGAACGCAGACACGTTCCCAGGTCTGGAGCAGCGCTTCTCGCTTTCCTGGAAGAAGGGGATGCTCACCCCAACCCCACGCTACGAAGTCTCCCGGGAGGTACCCGTCTGCCCTCCCTGCCCCCTGCGGGAGGCTGGTGGGCTTGGATCCCAGCACCTGCTTTCCTTTTTCTCCCACTGAGGGGGGAAAAAAAAAACCCAGACCCAGAGCAAACAATTAAAATGTTCCAGCTGCTGGCGTACAGCAGCGATTCCAGATAAAACCCCAAGGATCTGCTGGCTAAATATAGCCTGAGCCCCATAAATTAAACAAAAGCTTTTCTCCGGGCTCTCAGAAAGCCGGTTCCAGCAGTGGTTTTATCTATGTAAGGTATAACTCCAGCGGTATTTGTTATTATTAGCCGTACCTCCCCCGTGTCACCCAGCTCCTCAACACTGTTCTTTAGGAACGTGAGTTTTGCAGAGGCTGACTTTGCTCTGGCAGCTCCTCTGCTGTGGTGGGATCACACCTCTAGAGGCATTCCTGCCTTCTTATGAGAATTTACAAACCTAGGTTTTGGTTTTTTTTTTATTTTGGACAGCTTCTGGTTATTCAATACGTGCCCATTTCAGACATCCTGTGTTTTCCAGCGTGCCCTTCTCTGAGGTTCATCCCAGGTATCTCACCCAGCATGGGTGTTGATCTTTTCTCCCAAGTGACAGGCTGTAGGATCAGAGGGAACGGCCTCAAGTTGCACCAGGGCAGGTTCAGATTGGACATCAGGAACAATTTCTTCATGGAAAGGGTTCTGGGGTCCTGGCAGGGAGGTGGTGGAGTCCCCATCCCTGGAGGGGTTTCACAGACGAGTGGGTGAGGTGATTAGGGATCTGGTTTAGCAGTGGACAGAGACAGTTGGACTCGATGATCTCAAAGGTCTTTTCCAGCCAAGCAATTCTATGATTCTATGATCTTTTTAGCTTATATTACAATCCGCTGTCCAAGGAACTGGGAATTCTTAAATGAAATATTGCCTGCAGTGCAAAGGTGCTGGAAAGCTCTTACAGATACGGCGCAAGCCAACACACATGTAGGCAGCTTGTCTCGCCTCCTTTTTCTCATCAAGTTTATTAACAATCTTTTATGACATTATGTCTATTCTATTATATATTATGATATTACACAGCCAATGACTCATAGCTTTCTACGAGTTTTCTCCCCGAACCTTTAAAGAAGTTTCAGCATCTTGCTGCCTCGAGCACACGTGACCAGCTCTTCAGAGAAGCTGTGTTGTTTGCATTGACAAGGATGAGTTTGCACCACTTTCTCTCCAACTCTTCCTCCCAACACGTTGTGCTCAGCACGAGGAGCGCATCCAATGCCTCCTTTCTCATTCCAGATATTGAGGCTTTGTTGTTTATCCTATGGGCGTGTTTTGCCTGGAGAAGAGGAGGCTGAGGGGAGACCTCATTGCTCTCTCCAACTCCCTGAGAGGAGGTTGTGGAGAGGAGGGAGCTGGGCTCTTCTCCCAAGGGACAGGGGACAGGACAAGAGGGAATGGCCTCAAGCTCCACCAGGGGAGATTCAGGCTGGACATTAGGAAAAAATTCTTCACAGAAAGGGTCATTGGTCCCTGTCCGAGGCTGCCCAAGGAGGGGGTTGAGTCACCTTCCCTGGAGGGGTTTAAGGGACGAGTGGATGAGGTGCTGAGGGACATGGTTTAGTGTTTGATAGGAATGGTTGGACTCGATGATCCGGTGGGTCTCTTCGAACCTGGTGATTCTATGATTCAGTGATTCTATGGACTTTTGAAAAAGCGTTTCACTTATTGCATCCTGAGCTGCTCCATCCCAAAGCTGAGGGCTGGCTCAGCCGGTGTGCAGCGCCTCCAGAATCCTGTTCCGTTGCTCCATCACTGCTTTTGTTTCTGCATTTATCGGTGAGTCTACAGCTGAGTAATCCAGCCCACGGCTCAGAAAGGTGCAAGCAGGGCTGGCAGCCCAGAGCATCCAAATTGCCTTTTCCAAGTGAAAACAAGATCTCCTCACCAAGTTCTCCTCAGCCTCCCATCTCTCCTTGCGGCACCACTGGCTCTGCTGAAACCACCCAGCAAAGTTCCTTCTCGATGAGCTGTGCACAACAAGCCCCAACGTGCACCAGCCTTTCTCCAGGGCCACGTGCTTGCCTTGTCCTCTGTGTCATCTGGACATCCCTTCCCCTAGGTTTTTTGGTTCCCTGCAATGTTTTTTGGGCAGATAGCCCTTTCCTGAGCAGATCATGAGGAAGAAGAGGCTGCAGCTGCCTCCTCTGGTTCCTCTTCCTCGGCAGCTGCAGGCAGCTCTGCACCCTCATCCTCTCCATCCCTCGGGAGCCTCCCCACCATGGGAGGAAGAATGATGCTCCCTCTCCCACCAACAACTTGGGTTTGTCCCTCTGTTTGTAAACACGCCCCTACCTGCCCCCTTTGCAGGGCGCAACCCCCACCCTAGGGCTATTTTCAGTGAACTCAACCCCCCTCCCCAAAAAAAGAGAAGTCAACTCCAAGGCTGTCATGGCTATATTTAGTTGGAACTTTTCTGTCCAGGATTCAGACTCTATTTGGAAACCCTGTACCCTGGCGGGCGGCCAAGCATCTTGGTTTTATACAGTAATCCCTCAGCATATGGCAAATGTTTCTCATCTCCCGGTGGCTGCGGCACCGGCACCGGCAGCAGAGGGTTTGACGCTGAAACCGAGACAAGCTGGCTGTGGTTGTGGATTCACGTCGTAGACCCTGAGGATCTTTTAATAGAAACAGCTTCTTAACGTGGCTTTCAAAACAACCCAAACGAGAGAGAGCAGCAGAACTGCCTCCAGCCCCCAGCACCTGGCAGGAGGTTTTGGGGTGCAGAGCAGCCAGTGGCCCAGGGTGATGCCTGGGAATGGGATGATAGGGAGGAAGACGTGGGACACCCCAAACCCTGCTCCCAGGCCTCCCCAGCTGGATCAGCTGTCAATCTGGGAAGCAGCTTCTGGCATATTTTGCCCCTCTCTCCATTGAAAATGTCATGAAAATTCCCATTTCGCATGCCGGGAGTTCTGGGGTTGACACAACATAACGATCCACATGGAGTAATTCCCAGTAACTTGACAGCGTTTTGGTGCCAACAATCTTGTCCTGGCAGTCTGCGGGTGTCTGAGTGATGTTCGGAGAAGCAACATCCTCATGCGCTCCTTCTCCTTCTCCTTCTCCTTCTCCTTCTCCTTCTCCTTCTCCTTCTCCTTCTCCTTCTCCTTCTCCTTCTCCTTCTCCTTCTCCTTCTCCTTCTCCTTCTCCTTCTCCTTCTCCTTCTCCTTCTCCTTCTCCTTCTCCTTCTCCTTCTCCTTCTCCTTCTCCTCCTCCTCCTCCTCCTCCTTCTCCTTCTCCTCCTCCTTCTCCTCCTCCTTCTCCTTCCCATTCCCCTTCCCCTTCTCCCTCTCTCTCCCCCTCTCCCTCTCCTATTTTAGATGAAACAAATCCTATGACAGCATCTCTCTTGGAAGCACAGAATGTAACCAAAGGTAATGCCCCCAGGTTCCCGAGCACCAAGTGCATTTCTCAGCTCTGCAGCAGTTGTGAGATAGAGAGAAGCAGGAGCTGGTGAAGAAAAGGTGATCAAATGCCTATTTATAAAGCCCTTCCAAATATTTTAGACTCGTGACATGCATGATGATATATAACACAAATATCTCCTTCAAACCATTCCAACTTAAATCCCACATCCTTATTTTAATTCAGGAGTTCAAGGGATTTAAGGAAGTATATACTTCAAGCCATTCTTCTTGTTGCTCACAAGCAGAGGAGAGCTCTGGCCAGAGCTCTGGAACATATGGGGCAGGGTTAGGGGAGAGACCCACATCCTGCATCAATACCTTGGGGACACGGACCAGCCCAGCTGCAGGAATAATGTGATGGGCAGTGGTGGTTTCTGGAATCCTGAACATAAGAAGGATATGGAACTGTTGGAATGGATCCAGAGGAGGCTACAAGGATGATCCGAGGGCTGGAGCACATCCCATTCGAGGACAGGCTGAGAGAGTTGGGGTTGCTCAGCCTGGAGAAGAGAAGGCTCTATGGAGACCTCAAAGCAGCTTCCAGTGCTGAAAGCGGCTCCAGGAAATCTGGGGAGGGACTTTTTCCCAAGGGCCTGGAGTGACAGGATGAGAGGGAATAGCTTTAAATTGGAAGGGGGAAGATTTAGATTAGACATTATGAAGAAATTCTTCACAATGAGGGTGGGGAGGCCCTGGCCCAGGCTGCCCAGAGCAGGGGTGGCTGCCCCATCCCTGGAGGGGTTCCAGGCCAGGCTGGATGGGGCTTGGAGCCCCTGATCCCGTGGGAGGTGTCCCTGCCCATCGCAGGGGTGGGACTGGATGATCTTTAAGGTGCCTTCCAACCCAAACTATTCTATGATTCTATGATTAGTGTTTCTAACGAGGCTAATTTAATCCTGCCCACTGAAGAGAAGCCAAAGCACCCACGGGACCATTTTGGGCTCTTCAGGGCGCAGGAGCCGGGGTGGCTGAGCCCCCATTCCCCGGCTGGGTGTGCGCAGGAGCAGAGGGCTGGGGTGCTGGGGTGGTTTGGGGTGCTGGTGTCTTGCACCACCCCAGCCTTGCTGCTCCTTGCCTTCCTCGTGCCGTAAGCACCGCTACAACGTGCTGAGGCTGGAAGTCAGTCAGGCACAGCCAGAGGCAGAAAGACAGCGGCAAACGAAGATCCACTGGCTCCTTCCAAGCTCATGCAGCAGCAGCAGCCATCTCCTCCGTGCTTCCCCAGCAGCTCCATGGCTGCTGGGGCAGGTCTGCACTGGCAAAGCTTGGCTCACACCAGCATGCTGCGCTGGGACCACGAGCTCCTGTGGCTTCTCCATCCTGAGGCCCCCATTCACCAGCCCCTCGGAGGTGGCAGCGTGCAGGGGACCTCTACGGGCACCACAGCATTTATTCCCCTCTCTGCCCTGCACTGTTCCTCCGGCTTTGGTGGGAGAAGCCAGGAACGGGCAGCAGAGCCCAAGCATCCTCCGGAACTGCGCCAAGCTTTACGGAGTAGTTCGATCACCCACCAGCGTGTTCCCTAAGAGCCCAGTGATTCATCGACAGCCACTCGCTTCAGCTCTACCCTTTTGTCATCCTCAAATGCGACATTTCCCTAAATCACATGGCTTTTTTGTGCCACTATTGCACACCTACAGGTGCAGCTGTTCCCGCCCAGGCACTTTTATCCAGAGCCATCCTGCTGCCTGCGTGACGCACGCTGCCTTTAGGGGAGACACAGGTTGCTTACAGCAGGTTTGATCCGTGCGGTGTCCCTGCAATCTCTCTTCCCAAAGGGCAGGGGTTTCCACTCTGGAATTATCGCCCCACGCAGTGTTCCTTATGGCGCAGTGAGGGAGGGTGAGAAGGATGGAAATGCAGACAAACATCTGGTGACTTTTCAGGGGGGAAAGGCTGGTGGAAAACCCAAGCAAGCCAGCCAGCCCTTTGCTTAGGGATGCAGGATCCGTGCATGCACATGCAGAAAGATGAGGTCCCCATGGGAGCCAGCTACAGCCGGGTGGGTATTTGCAGGCTCTGAGGGATCTGCACATCCCAGAAGGTGGAATGAGCTGCCTGGGAGCTTTGCTATGCAGCGAGGATTTTTGCTGCAATTCTGTTTTTTTTTCTCAGTCTCAGCCTGGGAAGTTTCAGCTCTCGGTGCCAAAAGCCGCCTCGGCGTGTTTATTAATGCGGATTGTAAAACCTTGGCAAAAGGCTTCACCAGCAGGTCTGCAGAAACCCTGCCGGATTCGCTGCCTTCCAGCCAGATGGGCTCTATTAAGAGATGTCACACCACTAACAACACCTGACAGCTCTTTGACTCCCTCCCCTGCTCTGCTCCGTGCTCCGAGCGAGGCGGCAGCATCCTGAGCTGGGAGCCAAGGGGAGGCTGTTCCCACGCCTGCCCCGAGGACACGGAGACGGGGTTCTGCCTTAGCATGGGCTCCTGCACCCCAGATTTGCTTCGTGCTGCCCCCCTGCCCTCCTCTTCCCACCTTCTTTGTCTTGCTGGAGGCCCCCAGCTGCACCCGCAGTGTGTGACCAACTGTCACTCACAGCACCGGCCACCTGAGCTCGCAGCCGAGACGTCCCTGTCTCTGTACGAGAGGGGGTTTCCTTATAGGTGGCTAAATTTGTGATTTTTTCCACTGCGCTATTTACTCAAGTAAGAGCAGAGCACCTCTTGCACAGCTCTGCTGAAGCATCCCTCAGGTCTTTGCTCTGCATCTACACCGCCGAGGGGTAATTTTCAGGAGAAATGTGGTTGGGACATGGATGGGGAGGTGCAACGTGGTTGGGACATGGATGAGGAGATGCAACGCAGTTGGGACATGGATGAGGAGATGCAACGCGGTTGGAACATGGATGAGGAGGTGCAACATTGCACCCTGCACTTTGGGTCGTGCTCTCTGCTGATGGCTCGTGACATCGTATTGCTACGATGTTGTCCCTTCCCGGGCTATTGCATTGTCACTGTGGTCACCACCTTCTGCAGACTCGTGGTCACTCAAGGGGAGACTCAAGGGCAGGTTGATGTTGGAATGGTTGGACTCGATGATCTAGTGGGTCTCTTCCAACCTGGTGATTCTACGATTTTATGTTTAGAAGAGCACCCATGGGTGCTCAGCTCCCTCCCACAGGGGTTTCCCCAGCCAAGGCTGAGCCCCCAGGCTCAGAAGAAGCCTGTGGCTTGTAGGCTTCATGCTGCCAGTCTCTGTCTCAGTGTGGGGTCCTCCTCCAGCCTCTGGGAGAAGGCAGCTTCACCCAAATCCCTGACTCCCTCGCAGCATCTTTCCCTGAGAGCAGGCTGGCTCTGCACAAGAGCTGCACAGCCTTGGAGAGGTGCAGCTGCAGCTCTCCCTCGTATCCATGGGATACGCCAGCCCCATCGCTTCCAAAATCAGAACTATTTCACCCTCCACAATGTCATCCTGCCTAAGAATCCCAGTCCTGGAGAGGGCTTTGCTCTCCAGGGGTGGAGTCTGCTCTGGGGCAGGGATGGAGATGCTGTCGTTTCCCCCATGACATGCAGCCCCCCAGGGCAAGAGGGAAAAGCCCCCTAGGGGGGCACTAGGTTCTTCGGGAAGACAGACAGTAATAAAAGCAACCAAGGAGCCGGCGGTCCTGCCCTGCCACGGGCTCATCTCTTGGGGCACAGAAGCCTTAGTACAACACCCCGGAGCATCCCTCATCACCACAATCGGCTGCTGGGAAGGGGCCAGTTTGGCCACGCTGGCATCTCCTGGCTCTGCAGCTGAGTCCCTCTCTGGGGACATCCCACCCCCACTGGGTTTTCTAATTTCCAGCCTAATCTGCCACTCTCCAGGCTCACTTCAACTTAATATAACGCTGGCGAACACCCGCAGGAGTGGGAGAGCTCGTCCTTCTCCCTGTCCATCCCTGGGGCAAGACCAAGGAGCAGAATGAATGCTCTAAGAATTAAAATCAGCCCTGGAGATTTCTCAATTTTTTTTTTTTTTTTGAGTTCTTTTCTTCCCCTTTGAAATTTATCCAAGAAATAACTGGTAGGGACGAAGGGCAGGCAAACAGCTTTCTGAGCAGCCCACTTGTCTTCCGAGCAAGAGCCGGGGCTCGTTTTAGTCGTATCTTGACTGCGATTCTCATTACTCAGAGCCCTGACGGGCCCTGCAGTTCCCATTTGTAATCACACGTTCAGTAAAAAAATCAAGTTATAATTGCTAGGGATTCCTTCTCCCCAGCGTAACGGAGAACAGGCAGGGAGGTGGCACTAAGCTGAGTTAGCAGCAAACCTCCGCGTTGCCTCAGGTCCACATTTCAAGAGCGAATTAACCAGAATTAAAGCAAGGAGAGAGCTGATAACCCCTCCCAAGTCTGCTCAGATGATGAAAAGACACTTTTAATCTCTCCTTTGTGTGGAGAAAAGCTTTCTCTGCCTTTTGGGGTGCCCCTAAAATAAGGCTTGTCCTGCTTCTGCTGGGGTTTGGCCCTGCCAGGGGGAACCGGTGAAAAAGAAGGAATTAGAGCATCAGAATGAGGAACGGTGACTCAGGTTCAAGAAGAACAGTTGCTGCCAGGCGAAATGTGATGGCTTTTTTGGACAGGGCTGGAAAACGGGACTGCAGCTCTAATCAATCCAGCTTTCAGCGCGTCGCTCGCGCTCATCTCAGCCAGGACGGGGCACAGGGCTTGGCAGGGGCTGCAGGGGCTGTGGTGGGTGGGGGGGGCATCACCGATCTGGAGCAGAGACAGAGGGTGCTGGTAAAACGATGGGACTGGGGACAAGTTACAAATCCCCAGATTATGAAACAAGGCAGCACATTTTTCCTCCCAGTTCTCTGGACTCAGGCTTTTCACCTCCAGCACTCGGAGGCTTCGCAGCAGCTGCCAGACCCCCTGACCACGGTCACTGCTGTCCCAGCAAAGGATTCCTCCTTCTCCCAAGGGTGCAAAGCACTCAGGCCACACGGTCAGGGCTTTCAGGCCTGAGGATCGGTGGTTAAGGCACTCACAGGTAGCTCTCACCCACACCAACCTCACCCTCAGGGCCTTTCCTACTGAAGGATCAATCCTCGGGGTGAATCTGCTGCGTGCAGCCTTTCGAGGGAGGTGGGAGTGTGCTGGGACACACAGCTCTGCAAGAGAGAGACATCATCACTGGGGCTTGTGCCTAATCATTATCATTTTGTCTTTCGACCATTTTAATTTACTAATTAATCCCTGGAAGGAATACGTACTTGGACAGGAGGAAAGAATGAACCTCTTTTGTCTGGGTGTGCAGGGAGAGCATCACTGGAGGTAACGGTACATCCCGAGAGCATCGCTGGAGGAAACAGCACATCCCGAGAGCATCACTGGAGGTAACAGCGCATCCCAAGAGCATCACTGGAGGTAACAGCGCATCCCGAGAGCATCACTGGAGGTAACAGCGCATCCCGAGAGCATCGCTGGAGGTAACAGCGCATCCCGAGAGCATCACTGGAGGTAACAGCGCATCCCGAGAGCATCGCTGGAGGTAACAGCGCATCCCAAGAGCATCACTGGACGTAACAGCACATCCCGAGAGCATCACTGGAGGTAACAGCGCATCCCGAGAGCATCACTGGAGGCAACAGCGCATCCCGAGAGCATCGTTGGAGGTAACAGCGCATCCTGAGGGCATCACTGGAGGTAACAGCGCATCCTGAGGGCATCACTGGAGGTAACAGCGCATCCCGAGAGCATCACTCCCATGAGGACCGGGGTCATCCCTGAACTGGGCAAGGTTTCACCTGGTGCAAGGTTTCTTTCTGCGAAAAAGGACTCTGTGCCTGCCAGCTGAGGCTTTGCAGGAGGTGTTTCATCATCTCTGGTGGGGTCTCTGCCTGCCCAGACTGGAGCTGGTGTTCTCTGGTACCACGGGCAAAGGCAATAGAGGGTTTCCAGCCAAGGAGCCTTCCCTGTCCTCCTCCTCCTCCTCTTCTCACATGTTCTCATTGCGGAAAGGCCTCCCTGGGGTGGAGGAGCCATCGGACAGGATGAGGACAGGGCTGAAATGCTCATCCCGGGGAGAGGGAAGGTCACTTGCTTTGGTGAGGTGTTGGCACAGGTTACAAGTCCCAAGGGAGACGATGGGCATGGACAGGAGCTGGAGAGCTCGGAGCCCTCTTTCCTCTGCTCCACA
Source organism: Phaenicophaeus curvirostris (assembly GCF_032191515.1). Classification (NCBI taxonomy): domain Eukaryota; kingdom Metazoa; phylum Chordata; class Aves; order Cuculiformes; family Cuculidae; genus Phaenicophaeus; species Phaenicophaeus curvirostris. The sequence continues at coordinate 25,787,850 of NC_091401.1, forward strand.
AGGTGAAAGCCCTCAGCCCGACACCCCAGCCCATCACCAGGGGCTGGTGGGTGCTTTGAGGGCTGCTCCTCTTGCCCAGGCAGGTCTGCAATGACTCTGGGGACTCCACCACCCTCAGCAGCCCAGCCTGGAGCCCTGACCTGTTTCTCTGGGGTCCCAGCCAGGAGGGAGGGACCAGAGAGATCCTGGTGTAGAGCGGGACCATCGTATGGGACCAGCACGCAGGCTGCGGTGGTAGATGGGGATTCTGCTCCTCTCTGCTTCTTTCTCTCGGGAAAGATCAGTCTCAGCTGTCAGTCCCCTTCTCCTGCCTTTTTTTTTTTTTTTTGAAGTTGGAGAACTACGTACATGGATGGCATCTCTAATTAATATAAATATAGCAAAACATAAATAATAGACATGCTTGAAATAGTGTCACCCCCGAGCAGGCAGGCGTACGCGTCATGGAAAGAAAATAAAAACGCTTTTTATCTGTTTTGGCATTTTTTTGTTTGTTTGTTTTCGGTGGTTTGTTCCGTTCCTTAGGAAGGAGCAGCCTGTGCCATGGGTGAAAGTGCTCGGAAGTGGGAGAGACCGAGGTGCAGGGGGGGGGAAAACCCCAGGGAAGAGAGAGGGATGGGATGGGATGGGATGGGATGGGATGGGATGGGATGGGATGGGATGGGATGGGATGGGATGGGATGGGATGGGATGGGGAGGGAGGTGGGGATGAGGACCGGGACAGGGATGGGAATGAGGATGGGGACAGGGAGGGGACAGAGATAGGGACAGGGATGGGGATGGGAAGGGGGATGGGGATTTCAGAGGGGAATGGTGCTAGGAACAGGGACAAGGATGGGGATGGGATAGGGACAGGGGGAGGGGTGAGGAAAGGACAGGGTTGGGGATAGGGATGGGGACAGAGACAGAAACAGGGATGGGGACGGGACAAGGATGGGGATAGAGACAGGAAAAGGGAGGAGGATGGGGATGAGGACAGGGACAGAGATGGGGAAGGAGATGAGGAAGGGAATGGGGATGGGGATGGGGATGGGATGGGATGGGATGGGATGGGATGGGGATGGGGATGGGAAGGGGACGGGGACGGGGACGGGGACGGGGATGGGGATGGGGATGGGACAGGGATGGGGATGGGGATGGGATGGGGATGGGAAGGGGAAGGGGATGGGGATGGGGATGGGGATGGGAAGGGGAAGGGGATGGGGATGGGGATGGGGATGGGAAGGGGAAGGGGAAGGGGAAGGGGACGGGGACGGGGACGGGGATGGGAATGGGGACGGGGATGGGGATGGGGATGGGGATGGGAATGGGGATGGGGATGGGGATGGGGATGGGGATGGGAAGGGGAAGGGGATGGGGATGGGGATGGGGATGGGAAGGGGAAGGGGATGGGGATGGGGATGGGGAAGGGGAAGGGGACGGGGACGGGGACGGGGACGGGGACGGGGATGGGGATGGGAATGGGGATGGGGATGGGGACGGGGATGGGGTTGGGGATGGGGCCGGCGGAGATGAGGAAAGCCCAGCCGCTCTCTGGGAGGGGGGCAATTCCCCAGTAACCGAGGCGCACGATGCAGACGCGGCCGCCGCTCCTCCCCGGCCGCTCCCCGCGGCGCTGCCCGAGCCCGGGGAGGGGCGGGGGCGCGGCCGGGGCCCCGGGCTCTTCCTCCCAACCCCTCCTCCTCCTCCTCCTCCTTCTCCTCCTTCTCCTCGGCTCCCCCCCCGGCCGCCGGTGCCGGCGGGCGGAGCGGGCTGGGCTCACAGCCCCGGGACCGAGCTCCAGCCGCCCCGGAGCCGCCGACACCGGCAAGTAAAGGGGGGGAGGGAGGGAGGGAGGGAGCGGGGCTGCGGGGGCTCCGGGATCGCCCCGAGGGGGAAAAACAGACCCAGGAGGGACCCCAGAGCCCGCAGAGCGCAGCGCGGATCCTCCGGGGCAGCGGCGGGGGGAGAGGGAGGGGGAAAAGGGTCGGGAGAGGGGGGAAAAGGGTCGGGAGAGGGGGGAAAAGCGATGGGAGAGGAGGGGGAAAGGGTCGGGAGGGGGATGAGAGAGGGGGAAAAGCGATGGGAGAGGGGGGAAAAGGGTCAGGATGGGGGGAAAAGGGTCGGGAGAGGGATGGGGAAGGGGAAGGGGAAAAGGAGTAGGGAAAGGGATGGAGAGGGGGAAAAGCGATAGGAGAGGGATGGGGAGGGGGAAAAGCGGTGGGAGAAGGGGGGAAAGGGTCGGGAGAAACGATGGAAGAGTGGGGAAAAGGGTCGGGAGAGGAATGAGAGAGGGATAAAAGAGATAGGAGAGGGATGGGGAGGGGGAAAAGGGTCGGAGAAGCAGTGGGAGAAGGGGGAAAAGGGTCGGGAGAGGGATGGGAGAGGAATAAAAGCGATAGGAGAGGGATGGGGAGGGGGAAAAGCGGTGGGAGAAGGGGGGGAAAGGGTCAGGAAAAGGGATGGGAGAGGGGTGGGGAGGGGGAAAAGGGTCGTGAGAGGAGTGGGGAGCAGGGACACGCGATGGGAGCGGTGTGGGGAAAGGGAAAAGCGTTGGGAGCGGCGCGGGGAGGGGGGACACGCGGTGGGAAGGGTGTTTGGAGCAGGGAAAAGCGGTGGGAAGGGTTGTGAGGAGAGGGAAAAGCGTTGGGAACGGTGTTTGGAGAGGGAAAAGCGTTGGGAACGGTGTTTGGAGAGGGAAAAGCGTTGGGAACGGTGTTTGGAGAGGGAAAAGCGTTGGGAGCAGGGCCACATGCAGTGGGGTCCCCAGGTGCCTTGGCAGGAGGCTCGTTCCCTGGGAAAGATGCCCTGAGGATGGAGAAGGAGAGGTGGTGGGGAGATAGCTGCCCCCTCGCCTTTGAGGCAGCCAGGAAGGGTCTTCACTGGTGTCTCCGTGTGCGTCGTGTCGGATCTCAGCTTTGCTATAGAGCTCCACACCCTTCGGATGGGCAGAGAAACAGCCCGAGTCAGACGTTGCCAGGCTGGAAAAGCTCATTAGTGTCTTTCTTGTTAAGTAAAAACTCACTGGGGCCGTTTGCTTTGGTGTCCAGGAGGACCAAGAGGGTGTCCGGCCTGCAGGTAGAGGCTGTCTGCAACTTGTTTCTCAGGCTGGTTTGGGATGGGAAGGGGAGAACCTATTTCAAAGCCACTAGAAAGCAGCGTTATTCCACGCAAGGTGCACTTAGCCCCTGGGACTCGCTGCCACAGGATTCCCACAGGGAGAGAGCCACAGGTTCCCTGTGCAGGCAGCAGAAAGCCCTGGGAGTGTGGGTACGAGGTGATCGTAGAATCATAGAATAACCAGGTTGGAAGAGACCCATCGGATCATTGAGTCCAACCATTCAGTGATGGAGCTGGGAGCTCAGGGAGGATCCCAGGGAGGATCCCAGCTCCAGGGCTGCGGGGCCAGCTGCTGCCTTGCTATGGGAAAGGGCTTTACCCCAAGACAAGCCCTGCTCTGGGTGAGCCCTGCAGGGAGGTGGCGAGGGGATCGCGCTCCGAAGGCGTCCCAGCTTGGATCCAGCCCGCTCCGAGCTCAGCCAGCAAAATTATTCTCTAAAAAGGCAACAAGTAGGAAGTCGGGAAGTTGTCGGTGTCCCTAGGGTGTGAGCCAGGCAGGGCGATGGGGGGGCTCGCTGGGTCCCCCCACGCGGCTGGGCTGAGCCGAGCTGTCCCAGCATCCGCAGCCTGACCTTGGACTCAGAGGGACAGCCAAGACCACCCTCCTCTTCCTCCGTCGCTGCCTGACTGTGGTGGGGATTGCAGCCTCTTGCCCCCCACCCCGGCTTTGCTGGTCCTGGAATGCAGCGATCAGGGAGAGGGGAGCATCTCTTAGTGGAACTCTGCATAGAATCATAGAGTGGTTTGAGTTGGAACTTAAAGATCACCTAATTCCACCCTCCTACCACAGGCAGGGACACCTCCCACTGGCTCAGGCTGCTCAAGACCCCATCCCACCTGGCCTGGCTTGCTTCAAAGCTGCACCTGGGAGCAGGCACTGGGGTCCAGGAGGGGCTCCTGGCAGATCAGCGCTCATGGGGTTTGGGGTTGTGCACCAACAACCCTGTTTGGAAGGCAGGGGAGCAGGCAGGCAGCACAACACGCCAAAAAGCAGCTGCTCCAGGTGGGATGGAGCACCTCTCCTCCCACCAGAGGGGATCGCAGGGAGGATCCCACCTCTCAGGCTGCGGGCCCAGCTGCTGCCTCCCTGTTTAGGGTGGGAAGGGGCTTTTCCACGCGACGAGCTGTGGTCTGGGTGGACGGAGCACCTCTCCTCCCACCGGAGGTGCCGGGGGCCGGTAGGGATGGACTCATGGGTTTGTCCAGGTGCTCTGGGCATCCCTGCCCACACATTTCATAGCTCTGGTGCCAGCAGGGTGCTCAGCACCCAAAGCAAAGCTGGTGCAGGGCTCCTGGGCAGCGTGCCTGGCTCTGCGTGGGTGGATGGGGAAAGGGCTGCGGGAGCAACAGGCAAGGAGAATGGAAAACAGATCCGGAGTGTCCTCTCAGGCTGGCGAAATGCAGAAAAGTGCATTCTCCTGCCACTGCAGAAAATAGTTTGAGCGTGACTTGGTTGGGGTTTGTTTGCTGCAGTGGGACAGGAGGGATTTACACTCCACCCACCGCCTCAGGGGCCTCCCGACACAAAAATAGGCTGATCTTTGCGAAAGATGGGGCTGGAAAATGCCATCCCTGCAGGGACCCACGGTGCTCTGGGAGAAGATGTTGTGAGTGACAGTAGCTTTCAGCGGGTCCAGCCGGGGATGCGAGGACGAGTCCGGCTTCAGGTCCCGGCGTTCCCCGCTGCTGTCGGAGAGATGCAGCCTCCACACATCCAAGCGTTCGTGCACGCAGCAAGAGCTTTCCCTGCTCGTGCCAACTCCTGAAGCCCGAAGAGATGATGTTTTCCTTGCCCAAAGGGCAGCTGAAGCAGAAATCTGCAGGCAGGGCGTGTGCTTGCAGCCCCTGCGGAGTCGGTTGGAGGCTTGAGCTCAGCGAGAGCGGCGGCTCTTCTGCTGGCACCTATCGTAGAATCATAGAATCACCAGGTTGGAAGAGACCCACCGGATCATTGAGTCCAACCGTTCCTATCAAGCACTAAACCATGTCCCTCAGCACCTGGAGGCTGCTGGGCCCCAGCGTGGGCACAATTGGGTCTCCATCCCTAGCTCTGGTCCTGAGGGGACCAAACCTGCAGTGAGCCCTGTGCTGCACGCCAGGGGAGCAGCCGAGAGCTGGGTCCTGTGTCCTTGGCAATGCCAGGTGGCCAAGCTTGGCTGGAGATCCATGAGCAGGAGTGGATGGCTGGAAAACCAGCTCCTCTGCCCTTCCCTCTGTACTCGGCACTGGTGAGACCTTGAGTCCTGTGTTCAGTTCTGGGCCCCTCACCACAAGAAGGATGTTGAGGCTCTGGAGCGAGTCCAGAGAAGAGCAACAAAGCTGGTGAAGGGGCTGGAGAACAGGCCTTATGAGGAACGGCTGAGAGAGCTGGGGGTGTTTAGCCTGGAGAAGAGGAGGCTGAGGGGAGACCTCATTGCTCTCTCCAACTCCCTGAAAGGAGGTTGTGGAGAGGAGGGAGCTGGGCTCTTCTCCCAAGGGACAGGGGACAGGACGAGAGCGAATGGCCTCAAGCTCTGCCAAGGGAGGGTCAGGCTGGACATCAGGAAAAAAATTTCAGGGAAAGGGTGATTGGTCCCTGTCCGAGGCTGCCCAGGGAGGGGGTTGAGTCCCCTTCCCTGGAGCGGTTCAAAGGACATGTGGACGAGGTGCTGAGGGACACGGGTTAGTGTTTGATGGGAATGGTTGGACTCGATGATCCGGTGGGTCTCTTCCAACCTGGTGATTCTATGATTCTGTGATTCCATCGCTGCTTCCAGGAATGACCCCAGCCCTAGACACTGGGGGTGTCTCTGGGCACCCCTTTCTCTTGGATACCCACGGCTTGGCCCTGCTGCCGCCTGCCAGGGCTCTGCTCGCCGGGTGGGACTGGTCCATCGCCAGCTCCAGCCTGGCATCTCCCTTGTTGACGTGAGTGTTTCAGGCCCTACATGGCCGTGCGCTGGCTCCCACTGAGCTGCTCCTCCGCCTTGCACCCAGCGATGCTCCCGCCGTGCCTCCTTCATCCCCCCTCGCCCCAGCCGGGATGCTCCGTGTGGGAGCTCCCCGTGGGCTCTGGCACCAGCTCATCCCCTGGGAGGGTTCGGGAGGCGCTCCGAGCCCTCCTGGCTCCCCACTCTCCATCCTCCCCCGGCCTCTCCAGCCGCCCTGAGTCACGTTGTGCCGCTGGTGCTGGCAGCGCCGCGAAGCCCACGCGTGTTGGAGAGGGAGAGGGGCTGCGTCCCGGTGAGTGTTTTCAGGCAGGGTGATCTGGTGTTATTTGTAACGCTCGCAGGGGAGCTATTTTTAGAGAGAGGCAAATTTGATTTAATAGAACATAATTTGCCGCTGACAATTTAGAGCGTGGCCGAACAAGCAGCAGCTGGATTCCTAAGGAGGCTTTTTCCTGCCCTTCCTGAAACCCAAGGCTGGCGTGCCAGAAGTGGCGTTTGTTATTGCAGCAATTGCTGGGGGAGAGCCCCTTGGGAGAGCCCAATTAGCTCCACTTCGCTTTCTTTCTGTTCCTCTGTGCAGCCCCACTAACCCGCTCTTAAAAGAAGTGAGGGCTGCCCAGGGAGGGGGTTGAGTCCCCTTCCCTGGAGGGGTTTAAGGGACGGGTGGACGAGGTGCTGAGGGACATGGGTTAGTGATTGATGGGAATGGTTGGACTCAATGATCCGGTGGGTCTCTTCCAACCTGGTGATTCTATGATTCCATGATTCTATGATTCTGCCGCTCATCATGGGAGGGCTCGGTGAACCCGAGCTCCTTCGGGCAGTTGGACCCAGCCAGGTCCCCACCTTCACCTTTTCTTCAGCAGGCTGAGCTAGCTCTGCTCTCTCAGCCTCTCCTGCTATAAATTTAGGATAAAAGAATAGGTTCTGGTCAAACGAAACAGCGCATTTATCAGGAAACAGAAACCATGTGCAGTGCTAGAGGGTTTCTCACAGACCAAGTTCTTCTGGACCAGCCTTGGAGATATGTCAGGAAGGGTGCAAACACCATATCCCTACCAGTCCTTCCCCAGAAAACTGATGCTAGTGTGGGAAGACTGAGTAGTTCTTCTCTAGCCATAGAAATTGGTGTGTCCAGCCTGTCCCCAGCTGGTGTGTGGGGAGAAAAGAGCTGCTGAGATGAGCTGGGGTGGCTTCAGGGCCCTGGTGAGGGTGAGGATGTGACGTTTCCCTCTCCTTGCAATGCTGGGGCTGCCCTCTGTGGCTGAGGTGAAGGAGAAGATCTACGCCAGAGACCATCTCTGCAGGGAAAGCTTGAGAATGAGGGGTTAAGGGGCACTGGCTGGGGTTGGCATTGCATGTGGGACCCAGCAGCTCCCCTAAATGACTCACTCGCCTTAATCAAATGCCTTTTTCTGCAAATGAAAGGGCACCACGTGCTGCCCAGCCACCTGCAGGGCTGCCGATGCTCCCCAAGCGTCACCCCACGTCGTGTGGCCCTTCCCAGCTCTCCTGCTCTCCACTCACTCCAGTCTCTCGGCTCAGGCTGGTGGAAACTAGAGGCCAGCATTTACCAGAGAGACATCCCTAAAATTGAGATCAAACTGCTGTAACCCACTCCTTAAAAAGAACCACTTTGAAGGCTGGCTGGCTGCCCTTTCCCCCCACAAACAATTTGCAGAAGTTTTCAGATGGATGGGCTGGAGAGAGCTGCTTGGTTAGGAACCCTTTAGCACTTCCTCTGCAACACAGGGTTTTCTAGCCCAAGCAGGTTCCCTGTCATCTGATTTTGAGTGTAGATTTTTCATTTACGATGATTCTCAGTGGCGGAGCCAGCTAAAGGTCACCAGCAGCTTTGGAGATGAAGGTGCAAGCTGGGAGTTTCCACTCCTTCAGCTCCCCTGCCTCTGGGCTCTGCGTCTCCTCTAATTAGTTGTGTCCTTCCTTCTGCTCCTATCATGCTGGGTTCCCCTGGAAAACACTGAGGGTAAATAAGGCGACAAGCTCTTTGCCTCACCTGCAGCCTTGTCCTCCTTTCCCTGCTCTCGGCGTTACCTTTGCTTCTATCGAGCTCCATCCTTTGACCCCGGAGCGCGGTGGCTGTTGTGATGCCGCGGTGCCAGGTCCGTGGCAGAGATGCTGATGGTGCTCACCCCTCGTTCTTCCAGCTGCTGAACCCCTTCTCCTCCCCAGTCTAGGGAGGACAGTGCTGACCGGCTGCTCTGAAGCTCCAAGATTTGCTGCCTGTGGGCTCAGAGGGATGATGCCGCCTCGCCGAGAGCCCCCGGTGCCCCTTGCGGTGCCGATGTGACCGAGCAGAACTGCAACACCGAGCCTGGCAGGACGAGAGCAGCAGCTCTTGGTCCCCGTGTCGGGGTCTGCTGCCCGAAGATGAGCGATGGTGGGTGGATCTCGCTCAGCCCCACTGAGTTTGCCCAGCTGCAGCAGTACACGGACTGTGAGTACCCTGCACGCGCCCCGGGGCGGGGAGAGGGGGTTGACAAGTCATAGAATCATGGAGCAGTTTGGGGTGGAAGGGATCTGAAAGCCCATCCAGTCCCATACCCTGCCATGAGCAGGGACACCTCCCACTAGATCAGGGGCTCCAAGCCCCATCCAACCTGGCCTTGAACATCTCCAGGGAGAGGACATCAACAACTTCATCCTAAGATCCCATCTCAGTCTCCCCTCTTTCAGCTGAAAACCATTCCCCTGGTCCCATCCCTGCCCTCCCTGATCCAGAGCCCCTCCCCAGCTTTCCTGGAGCCCCTTTCAGCGCTGGAAGCTGCTCTAAGTTCTTCCCAGAGGCTTCTCTTCTCCAGGCTGAACAACCCCAATTCTCTCAGCTTGTCCCCATAGCAGAGGTTCTCCAGCCCTCAGGTCATCTCCGTGACCTCCTCTGGACTCTCTCCATCAGCTCCATGCCCTTCCTAGTCCTGTTGATCTGTGCCGGGCCGGTGACCCACATGTCCTCGGTGTCCTCCTGGAGAACCATATGACTTCTTAGGTTTGGGATGGGGAGGTTCCTGACCCCCAGCACTGCCTGGTGGGGCACAGCAGAGGAGTTCTCATGCCTGCACGCTTGGGAGGATTCAGCTGAGCTCCAGCCCCCCCTGCTTTGGGGGATGCACGCATGAGCTCGGCTCAGTCCCTCCGGAGGCGGCCGTCTCCCACGTTCGTTAGTGAAGTGAAATGCCAGCGAGGAAAGCAGGCTGGCTTTTCCTAAACACGCGGCGCTGCTTCACAGCTCGCCTTGGGGTTGCCAATTTTACTCAGCACTTTTGCAGAGCAGCCTTCTCCTGCAGCTCCTGCTGAGGAGAGGAGGTTGGCTGCGGTGCCTGGGGGTCCCAGGGCTGCGGGTGAGGGGCATGGGCAAAGCCCAGGGCTCCAAAACCAGGTCCTCGAGGTCCTGCCTGCTGGAGAAACCAGGTCCTCGAGGTCCTGCCTGCTGGAGTAATCAGGTCCTTGAGGTCCTGCCTGCTGGAGAAACCAGGTCCTTGAGGTCGTGCCCGCTGTAGAGCTGGCATGCAGGTATGCTTGTTGGTGTGGCTGATGGAGAAGCGGTGCTGCTGTGACCACCAGTTCTGCTCTGTGACCACCTGTCCTGCCCCAAGCACCCCAGACAGTCGTTGTCCAGTGCCATTAGGGCACTAATCTGCTACCAGAGGGACAGCAGAGGGCTGGGGACAGCAGGAGCCTGCGCCTTCACCCCTCAGAGAGAGGTTTTCACAGTTAACAGAGCTGGAGCATCCAAGAGCCTTTTAAATTCATCCCCAGCCATCTCTGCCTGAAGGTGAGGGCTTGATGTTCGCTAGCCTTGATCTTTTTTTTTTTTTTCCGGCTTTCCCTTATTTCTCAGTTTTGGAAGGACCAGTGTCCCTCCAGCCTCTCCAGCACGGAGGACACCCAGCCAGGAGAGCTTCTGGGCCACTTACTGTTTGTGTGGAGATTTGCACGGAGCAATACCCTTCTCGTTCTCCATCCTGCCACCTCCTGGAGATGCCAACAGGCAGCCCAGAGTAGTCTGCAGGGATGCCAGGGGGTGCTGGGAGGCACCCAAAGCCCCTGTGGCGGTGCCAGGACAGGGCACTGCAGCCAGCCGGGAGCAGCAAGAGTATCCCAACTGTGTGTGGGACAGGGCCAGGGTTTGTTCTCAGCGTCACCCTCGGAGAACCCAGGACTGGGGAGTGCTCTGGGCTTTCCTTGCCCAGCACCGTGGCTTCACTCTGGTTCTGAACTCATTTTTAAATAGATTGGAGGAAGAGAACCCATCCCTGCTGGGCAGCTTTATGTGTATGTCCTGCCAGCACATCGTCCCCCTCCAAAGCAGGAGGAAAGCAGGCACAGGTGACCCCTTCCCAGGCATGGAGGAGTCCAGAAATTGTGTATCCAGCAGATAAACTCATCTCCAGCACAGCAGGAGCTGTGTTCTAGGGCAAAGGGGTTTCCATGGTGCCAAGCTCAGTGCAAAACCTTTGCCTCCCCAGACTCCACCAAGAAGCTCAAGGATGTGCTGGAGGAGTTCCAGGGGGACGGTGTCCTCTCGAGGTACAACCCTGAACAGGTATGACCGTGTCCTTTCTGGCCTTTTCCCAGGCTGTTTCCAGCTCCCGGTCCCTTTTCTCCTCAGCCCAGCTCCTGCAGCCGGGACAGGGCAGGTCTGTCTGTCTGTCCATCCCCTGGCTCCCCACGGCCGTGCTCCCAGGACTGGGAAAGATGCTCCCATAGAGGAGGAGCCGCATCTCACCCCAACCATCCTGGGGACCAGGGTTGCCATGCAACCACTCCATCCCATCCCCATCCCCATCCCCATCCCCATCCCCATCCCCATCCCCATCCCATCCCATCCCATCCCATCCCATCCCATCCCATCCCACCCGTGCTGGCTGCAGGCTCCCGTTAGAGCATCTTGGGGCATCTTCTTAACCAGGCAGCAGTCAGGAGGGATTTACCCTCTCTTAGCAAAGCAAACGATTTTGCCGTTGCCGCGGTGGGGGCAGGAGAAGACCCTGTGCCTTCTCGCTTTCACCTGGGGAAGGCTGAGCTTATTTTTTTTCTACGCGGTGCTTTTAGAGAGACCTATTAGTGTGCCAGCAGGACAGAGCCTTTCACAGGCCGTAATCACTAGAAATGAGGCAAAATGTGAAAAATCAGTGGGCTGACTGCAGCAAGGAGGGGCAGCAAAACTACCCAGCTATTCAAGTGCCCCGCAGGACCCTCGCTCCGGCTGCAAAATCCATCGGGAAGGCAGCATCCCAATGTGCTGGGGATGCCCAGCAGGGAAGGTGGGGGTGAGGAGCCCCCAGGGCTGGGGGTGGGTGGGCTTGGAGGGTCATGGTGCTCTGTGCCCTGCCCAGGGGGAGTGGGAGGCTTTGGGGCACAGCTCGCTACACCCCTCTGCCTCCTTTGACTGTGCCAGAAGGTCCAGATTCAGTTTTGGGGAGGGCTCTGCAGCCCCAGTGCAGGGAGGGGCAGGGCATGGACCCCCCCAAGCCCACCACCAGCTCTGAACCCCCATGGTGTGTCCGGGGCACCTCGTAGAGTCACAGAATGGTTTGGGATGGAAAGGACCTCAAAGCCCATCCAGTGCCACCCCTGCCCTGGGCAGGGACACCTCCCACTGGATCAGGGGCTCCAAGCCCCATGCAACCTGGCCTGGAACCCCTCCAGGGATGGGGCAGCCACCCCTGCTCTGGGCAGCCTGGGCCAGGGCCTCCCCGCCCTCATGGTGAAGAATTTCTTCCTAATGTCTAGTCTAAATCTTCCCCCTTCCAATTTAAAGCCACCCCTCCTCATCCTGTCACTCCAAGCCCTTGGAAAAGCCCCTCTCCAGCTTTCCTGGAGCCCCTTTCAGCCCTGGAAGCTGCTCTAAGGTCTCCCCTCAGCCTTGTCTTCTCCAGGCTGAACAATCCCAGCTCTCTCAGCCTGTTCCCGTAGCAGAGGTGCTCCAGCTCTCACATCATCTCCATGGCCTCCTCTGGACTCACTGCAACAGTTCTGCCTCCTTGTGTTGGGGATTCCAGAGCTGGACGCAGCCTCCCGGTGGGGTCTCACGGAGCAGAGGGGCAGAATCCCATCCCTCTCCCTGCTGGCCGCACTGATTTGGATGCAGCCCAGGAAATGTTTGGCTTTCTGGGATGCAACCACCTCCATCCTCTTCCTCTGTCCCCTCCCCAGCCCATCGACTACGAGGGCTTTCGCCTCTTCATGAAGACCTACCTGGAGGTGGACGTGCCCGAGGAGCTTTGCCAACACCTCTTCACCTCCTTCAAGAGGAAGATCTGCCAAGCGTCCCCCGAACCCCAGCACCAGAGCCCCAGCGCCTCGCAGCTCGGCACCCGCGGTGAGCCAGCCGGCACGGCGTGGTGGCATCTTGGGCTTGCTCCCGTGCTGCCCCAGGGGACAAAAGTTGTGGGGTGGCATTGGGGTCATCAGACGGATGGATTCTTAGGGCCCCTGCGCTGCTCCAGGCGGGGAAAGGACTTACCCTTGGGCTGGGGACCAAGTGGGCTCTGTTGCACTGATTCCTCCCTTTCCTCCATGCATTCAGAACCCAAGTCACTCGATGCCGGCGTCTCCATCCAGAGCGAGGTGGCCTGCGCCCCTGTCACAGGTAGTGGCGTGGGCGGCGTCTGAGCACGCAGCTGCACCCAGAACAAGGGGTTTGCGCTGGGCCACCAGCTTCTGCCTCCCCGAGCCCTTCCCAAGGGGATTCGCAGTGTGTGGAGACAGTGGTCAATAGGACTATGAATTGCAGAAGGAAATGGAGAAGCCTCCCCGGGTGCTCAGCTGCTGCACTGGGGCTCCGGAGTGGCTATGCCAGTGGTGGAGGACCATGTCATCCCCACCTCGTCTTGAGCACCATGATCATAGAATCACTAGGTTGGAAAAGACCTCTTAGATCATTGAGTCCAACCATTCCTATCTGCCACTAAACGAGATTCCTGAGCACCTCGTCCACCCATCTTTTAAACCCCTCCAGGGATGGTGACTCCAACCCCTCCCTGGGCAACCTCCGCCAGGGCCCACAGGCATCTGTCTGCTTTGCAGGGATCAATGGGAAAACGCTACGAAATGCCCTGGGACGTCACCCTCCTGAGCCCAAGAGCTGCCACAGCAACGCGGCTGAGCTGCAGCCGGCATCCCTCACGCCGGCATCGATCCCCAGCGCCTCCCCCAGCTGCTCCAGGTCATCCTCTCAGAAATCCACCACCGGCACCCCTTCTGCTCACAACTCCTCGGGCTCTTCAAAGGTCTCTGTGCTCAGTCCTCAGTCGCCAGGTGAGCTTGGCTGGGGCTCCATGGGGGACATGGGTGGTTCTGGGCCCCTCACCACAAGAAGGATGTTGAGGCTCTGGAGCGAGTCCAGAGAAGAGCAACAAAGCTGGTGAGGGGGCTGGAGAACAGGCCTTATGAGGAACGGCTGAGAGAGCTGGGGGTGTTTAGCCTGGAGAAGAGGAGGCTGAGGGGAGACCTCATTGCTCTCTCCAACTCCCTGAGAGGAGGTTGTGGAGAGGAGGGAGCTGGGCTCTTCTCCCAAGGGACAGGGGACAGGACGAGAGGGAATGGCCTCAAGCTCCACCAGGGGAGGTTCAGGCTGGATATTAGGAAAAAATATTTCACGGAAAGGGTGATTGGTCCCTGTCAGAGGCTGCCCAGGGAGGGGCTTGAGTCACCTTCCCTGGAGGGGTTTAAGGGATGGGTGGATGAGGTGCTGAGGGACATGGGTTAGTGATTGATGGGAATGATTGGACTCCATGATCCGGTGGGTCTTTTCCAACCTGGTGATTCTATGAAAAGCTTTCTGAAGGCGGGGAGCCCCACTTTGCCTCGGCAGCGTGGCTGATCAGGTCCCCAGCGTGGTGCTGGTGACCTTCCAAAGTCAGCAGGTTCCTGGTGTTTTGATACCTTTGCTTTGCAAACTTAAGCTGTTGATCCTGTCCCGCGGTGCCTACACCAGACAATGTCTTAATTACCTGGCAGCAGCTCGTAGCGCGGGGGGCTCGGAGCGGGGCTCGGAGCAGTGACTCACGGCTGCCTCCAGCCCAGCTCCTGCCAGGCACCGAGGCCGGGAGCGCTGGGAAGGGCTCTGCCAGGAGCAACCATCTGCTGAAGCTGCTGTCGGTGCCGGCAGCCGTAAGCGTGGGCTGTCCTGGCGCGCTGGCGAATGGTCCCACCGCCAGCCGAGCTTCTCGTTCCTTCTGGCTGGCTGCTTGTCCCCAGCAGGGCACATGCCCTGGGCTCCCACCACTCATCCTGCCTGAGGTGTGAGGCGTGAGCTGCCCCAGGGACCAGCTGGTGGTGTTTAGCCCTGCTCCTTCTCGTGCCCGCAGGCACGAGGAATGTGGAGAAGAGGTTGCCCTTCAGCCTGCGCAAGAGCCACGGCTCCCAGAAAGCCGCCCCGCCACCACCCCTGGCCCCAGCCGTCCACCTGAAGGACATCGTCTGCTACCTGTCCCTGCTGGAGAGGGGACGAGCAGAGGACAAGCTGGAGTGTAAGTGGGACCTGGGATGCGGGGAGCGGGGAGCTGGGGTGGGGGGTTACTCAAGGAACGGCACGGGGATGGATGTCCCTGCTCAATTTTTCATGCTGAAACATTAAAACCACTTAAGAAAACTGCTCGGCATCGCCCCTCTGCTCCCGTATCCGACAGAGGGGCAGCCGGGACAGCCGTGGGCTTGCTCTGATACCCCACAGCCTGGTACGGGCTCAGATCTCATCTCGCCTGGGCTGAGCCACACTCAGCTCCCATCCTGCAGCTCCAGCACCGGGCACTGGCTGCTCCGGCTGCCCCAGGCTGGACTCTAACCGGCAGCCGGCTTCTCTCTCTTCTCCCCCTCTCTCTTCTCCCCCTCTCTCTTCTCCCCCTCTCTCTTCTCCCCCTCTCTCTTCTCCCCCTCTCTCTTCTCCCCCTCTCTCTTCTCCCCCTCTCTCTTCTCCCCCTCTCTCTTCTCCCCCTCTCTCTTCTCCCCCTCTCTCTTCTCCCCCTCTCTCTTCTCCCCCTCTCTCTTCTCCCCCTCTCTCTTCTCCCCCTCTCTCTTCTCCCCCTCTCTCTTCTCCCCCTCTCTCTTCTCCCCCTCTCTCTTCTCCCCCTCTCTCTTCTCCTCCTCTCTCTTCTCCTCTCTCTTCTCCCCCCAGTTATGTTTCGCCTCTACGACACAGATGGGAACGGCCTCCTGGACAGCTCGGTAAGTCTTGGATGGAGAGAAAGCCAGGGCTGCTCAGGGGACTGGAGACACATTTTTGATAGGAATGGTTGGACTCCATGATCCGGTGGGTCTTTTCCAACCTGAGGATTCTGTGATTCACACAAGGCAGTGTTGGGATGCCAGCTGCCCCGGGAAGGTGCTCTGAGCTCCCCAGGGCTCTGGGAAATGGGAAGGAGGAAGGCAGGGCCAGACCGTGGGGCTGGGGGATGCACTCCAGCATCCAGCAGCAGCTCCAGAAAAAATCCACCTTCTGGTGATTGTAGCTCTACATCAGGTCACAGTGTCCCAGGAAAGGAAAATCCATGCACGCCCCCCTGCCATGCAGTGTTTTCTCTTTGTCCTTATTGACCCTTAGCAAATAAATATCTGTTTTATCAGAGGAGTTTTTCTGAGGGGAAGCCCAGTGCTGATTTTCTGGCAGGTTTTCAGAGGAGAAAGCAGCAAGAGGAGGGGTTTAAGGGACGGGTGGACGAGGTGCTGAGGGACATGGTTTAGTGTTTGATAGGAATGGTTGGACTCGATGATCCGGTGGGTCTCTTCCAACCTGGTGATTCTATGATTCTATGATTCTAAGAAGTGGGAGGTCCCTGCCCCACTGTGTGGGCTGGGGTCCAGGGCAGCCCTGGGTGTGGTGGGATGTAGACCTCCTACGTCCCCGGTGAGGCTGGACACGCCACTTGTGCCCTAAAAGCTGGTTGCGGTCGTTTTTCTGTGTTCAGGAGTTGGATCGTATCATCAACCAGATGGTGCACGTGGCCGAGTACCTGGAGTGGGACTCCACTGAGCTGAAACCCGTGAGTGCCGGGGCTGGGGCCACCACGGGAGCTCTCGGCAGCAGCCGTGTCACCACCGCTTCTCCCTCCTCCAGATCTTGAAGGCGATGATGGAAGAGATTGACTACGACCACGACGGGACGGTGACGCTGGAGGAGTGGATCCGGGGTGGCATGACCACCATCCCCTTGCTGGTCTTGCTGGGGATGGAGACGGTGAGCGCGAGTACGGGGACCTGTTTTGGCTGCATCCAACCACCCTGCCCGCTCCTGAGGAAATCCGAGGGCTGGGTGGCGATGGAAGGTGTGCAGGGACCACGGGAGGGCACCCTACCCCCAGCAACACGCCGCAGACTGTCTGGCACCGCACAGCCCCGAGCTGTTCCCTGCAGACACCGTCACCTGCCTCTGCGTTCAGTTCTGAGCCCCTCACCACAAGAAGAGGAGTCCCCTTCCCTGGAGGGGCTTAAGGGACGGGTGGACGAGGGGCTGAGGGACGTGGGTTAGTGATTGATGGGAATGGTTGGACTCGATGATCCAATGGGTCTTTTCCAACCTGGCGATTCTATGATTCTGTGACTCAGATCTTTACAAACTGAGTTTTCAGCCGCAATTGTTACCAGCTGCTGTGCCCAAGCAGGCTGGACTCGCTCCTTGAGGTCTTGGCACGCTCCAGTTTGAGGAATATTTAATCAAAAAATGAGCACCTGAAATGCCAGCTCCTCTCCTGGGGTGGGCTTCAAAGAGCAGGAGTGGGGTGGTTTGGGACCCAGCCCCTTACTTCCCTGTGTTGTTTTTTCCTCCTTTTGGGCTTCATAGAATCATGGAGTGGTTTGGGTCGGAAGGGACCTCAAATTCCATCCAGTCCCACCCCTGCCCTGGGCAGGGACACCTCCCACTGGATCAGGGGCTCCAAGCCCCATCCAACCTGGCCTTGAACCCCTCCAGGGATGGGGCAGCCACCCCTGCTCTGGGCAACCTGGGCCAGGGCCTCCCCACCCTCAGAGGAAAACATTTCTCCCTAAGATCTCATCTCAATCTCCCCTCTTTCAGCTGAAGACCATTCCCCCCTTGTCCTATCCCTGCCCTCCCTGATCAAGAGACAC
Source organism: Phaenicophaeus curvirostris (assembly GCF_032191515.1). Lineage (NCBI taxonomy): Eukaryota > Metazoa > Chordata > Aves > Cuculiformes > Cuculidae > Phaenicophaeus > Phaenicophaeus curvirostris. Next base: position 25,804,967 of record NC_091401.1, read on the forward strand.
TTTCCCGTAGCCCCTTTCAGGACTAGAAGCTGCTCTAAGGTCTCCCCGCAGCCTTCTCTTCTCCAGGCTGCACAACCCCAACTCTCTCAGCCTGGCCTCATAGCAGAGGTTCTCCAGCCCTCAGATCATCTCTGTGGCCTCCTCTGGACCCATTCCAACAGCTCCATATCCTTCATTTCATGATGGTGCATCACCTGGTGCCCACCCTGCTGCTTACTTCCCACGCAGAGGCAGGGGGTAGGTTCCTTCCAGCAGGAATGTTCAAGAAAACAGGGAATTCTAAGTGGCTCCTGCAAAGCTCGGGTACCTGGAGCCAGATTTGCTTTAGTCACCCTGTGGTGCTGGTGGCCCCAGACATGCAGTCCCCTCCTTGCCATCAGCCACCGGCAGAGCATCCCCACGGCTGAGCTGCCCCGAGGGTCTGCGCGGAGCCAGCGCTCGGTGCCAGGGGCTGCACATACCCTGGCAACAAGGGGGGGGACGCAGAGGGAGGAGGGATGCTTGAAGAACACCTGGGAGTGACCACCCCAGCCATCCTTTCTCCTGCCCTGCAGAACGTGAAGGACGACGGGCAGCACGCGTGGAGGCTGAAGCACTTCAAGAAACCTGCCTACTGCAACTTCTGCCGCACCATGCTGCTGGGCGTCCGCAAGCAGGGCCTCTGCTGCTCCTGTGAGTCTGAATCATGGGCCCTTGCCCAGCAGCTCCCACCCTCTCCCAGTGCCCCAGCGAGGGGGGACACTGGTCCGGGTCGATTCCCATCTCTGCGGGTGCCGAGGGTGAGCAAGGAGGGGGCAGCGCCCGTGCCAGGGGGTGATGCTCACCACCTTCTCTCCCACCAGTCTGCAAGTACACTGTCCACGAGAGATGTGTGTCCAAGGACATCGCCTCCTGCATCAGTACCTATGTGAAATCCAAGAGGAACACGAGCGTGAGTAGGCGGCTGCCGCGGTTCTGAGCCAGCACGTCTCCCACAGAGCCCTCCCAGAGGTGGCACCTCCGGCAGCAGCAGCCTCCTCGCTCTCCTGTTGTTCTCCCATGGTTTTTTCTCTTGGGATTTGCCTGTTGTGTCCTGGGCAGCATCTTTTAGGCACTCCTAGCATCCAGAGCCTGGTGGGATGGGGCTCGTCTGCATCCCCAGGACCCTCAGCCCTGAGGTTTGCTGCAGCTCGGGGTGGGCAGTGGTGTCCTCAAAGTGCTGCACAGAGCACTGGGGAGGGAAGGCAGCGGTGCCAGGGGCTGGTTTGGAGCAGTCAGCATCCCTTGCGTGACAAGCTCCACTCCGACATCACGGTGCAGCCCTTAATGGAGAGGGGACCCCCATGGGGCAGGGGGTGCTGCGCCTGCAGTGCCCGCCCCGTGCCTTGCAGGTGATGCAGCACACCTGGATCGAGGGCAACTCCCCCGTCAAGTGCGACCGGTGCCACAAGAGCATCAAGTGCTACCAGGGCATCACTGGCCTCCACTGCGTCTGGTGTCAAGTCACTGTGAGTAGACGGGTCACAGAATCATAGAATAACCAGGTTGGAAAAGACCCACCGGATCATCGAGTCCAACCATTCCCATCAATCACTAACCCGTATCCCTCAGAGCCTCGTCCACCCGTCCCTTAAACCCCTTCAGGGAAGGGGACTCAACCCCCTCCCTGGGCAGCCTCGGACAGGGACCAATGACCCTTTCTGTGAAAAATTTTTTTCCTAATGTTCAGCCTGACCCTCCCCTGGTGGAGCTTGAGGCCATTCCCTCTCGTCCTGTCCCCTGTCACCTGGGAGAAGAGCCCAGCTCCCTCCTCTCCACAACCTCCTTTCAGGGAGTTGGAGAGAGCAATGAGGTCTCCCCTCAGCCTCCTCTTCTCCAGGCTAAACACCCCCAGCTCTCTCAGCCGCTCCTCACAAGGCCTGTTCTCCAGCCCCCTCACCAGCTTCGTTGCTCTTCTCTGGACTCGCTCCAGAGCCTCAACATCCTTCTTGTGGTGAGGGGCCAGAACTGAACACAGGATTCGAGGAGCGGTCTCACCAGTGCCGAGTCCAGAGGGAGAAGAACCTCCCTGGACCTGCTGGTCACGCTGTTTCTGATCCAAGCCAAGATGCCATTGGCCTTCTTGGCCACCTGGGCCCCTGCTGGCTCATGTTCAGTCACTGTCAACCAACACCCCCAGGTCCTTCTCCTCCAGGCAGTTTCCAGCCAGACTTCTCCTAGTCTGGAGCTGCTCAGGGTTGTTGTGCCCCAAGTGCAGGACCTGGCATTTGGCCTTGTTGAACCTCCTGCCATTGGTCTCAGCCCAGCGGTCCAGCCTGTTCAGATCCCTTTGGAGCCTCCCTGCCCTCCAGCAGATCCCCGCTTCCACCCAGCTTAGTGTTGTCTGCAAACTTGCTCAGGGTGCACTCGATGCCTTCATCCAGGTCATTGATAAAGACATTGAACAGGGCTGGACCCAGCCCTGAGCCCTGGGGACTGCGATTGGAACTGGGTCTTGCGGGGCAGGGTTCACCCTGCGCCGTGGGGCAGGAGAGGCTTACAGGTGTCCCCTGCCTAAGGTCCCTCCTTCCCACCTCCTCCAGCTCCACAACAAATGTGCCTCCCACGTGAAGCCGGAGTGCGATGGGGGCCCCCTGCGGGACCACATCTTGCTGCCTTCCTACATCTGCCCCGTTGTCCTGGTAAGTGCCCTGGTCAGGGACCTGTCTGGGCATCACCACGGCCAACCTTGCTTCCACCGGTTCGCGGGGCAGCGTGTGCATCCGTGCCTCTGTTCCCCAAAGGACAGGCAGTCCCACTGCCGGAGATCCCAGAGCGACTCCCCTGCCAGCACCAGCCCTGAGGACAACCAGGGCTTCAAGTTCAACTCCACCACGGTGGACGGGCAAGGGCTGCAGGTAGGTTCCTGTGCTGGGCTACCGGGGAGCCCCGCAGCGGCCGGGCATCCGCAACGACCCTTTCTGCCCTCCAGATCAGCCCCCGGCCCGGGACGCATCCGCTCCTGGTGCTTGTGAACCCCAAGAGTGGAGGAAGACAAGGGGAGCGGTAGGTGGGGACCGGCATCCCGCTGGGGTCAGGGGCTGCTGGTCCCTGTCTCATCACCTTTCTCGGCAGCGGGGTCACCTCCGCAGCACCTCTCACTCCTCCCTTTCCCTAGGGTCCTCCGGAAATTTCACTACCTGCTCAACCCACGCCAAGTGTACAACCTGGACCGCGGCGGGCCCGCGCCGGGGTAGGGAGACACTGCGGCTGATCCCCTGCTCCCTCCTGCCAGCCCCTGCTCCTCCACCTCACCCCTGGACCCTTCTGCCTTTCTGCAGGCTGAGCTTCTTTCGGGACACTCCGGATTTCCGCGTCCTGGCCTGTGGAGGGGACGGCACCGTGGGCTGGATCCTGGACTGCATAGGTAAGCGAGGAGCCCTCGTGTTCCTGCAGAGCATCCTCGGTGATCCCAATATTCCCTCAGCACGAGCGGTGATCCTGCCACCAGCGTCACCCCGGGGACGTCGGGCAAGAAGGGACGTGGAGAGGAGCAAGGAATGAGCCCGTTCAGCCCCAAATCTCTCTTTCCCCTTGAATTGCAGACAAGGCGAATTTGGTGAAGCACCCACCGGTGGCCGTCCTGCCCCTGGGGACAGGCAACGACCTGGCCCGCTGCCTGCGCTGGGGAGGAGGTGAGGCTGGGCGAGCGTCTCCATGGGGGTGTCCAGCCCGTGGGGACCATCCATCTGATGTGGCTGGGTGGGGGCTGTCCTGGTGTGGGAGTGCTCCGGGGCTGCATCTTGGCCCTGGCATCTCCTGATGGTGCCTCTAATGCCTTCCAAAAAAAAAAAAACCAACCACTGCTTTCTAACTTCTCCATCAGCCAGGTCCTGCCCAGCTTTTCCAGCTAGGAGAACCTGAAACCTCTGCCATGGCTGCAAGGACAAGCTGGGCGTGTTGCTGGTGCCCCAGGCTCCTCTGGGTGCTCAGCACCCACCTGCCTCCATCCCCACGTGAGTTGGCTGTGCTTGCCTTCATCCTCCTTCATCCTCCACCTTCTTTCCCTTCCAGGCTACGAAGGAGGCAACCTGATGAAGGTCCTGAAAGACATAGAGCACAGCACAGAGGTGATGCTGGACCGCTGGCAGATAGATGTCATTCCCAGCGATGGAGAAGCCAATGGAGATCCTGTCCCATCCACCATCATCAACAACTACTTTTCCATCGGGGTGGTGAGTTCCGGGGGGCAGGGACAGGTCCCCAGGGCAGCCCAGCACGTGTTTTAGCTAGAGACTGTGCCTGGATTGTGCCGTGCCCACCAGAGCCACCCAGCCACAGCAAAGCAGAGTCCCAGGAGCAGGGGCTGGGTCCTGCTGATGATCCTAGTGATGTTCCTGATGATGTTCCTCAGAGACCATGGAAGCCTTCCTAAGTGTTTGGTGAAATTCAGCATTTGAGCTTGAGTCCCCCAAGCCAGGGACTCTCCCTCCCTGCTCTTCCTTGCTCATGTTCCCAATCTCCCTCCATCTCCTGGCATTGTTTTTCTGGTTTTATTGTCATTTGTAATGCATCAACAGGCATGGAATCTCTTCCCAGCTGGGAATGTTGCAAGAGCAATTGTGCAAGTAGCTTAGATGAGGTTCAGGGAAGGTTGAGGTCCCAGAGATGGGTTGAGATCTTCTAGACAACTAATGGAAGCTTTTGCTGAGACGGCACCCTCAGCGTGAAGAATTTCTTCCTAATGTCTCATCTGAATCTCCCCTCTTCCAATTTAAAGCCATTCCTCTTGTCCTATCACTCCATGCCTTTTTACAAAGCCCCTCCCCAGCTTTCCTTGGAATAGTTGCAGTACTGGAAGCTGCTCTAAAGTCTCTTCTCCAACAACCCCAGCTCTCTCAGCCTGTCCTCACAGCAGAGGTGCTCCAGCCCTCAGATCATCTCCGTGGCCTCCTCTGGACCCATTCCAACAGTTCCATCTCCTTCTTATATTGAGGATTCGAGCAATACCGCCCCAGCGTGGGTCACCCACGTGGCAGCACTGTGGGATCTCCTACTTCCACATCAGCTCCTAGTCAGATTTCAAAGCCCCCAACCCTACCAGGGGAGCCATCAGGGTGCAGAGTTCTGGGGTGTCCCTCGAGCCTCATTGGTAGCTCTTCCTCCCTCCCTCAGCATCACCTCTGTGCAGAGCCCCTGTGATGAGGGAAGGAGGAGGCCAAGTGCGCTAATTAGGTCTTGCCTAATGAGCCTGTTGAAGGCTCAGCCTGGCTGAGGGCACCTCCATCGCCACGGGGGCTGGTGACAGGGAGGAAGAGCTGAACCCCCTTATCCCAGCATGTTCTGCTTCCATGGCGGACTTCTCTGTCTCCTCTCCCCACAGGATGCCTCCATCGCCCACCGCTTCCACGTCATGCGAGAAAAGCACCCCGAGAAATTCAACAGCAGGTAAGGGCTGCCTGGGGTCCCCCTGTCCCAGCTGGGGACACGCCAGGTGGGGGCAAAAACCTGGGCACGGAGTGGGGCTGGGCTGCTCCTTCAGCCCCAGGCAGCATGGCAAGCTGCTCGAACTTGGCCCCGCACCCGATTACGTTCATTCATGCTTTATAATTAGCGATGAATTCCAGGACCAGCAGGAGCAAGCCGGGCGGGCAGCAGGTTGCAGCTCGCTCCCGCTGTGCTCGGAAGGTGTGGAAACAGCAGCAAGAGGCGTCCGGCCCCATCCCTGTGTGCAGAAATGCCTGTTAGGAAAACCTCAAACGAACCAAAGCATCTTCCTCTGCTCTGAAATTCAGCTTTTCCTTGAAGCTCTGTGCAGCAGTGGATGCAGGAGATGAGCAGTGCTCAAGGGATACCTGGGAGGGTACAAGGCAGGCGCTGAGGTAGGGGACATCCCCTCCGGGGTGTCCCCCAGGGGACCTGTTGAGAGGTAACAGCCCATGCTGAGAGCTGCTGAGAGCTGGTGGAGGCCCCCCTGTCCCATGCCAAGGGAGCACCCAGCACCTCCAGCCTGGTAGGGTGTTGGAACCAGGTCCACCTGAGCCACCTGTCCCCCCTCGATGGCTCCTGTCCCCATCACAACAGCTCCAGAAAGGCTCTGCCGGCCCATCCGGCTGCGCAGCTTGTGAGTGGGACGTTGATGCCACTCCCCAGTGGGACGCTAACGCGCCTCTGTGCCCCAGGATGAAGAACAAGCTGTGGTACTTCGAGTTTGGGACGTCGGAGACCTTCGCAGCCACCTGCAAGAAGCTCCACGACTACATCGAGGTGGAGGTGGGTTTGCTGGGCTGCTCCCTGGCACCAGCCCCAGCACAAAGGCTTTTGGGGAGATGTCACCCGCGGGTTCCTGGTGCTTTTGGTTGGTTGGGGAGAGGGTATCAGGGCAGCTTTGACCCCTTATGGCAGGGGAGGATGCTGTTTCTGGCAGGACCTGCTCTTCCACCACGCGGCGCTTGCTGCAGAGCCGGCCAGCTGCGGGCTGAAGAATAGCCCTGTATTTTCCCCCCCTTTCCAGCTGTATTCCAGAGCGTGCTTGGAATATTCTCTCTGTAAACTCTGCTTCTGCTCCCAGCCCTCGTTGGATGACATGGAAACAGCCTTTAATTACAGCGGGGAGGAGGGCGCACGGTTGCTAAGAGCGCTTGTCAGTTCTCCGCTCGCGCTGGGGGGTTTGGGCTGCGCTTGGCTATAAACTTCCGCCTCTCCTCACCTCGGGATAAATGACCCTTTGATAATTTAGGCTTGAGGGTGAGGGAAAGAAAACGTTGCTCGCTGCAGAGGGCTGGTGCGGGTCTGAGCTGGTGGTGGGTGCAGGGCACGAGGAGCTGGTGGGTGCAGAGCACGAGGAGCTGGTGATGCAGGGGCAGAGGATCTTTGAAGCCTGTTTCTAGGCAGGGATTTTCAGCCTTTTCCAAAGCCCAAAGTCAGTAGCTACACCCTTGGCAGTGGTGGGAAAGGGCAGGAGCAGGGGGCATGGTCATCTCACCCCACTATGTCCCCAGAGCACATAAAGTCCATGTCTGTGGGGCTCGGAGCTGGTAGAGACGGTGCGAGGCGTCCCCTGCTCCTTGTGCTTCCCCACCAAGCCCGTGTTGGTACTGGTTGTGACAGGAACGTGTTAATCCTACAGTGTTTGAAGTTGAAAGCCGCAGCCTGTCCTCCCTCCAGCTCCCAGGCAACTGTCAGCCTTGCAGAGAAATGGCAGTTTTGTTTTGGAAATTGGCACTCGTTCCCCTACCGCTCCTGGAAATGAATTTGCTTTTTCACCAGCTGCAAATTTCTACTTCCAGCATCGCTGCCAGCGCGCAGTCAGCTGCCCCTGCTCAAAGAGCCCATTGTAGCTCGCTGGCAGGCTGAGAGGGAGGCTACGCGGCGAGGAATCGCTCCCTGCACGCGTGGGGGTGTGGGCAGGCGTGGGCAGCCAGGATCTTGCAGCCCCTGGGATCTTGCAGCCCCTGGGCAAGAACGGGCTCCCGCAGCATCTCTGAAAATCCCACAGCCCAAGGGAGCCAACCTGCCCCATCCCACCACGCCGGGGTTGGTAATAACCAACCTGCCCCATCCCACTACAGTGAGGTTGGTACCCACCAACCTGCCCCATCCCACCACAGTGAGGTTGGTACCCTCCAACCTGCCCCATCCCACCACGGTGAGGTTGGTACCCTCCAACCTGCCCCATCCCACCACACTGGGGTCAGTACCCTCCAATGTGCCCCATCCCACTACAGTGAGGTTGGTACCCTCCAACCTGTCACATCCCACCACGGTGAGATTGGTACCCTCCAACCTGCCCCATCCCACCACGCCAGGGTCGGTACCCTCCAACCTGCCCCATCCCACCACGCCAGGGTCGGTACCCTCCAACCTGCCCCAACCCACTATGGTGAGGTCGGTACCCACCAACCTGCCCCATCCCACCGCGGTGAGGTTGGTACCCTCCAACCTGCCCCATCCCACCTTGCTGGGGTCGGTACCCTCCAACCTGCCCCAACCCACTACAGTGAGGTCGGTACCCACCAACCTGCCCCATCCCACCACAGTGAGGTCAGTACCTGCCACCTTGCAGGCCAGGAAGGAATCTGGGAGCGATGCTTGGCTGGAAGACGTTGTCCATCCTCCAAGGAATCGAGCCCTTTTGCTCGGTACCCACTATTCAGAGAGTTAGTGTCTGTTCCTACAATTCATAATATCATTGAAATGTATTGAGGACAAAAGGATTTGCATCCTTTGCAAGCCTCGGAGAGACAGCTCTGCACTCCCAAACTAGAAGATTCCTGCCTTTTGCTTTCAGCACGAGGCTAAAAATAAGATTGCGGAACACTAAGGGAGGAAGATCAGATCTGAACATACAGGGATGTTTGTTTGGGTGTGCACCCAGCTCCACGGGGTATTTAAAATAAGCTTGAGGCAGGCTTGATTGGGAGCAGCCCTGCTGAGGAGGACTTGGGGCGCTGCTTCCAGTCCATAGGAAAAGCCACAGGGAACAGATATTTTACCTTTTACAGGGACTGTTCAGCTAGGCAGTCCTGCTGTACGACAGCGAAGCCCAGGATATAATTCCGTGTCCTGCTATGCAGTTTTCTTTCCTAAACTGACATTTTTTTAACTCTGACACCTTTTCTATCATTCCCTTCCAGCCTCGTTTCTAGCTTCCAAATTGTGCTTGAAGACAAACTAATTTGAGCTGGTTTCTGAGCAGCCAAGCTTTCAGGTTCTTTGAAGTCTGTTTGAACAAGGGGAGGTGGGGAACCACATGCTGGAGATGCTTGGATGGAGGTCACTCAGGGGCCGAGGTGGCATTGCTTCCGATTTTGGGTCGCAGCACCAAGCTCAGCGAGGTTTTATGTGCTCTCGGAGGAAATTTGCTTTTCAAAACTGTTTATCAGTCACGTAGTAAAATTCATATTGAAGCAGAGGGGAAAGCAGCACAAGGAAGGGGGTGGGGGGTGCTAGTTGAGGGTTATTTGCATCTCTGGTCACCCTGGGGCTGCCTGTGCCACCCTTGGACCAGCTGGTAGCTGCTTGGAGTGTCCTGCTCCTTCAGCCTGACGCTGCCCCTGTGCCCGGCAGTGTGATGGGACCCTGATCGACCTGAGCACCACGTCCTTGGAGGGCATCGCCGTCCTCAACATCCCCAGCATGTACGGTGGCTCCAACCTCTGGGGAGAGACCAAGAAGCAGCGCGGTTACAACCGGCTGGGCAAGAAGGCACCGGAGAAGCTGCACACCACGGTGGTCACCGATGCCAAGGAGCTCAAGTTCTGCGTGCAGGGTGAGCAGTGGGGCCGGCAGCGCTTGGGTTTGGGGGATGTTGGAGGGGGGTTAGCACAGGGAAGCTGGCAGGTGCCCATTCTGGCTGCAGCTTGGGGCATGCGGAGCTGGAGCACCAGTACCAGGGGGGTGGCTGTCATCTCACTGCCCTTTGGGGTGCCACGGTGACCCCAGCAACCACGCTGGGAAAGGAGAGAGCGGCTCTGCCCACCTGGGTATGGCCCAGTGCCGTATTTTTGGTGCTGGCGAGGTCGTGGTGACCGGAGAGGACGGGGCTCCTGCTCCCCACCTCCCGAGGGTCACGGCTTGGGGGTGCCCGGCTGGGACCCCTCTCCTGCGGGCGTGAGGCTGGGCACCCCCCGTGCCCGGTGGGGCTGGCAGGCGGCCGCTGCGGCGCTTGGGCACCCGCTGCCGCAGAGGAGGAGCCGGAAAGGGAGCCGCAGAGCTAGCACCGAGGGCTTTTGTGAGCCTCCTGCCAGGCTCCGCCGCGGCGCTGCCAGCCTGGCTGCGGGCTTCGGGGAACAAGACGGGGGCTGTGCCCCATCCAGCACCTCGCACCCGCTGCGGCTGCGGCCACCGGAGCCGGCCCCGCGGGCAGCCCCGAGCGCTGGCAGCGTTCCCCGGCGGAGAGCGGTGGGTTAGAAAGCAGCCAGCGAAATAGGCAAAGCGCCCGTGTTTTCCACCCACGGTTTGCACCCACTGCACCTCGCCAGGAGCCCGTGGACATGGGCAGCAGGGAGTGGGGCAGAGCAAAAGCCGGTTCCGAAGGTGGTGAGAGGCAGTGAGGTTCCACGGGCACATCCCTACTTGCAGGAGGGCATGGGAGGCTCCTCCCGAGGAGGTTTCTACCACGAGACCCTGAAGGGAATGAGAGTCAGAGAGAGCTGCCCCTGTGCCGGGCACCTTTGCTGGCAGCCCCGAAGGGCAGGAGGAGCTGGGAAAAGGGGCGATGCCCTGGGATTTGAGGAGATCCCCCCGCTGGGGAGGATTCTGCCGTGCATCCCAGCTCCCCGAGGGGCTGCAGCACCCCAGGACACCCAAGCTGGGATGTGTGGGGGGAAGCGTTGTCTACTGCAGTTTCATAAAATGCTCAAATAAGCCATCGAAGGGCTGGTGGGGATGCACGCTGAAGCCACACAGGACCAGGTGCCTGTTCAAACCAGGGGTGGTTTTGCTCCAGGTATTTTGGACAGCAGCGTTGCCCAACACTGCATCCAGCTGGGTGGTCTTGGGGCACAGGGGACTTGGGGACACATCCCCACGGTGCCACCATCGCCGCTGCCCCACGGAGCAGCCAGCAGGATCCCTGAGGATGGGGAAGCTGACTCAGATCCCTCTTTCTTGCAGACCTGAGCGACCACCTCCTGGAGGTGGTGGGGCTGGAGGGCGCGATGGAGATGGGGCAGATCTACACGGGGCTGAAGAGCGCTGGGAAGAGACTGGCCCAGTGCTCGTCTGTCACCATCAGGTACTCATCCCCGTCCCGTCTGAGCACCCAACTGATGGGTGAAAGCTGACATCTGTGTCACCCTGCGTTCCCTCTCTTTGTGCCTTGCAGGACCTCCAAGCTGCTGCCCATGCAGGTGGACGGGGAGCCCTGGATGCAGCCGTCGTGCACTGTGAGTCGATGGGATGGGATGGGATGGGGTGGAGCTGGAGCACAGCAGGATGGGAGTGGACAGGGAATGGAGCCCAGCAGGACAGGGTGGGCAGACGCTGAAGCACGGCAGGCAGCCTCAGCTCCCCGTGCAGCGTGGCAAAGCCTCTGGAATTGGAAGGAGGCTCCTGTGCTGGTGGAGGGGTGCAGGGAGCAGCCACCTGCGAGATGGGGACATTCATCCCTTACCAGGTGGGTGGGCACAGCAGCAGCTCTTCTAGGGGAGCTGTCGTGGGGTCCTCCACCATCCAGCAGGCAGCTTGCCTGGAGGAGAAATCCTCTGCCCATCCCAGTGCTGCCTGGATGTGATTACAGAGCTGTTCCTCCAGTGCAACAAAGCATTTAATGACCCGGGTTGGGAGCTCTGGTGCTGGGCTGCTCCCAGCTCGCTTGGGTCGCTCCTCAGGCTTGCTGGGCTGGGGAATGCCCAGAGGGGGCTCAGAGCCTGGAACCCCATTGCTGAGCTGGGTTTTTCATTTCTTTTCAGGTCAAAATTACACATAAAAGCCAAGTGCCGATGCTGCTGGCGCCCCCGCAGAAGAGCAGCTTCTGTTTCCTCAAGAGGAGAAACCGAACTCGAGATTAAGCAGCGTGCAAGGAGCCACAGCCCCGAAGCACACAGTGTCTCGGACACCCACCCACTGACTGGGGGAGTTCCCCAAATCCCTGCTCTGTGACAGGGAGAGAAAACTGCCTTCCAAGCCTGGCAGGGATGATTTGCCCTGGGAAAGTCTCGGAGGCTCCTTCCCAACCACCACAAGCATCTTCTCCAGCCGGGATGGAAGCAGTGGGCGAAGGCAGGACCCGTGCAGGGAGTGCGTTTGCTGGAGCAGCACTAAGACTGGGTTTTTTACCCCCTTTATTTAAATAACTCCTTCCCCCGCTGCCCCAGCGGGGCTGCGAATGAACGTGCTCCCAAGAAAAGGCCGAGCTTCACTTATTTATTTCTCATCCTCTTGAAGGACGTGGATGTTTCGCTGCGCTGCCTTTCTGCCCATCAACCCCTGCACATCAGAGAGGTTATTTATTTTCTTAGCCTAGAGGAGACGGTCTCTGCCGTGGCTTTGGAAAGCATTTCTAGGAGGAGTTTGAAGCAGATGCAAAGCCAGCCTTCCGTGCTGGCCCTGGGAGCCACGAGGCATGGGACAGGCTGGGGACAGACGGTGTTTTGATGTGGAAATGGCCAAAAAAAGGGATTGGGGAGGAGGGGGAGCTGCTGGGACCGCTCCGTGCCCCGGTTCTGGGCTTCGTGTTCATATTTATGTATTTATTTAGCAAACTTTTGGGGGACTTCGGGCATCACCTTCCTTTTCCGAGCCCAGGTTGGGCACCAAGACCACCTCCCTTCTCTGCTGGCTGTTCCCCTGGCTGCACCCACAGCTCCTCCTTCCCTGTGGACTTGCCTCTCTCCCAAAGCCTTCCAGCCTGCGCCAGGGGCTGGGAACCCTGGGGACAGACATCCAGGAGCTCTTCTCACTTGAAATTGTCCCCCCACTACCTTTTTACACCTCTCCTCGTGCTCCACCCGGCCGTTGCTCTCCTGGTTGCGTCCAGAGCTCTGGGATGGCTGCAGGGAGCCGGGCAGAGTGGTTGCACCTTGATTTCTGCGCAGCCAGGTCTCTCTCTGACCCACCTTGAAGCCGAGGAGCTTTTTGGCCGGCCCTGCCGCCCCCTGGTCTGTACAAGCACCCACTGCTTGCCCCCCAGCCGCTCCTTTTTTCCTTGCCCACTTGACTGCTGGAGTCCGGCTGGGGGGCACACTCAGTGGCCTCGTCCACGTGTCGCCAACCAGGTGCATGGGGACACAGAGCATGGGATGCAGCATCTCCCCAGGATGCGATGGGGACCAGAAAATGGATGAATGCACGGAGGAAGCGGGGATCTGGATGTGTGTCCCACTTCACCACCCTCCCAGGAGGCAGGAGGCAGCCGGACGAGCCCATGGAAAGGGCTGCTGGGTGCTTCTACAGGCAGCTGCTGCCTCCTGTGTGGGGCAACACTCACCTCCTCCACCAGCTTCCACTCCCAGACAGCTCTTCTGGGGCTGGTGGAGGCCCCTGTGCTGCTGGGAGCAAGCTGGGAGCGACATGTGCCCCGTGGACTTCACTGCAGGCAGGAAACCCATTGCTTGTCCCCGCTCTGCCCCTGGGATCACCCACAAGACAAGCCACCCTGCCCTCCCCCAGTGACCCCGCGCCCCCATCCCTCCTCGTGCTGCAGGTCCCCATTCAATAGCAACGCCTTGGCTGGCCCTACGCTGCTGCCATCATTATGTTTCAGAGTGAACAAGGAGCCGAAAGGGAGCTGCTCCTCACTGCCCAGGCAGTGCTGTCGTGCACCGTTCACGCTCAGCTCGGGGCTGCTCCAGGCTGTGGGGCCCTGCTGCCACGGGAGGAGGTGGCAGCGCCCCAGAGGAGCCCCAGGGTGCAGGAGGAGGCTCCAGGGAGCTACCCCAGCTCCCTCGCCCCCCGCTCTCAGCACCCAGAAGGTGAGAGCGAGCTGGGAGGCACAGAGGTCACTGCGGCTCAGCAGAACCGTGACCTGCATCCACGGGCACGCTCCACCCACGGTGCAGAAATCCACCCTCCTCCTCCTCCTCACCCGGGGCAGCTGTTAATGAGTAGCCAGGCGAAAGCGCGTGGGAGCCAGGCCAAATAAACCCTGGGACCCAGGGAGGGGCAAGCCTTGTTTCCCCAGCCTCTCCGTGACGCTTTGGGGAAGGGGAGAGAAGGAAACCTCCACCATCTCCAGAACTTTGCTGGCAGGTGGGGCGATGGGTTTGGTCTGTGGGATGACAACACACGGGATCAGCAGTGTTTATAGCAGCAGGTTTGGCTCCGTTGCCCTCGACCTGAGGTCTTATCCCAGAAAGTGCTTGTGTGGAATCGGTTTTCACCACAGCCGTGCTCCTTGCACCCGGTCACGGTTTGCTGGGCTCCGGGCAAAGAGCAGCACTCGGGTCTCGTGTTTTGCCATCGGTGGCGGAGCTGGGGGAAGGAGGTGGACGCTGCACCCACACCAGTGGCTCGTGCTGGGGTGAGGAGCTCTCCTTTGAGCTCAGAGCTAGGGGGGAGCGCAGGGCCACCACCCAGGTCCAGTGGGACAAGGACACACCAGCACTACAGAGACATCAGCTTTGAATGGTCCCTGCCACCCGTGTCCATCTGCTCCCATCATGTCAAAGCCATGCTTCAACGAGCCTCACAGCTAACGACCTCCTGAGTCCAATAGTGCAAAGTTTTCTGGCTCAGGAGGGGACCCCCAGGGGCCAGGACACCAGCCCAGCTGTCCCTGGCTCCCTGGAGGAACACATCATGCAGCTGAGGGGCACTCGAGGCTCTGAACCATCCCAATCCCCATCAATGTCTCCTAGCTCAGCCCTGTTTGTCCCCCAAAGCCCATGGGATGGACTGGAAGCCCCCAAACTTTTCCCAGTGGTGATTGTCCCATCCCTGGAGGGGTTCCAGGCCAGGTTGGCTGGGACTTGGAGCCCCTGATCCAGTGGGAGGTGTCCCTGCCCATGGCAGGGGTGGAATTCGATCATCTTTAAGATCCCTTCCAACCCGAACCGTTCCATGATTCTATGAAACATCCCCAGCCACAGATGCCAGTGCGCAAACCCCCTGCCGAGCCAGCACCGTGGTGGGGGACCCCAAAAGCCAGGAACCCCTGTTCCCATGGGAGCCCCAGCCCTGTCCTCCTGCTGTGTGCGTAGCCGTGGTTGCCTGCATGGAAATGGCATCAGTAACGTAGCGCGTGTTGCCGTGTACGCCCGGACTGCTGCGGGCTTGCCTCAAATAAAGATGGTGATGAAACTCTTGGCTGCTCCTGGGGTTCTCCGGCCAGGGTTGGGGTCTCGACCTTTGGGGATTGAAACGAGAGGTGCCCACTTTGGGGCTGAAGGGCGCTCTCAGCAGCAGCACGATGGTGCAGCGCTTGGTGAACGCTGCAACCGGCTAATTTGGGAGCCTACAACATGGTTTTTTTTCCCCTGAGCAGGCTCTAAATTTAGCAGGCACCGGTTGCCATCCCCCCTCCCAACCCTGACTCTCTGGGGGCTTCTGCTTTCCCGAGGGCACCGCTGCAGCCACCCACCCACCTGCCCCGTGGCTGCGCTCGGTCCTCAGCATCTTTGCTGAGCGGCTTCAAAACACCCAGGGGTGCTGAGCAGCCACCTTGGGGCACCGGTTGTGCCCAGCTCTGCGCTGACCCAGCTCATCCCCAGCAGGTTTTGCCACCTGCCTGCCTGTGTGTCATGGGCTAATTTTACCAGCGGTGATTTAATCCTGGTTGCCTGCACAAAACGGGGGGAAGTGAGAGCGGCAGCACCTGCAGAGCCCCCCCGGGAGCAGCTCTGGGTGCCAAGGACACCCCGTGCCCTCCGCGTGCTTCCCCTCCTCGGAACGGGGGCACCCGGTGTTCAGCCAGGACAAATGGGAGACAAGCTACCTGCCACCACCACCACCCCCCCTGTCATCCCTGGGGGATGGGGGTGGCCCTGGAGGACACTGGAAGCTCATCCATACAACTCAGCCACAGAGGAATTCCCACCATCAGCCCAGAGACAAGTCCTCTCCCAGGACATGCACAAGCTCATGACCTGAGGCTGAAGATTCCAAAGGGCTTCCTAGCCCTGGGGTATCATCCCGGCTTCCAAGCGGAGGCTCCTCTCACTCCCAAGCCAACAAGAGCGGTATTTAACTGAGCAATCCCCCTTGGTATTCCTTTCTCCTGCAAGAATTTCCCATTCTCACTCCACACTGAGGCCTCCCCATGCTCAGGTTGTCCTGTGCAAACTGCTGCACCCACCGTGAGCTGCCACTGGCAGGGCCCCATGGCAGCAGTCACCACTCTCAGTCACAGATGGGGAAACTGAGGCAGAGCAGCCCTGGGGAGGGTGCCTGGCAGCCCCTCGCCTCGCAGCGGGGCTCTATCCTGACCTCATTCCCAATCCTCTGAGCCATTCGCAACCCTGCAAAGGGCTGCATCCTCCACTTCTGCTCAGAGGGATGTGTGGCTGGGGCAGCCACAAAGCCCTTTGTGGACAAACTGTTTGGGCTGTGGCCTCCTCCAAAGAGCTTTTACAAAAAGCAAACCTGGCTTTAGGGTGCCTGCAGGGGCCAAGCTGCCAAAGCCGCCGCTCAGGAGTGGGGTAAGCCCTGGGCTTGCAGGAGAGCTGGCGTGACACCACCACTGTGTGTGACACCATCTCCTGAGAAGCACAGAAGACACACGGTGGGTGCTGAGGGGACCTCACAAGCGTGGGGCTCGAGGTTTATTCCACCTGCAGCCTCTCGGGCACTGTGTACAGGTAACAGAGCCCCCTCAGCTTAGATCATAGAATAGCTTGGGGTTGGAGGGGACCTCAAAGCCCACCCAGTGCCACCCCTGCCATGGGCAGGGACCCCTCCCACTGGATCAGGGGCTCCAAGCCCCATGCAACCTGGCCTTGAACCCCTCCAGGGATGGGGCAGCCACCCCTGCTCTGGGCAACCTGGGCCAGGGCCTCCCCACCCTCATAGTGGAGAAATTCCTCCTCATGCCTAGACCCGGATCCCCCCCGCCCCCCTCCCCTCTCCCCGCGGGGGCCGCGGCCCCTTTAAATCCCGCTCTGCCCCCGCCACCCCCCCCACCTTTCCCCCCTTCTATTTTTTTATGAATGAAAAGCTCTCTCCGCGCGGCCCCGCCAATCGCGCCGCTCCCATTGGCCGCCGCGGGCCCCGCCCCCCCGGGCCCGGCCTCAATGGCGCCGCGCGGCGGCCAATCAGCGCGCGCGGGGGCCCGGGCGGCGCCTTCTGATTGGCTGCGGCGGAGGGTAAACAAGCGCTGGGGGTGGGGGGGGGGGCGGGGGCCGCTGGCGCGGGGGCTGCGGGCGGCGCAGAGCGGCGGGAGCGGCGCCCGGGCGCGGAGCGGCCCCTTCCCCCGGCCCAGCTCCTCGGTCCCCAGCCCCGCGAGCCCCGTCCCCGCCGCGGCCGAGCTCCACGGCGGCGCCCCGGCCGGGGTACGTGGGAGCGGGCGGGGCGGGGGGTGTTGATGAATGGCGCGGGCCGCGTGAATGGCGGCGGGTTGAGGCGGGGGGGGGTGGAATGAGGGAGGGGGGGGGAGGAGGCGCGCGAGCCCGCGCGCGGGGGAGGGGAGGGCGGGCGGAGTTTATGAATGGGAGGGGGGAGGAGTTTATGAATGGGGCGCGCGGGGCGGCGTGGGAACGGGCCGCCGCCACCGCCGCCGCAGCAGCGCTGAGCACCGCGGGGAAGCGAAGCGGATCGGAGCGCCCCCACCGGGCTCCCCGCTCCCCCCCACCGGGCTCCCCGCTCCCCCCCACCGGGCTCCCCGCTCCCCCACCGGCCGCCCCGCTCCCCGCCCCGGGCTCCCCGCGTGATGTCAGGGCCGTTCCTATAGAAATCGGGTGAGATCAGGAGCCGGGGGGGGCTGCCAACCGGCCCCAAGGGGATCCGAGCCAGCCCCCGGGGCTCCCCCTGACCCCTCCACCCCCCCTCCCCTCCCCCCCCGCAGCCGCGCACCTGCCGGACCCCGGGCGGGACCCCCCCACCCCCTTCCCGGGCCGGCGTCGATGCTGAACGGGCCGGGGGCTCTGCCTGCCTCCCCCACACCATGGACGGCTTCTACGACCAGCAGGTGCCCTTCATGGGGCCTGGGGTAAGTTTGCTCTCTCCCCCTTCCTCGCTCCCTGCTGGGCTCCCGCTCCCCTGCACCCCCCTGCCCTGGGGGGACCACCTCCCTGCACCCCCTGTCCCCCTACATCCGCCTCCGTGGGGGCCATCTCCTCACCTCACCCTTGGGCAACCTCCCAGCCCTGCACCCCAGTCCTTGAGGGGCCAATCCTCCCTTTCCCCTACACCTTCATCGTTGGGGGACCACTTCCCTGTACCCCCTGCCCCCCTACATCCCCATCCATCCCCATCCCTGGAGGCCATCTCCTCACCCAGCCCTTGGGCAACCTCCCAGCCCTGCACCCCAGTCCTTGAGGGGCCAATCCTCCCTTTCCCCTGCACCCTCGTCCTTGGGGGACCACCTCCCTGCACCCCCATCTTTGGGGGCCATCTCCTCACCCAGCCCTTGGGCAACCTCCCAGCCCTGCACCCCAATCTTGGGGGGGGTCACCTCCTCATCCTGATCCTTGGATGGCAGCCTCCCTGTCCCCCAGCACCCTATCCTTGGGGGCCACCTCCTCGTCCTTGGGGGCCACCTCCTGTACCCCATCCTTGGGGGCCACCTCCTCGTCCTTGGGGGCCACCTCCTGTACCCCTGTCCTCGGGGAGCCACCTCCTCGTCCTTGGGGGCTGCCACCCTCACGAGCCGCTCTCGCCCTTGTCCTCGCAGAAATCCTGCGCCGAGGAGGGCCGAGGCCGGCCGGGGTCCGATAGGAAAAGGAAATTTTTGGAGACCGACCTAGCCCACGACTCGGAAGGTAGGCAGGGCTGGCCCAGGCAGCCCCGGCCTCGCTGTGGCCCCGTGAAACCACTCGCCTTCCATTCATCGGGTTAGAAATAATCCTGAAAATAACAGCAGTTTTATTTATTCTTCTGTGGAGTGCCTAAGTCTTTCTCTCTGTTCCAGAGCTCTTCCAGGATCTCAGCCAGCTCCAAGAGGCCTGGCTAGCTGAAGGCAAGTCTTCACCTCCTCCTTTTGCTGTGTAAAATCTTCCTGCGAGTGTGTTTTTAACAGAAAACGCCATAAAACCACGCTTTTTTTTTTTTTTTTTTTTTAGCTCAGGTCCCTGATGACGAACAATTTGTCCCAGATTTCCAGTCTGACAACTGTAAGTGATTGTTCTGGGTTTTTTGTTCTCTAGGGGAGGAAATGTTTGGGTGCCTTTGCAAAACCTCACGCTGGGTTCGAAGCCGCTTTCTCGGGGAGGCGGTTGTTGCTGGGGCTGACGCTGTGACATCGTGGCCTTTTGGGAGAAAGCACGTGCGGTTTGGGTTCATCGAGATAAAACTCGCAATGTAAATGAGGAAAATTATAGCCGAGCGCTTGGAAATGGCTCGAACTGATCTCCGGGCTCCTCTGTGCCTCGCTGCTTGTTTGTACTAGAGTCGATTTGCTTATAAATGCTTTTTTTTTTCCCTTTTCAAGTGGATGCGGGAGCCTGCGCTGGGCTCCTCGGTTAGCCACAAGCTCTGCAGTTTCTGGAGCTTTTTACAGTCCTGGCTCGGCGCTGTTGGCAAGAGCGGACCTGAGCGGTGAAACTTGAGCCGCTTTAAGCAGCATTAATCACTGGCAAGCAAGCGTGGTTAAAAGGAGGCCAGTGAAAATGCAGTCCCTCTTGGATTGCATAAGAGGGAGAGTTGGTTCTGAGTCGTGGGTCGGTGCCAGCGCGGGTTAGCGGCGAGGGCAGGGGCTGCGTGTGGCGCTTGCGCCGTGTTGGAGGGGCAGGAGGGGGGAAATGAGGATGTTTTCAGTCGTTACCTGGCAAAGAGAAATAGGAGCTCGGTGTTTGCGGCTGGGTTTTGCTGCCGAGCCAGACACTGCTCCAGAACTTAAAGGAAATCCAACCTAGCCTGCAGTCGAACAGATTTTTCATTCCAGCTTTGTCACAGCATGCAGCGGGGTATCTTCTCCTACAGTAAACGCATGTTAATTATTGCTCTTTGATTACTCCTGAGTGGGAAGCTTGCCATTAAACTGTTCCAGACAGCCCGAGTTTCGGATGCGCTTCTTTCCCTTGCTCCCCTGAGATAAAAGGCAAGCCCGGAGTCAGAAACCCAACTGGCTGTTGACATCCTAGCGCAGCCTGGCAGCTCTTGCTCGGAGCGGTAGAAACTGCAGCGTGCGTGGGAGGGTGGCTTGTAGAGCTGAAGCTGTTTCCAGTGCCTTTTGGCAGTCTCTTGTTTCCTTGTAACCTGAAGAGCTCGGAGAGGAGAGAGACAAACTTTTCTTGGGCGATGCAGGCAAAGTGGAAAAAAAAAAAAAAAAAGGAAAGGCTTTTGGTTGAGGTTTAAAATGTTCTTCTGACCCGCTCGGCCTCTGCAGACCTGGTGTTGAAATGACTTTGTCACTCAAAAAGAGACCTCTCTGGGTGGCTCCCGGCTATAATAACCTTCTTTAACTTTCCTGGGGTGAGAAAGCAAAGATTTGCTTCGCTGCTCTGCAAGGGGCTGTGCTGGCTGGGGGGGCTTGGGCTGGAGGGGGATGGGGAGCCCAGCTCTTCTCTAGCAGCGCTGGAGAGTGTTTAAAGAGGAGAAAGTTGCTACCTTACAGCTTTCTGGCCACATCTTATTTCGCTCTGGTTTTGAACAGTTGTGGGATGCAGGAAGAACGAGAGGAACAGACCTGGTGCAGCCTCCCCCTGCACGTGGGTTTTGCTAGTGGGGACGTGCTCCTTTCCCATGTTGGGGGGGTCACATTGGGGTTCAGTGGTAAATCCTAGTCCATAGGAATGTTTAGGGGGATGCCTTGGACTCTTCCTGCAGTTGTGTAGCTCCGTGCCTTTTCCCTGAGGAAGCTGCTGCTCTCTTTTATCCCAAGCAAACCGTCTCCTCCTCCTGCTTCCTTGATGCAGCATCAAAAAGAGACAAACCAGCCTCAGTTTTTGACTGGAACACGTGCTGCAACGTGCTGGAGGGTGACGGGTTGCTCTGCCAGAGAAGAAATCCCACTGGGGGATGAGGAAAGCAGGGTCCCTCAAAGGAGGGATGTTGTCATTGCTCCGAACTGAGCAACATGAGGCTGGATTTGATGCTATTAAGCTACCTGCAGAAGCAGCAGAGCCTCTTGGAAGGCGAGGAGGCTGTGGGGGGACTCCTGCAGAGCTTGCCACGCTGGCCATCGTGCCACATGCCTGGCTGTGAGTGTAGGTGTGGACTCATCAACATGGTCCTGAGGAGAAAGGTGTATGCACAATGTTATACCTCAGTCGACTCTTTAAATAACACGTGGTTGTGCTGGGGAGATCAAACACCACAAGAGGCTTTGCCTTTTGCAGGGTTTTGCTCCCAGAGGACTTGTAGCCCCCTGTACGGGGCGGCACGTGGTGAAAACCACAGCCAGGGTGTGGAGTGGGGTTTCTTATGCACCGAAATGAGAGCAGGAGGTTTTGTTTCTGAGGCAGGGCTGTTTAAACAAAGGAAAGCAGGAGCCCGGCTTCTATTTCTGTCTCCTCTCCTGGCGTGACCTTGGGTGCGTCCTGGAAGGCTGGGGATGGAGGGGCAGGCGGGGAGCTCGGCTCCCAGGTGACGGCTTGAGCGGGTGCCAAGGGGCTGGAGATTCTATGACTCGATGATCCAGTGGGTCTCTTCCAACCTGGTTATTCTGTGATTCTATGCGATGGTGGTTTGGGTGCCTTCCCCGTGGCTCGGGCAGCGAGAGCTGCCAGCAAAGCCAGCGTCCTCCAGGCTCGCCCTCGTAGAGGTTCCATCACACTGATGGTTGGGAACAGCCTGTCCTGTCCCCCTACCCAGGCATCTGGCAGCTATTTAAGGCCCCAAGCAGCTTGGGGGGGGTCACCTTTCTTGTGGGAGATGTCCGGCTTGGCTGGCAGTGCAGCTGGGGGGATGCGCCTGACCCCCAGCAACCAGTTGTGCCGTGTTACTGGCCGGGCACACCAGTGGCACACGGGGCTGGTCCCCTCACCTGGGCTCTCAGGGGCTTAAAACAGCCCAGAGTGGGGCCATCATGCACCCACAGGTGCTTTCCAGTGACTCCATTGTGGTTTGGGTCCATTGAGGCATCTTTTCCAGCTCCTTCTAGAGTTAAGCTGCTCCCTCTGCATATTTTCCTACTTTTTTAGCTTTTAATTACAGTGCCGAGCACTGGACCGGAAAGGTTAAAAACACTCGCACGCCCATCGTGCCTTTGAGGCACGGGGACAGAGCATCTCCTTCCTTGGGGACCCCTCCTGGTGCCTTCCTTGTGTGGGACCCCAACCCAGCTCCTTCCCCCTGGGAGCACCCTGGAATCCCACCCTTGGGTGCCCCAACCGGTCACGAGCTCGGTGGCCAGGGTGCGTCTTGCAGGGTTTGTGTAAGGAATCCAAACGTTGCACAAAGTCCACGCTCAGCCAGCTGCTCCCTGTTAGGATCTTAAACCTTGTTTTGCTTTTCTTGAATGGCAGCGCTAAGCTCTGGGGAAATTTTTCTTTCCTTTTTTATTTTTTTTTTTTTCTTCCTCCTCAGCCGCATGAATGGAGCGCTCCAAATTGTTTGTGAATGGAGGGTGGTGCCTGCTCAGAGACTTGGGGTTGGTTTTTTTTTTTCTTTTTTTTTTTTTTTCTCCTTTCCTTCAATGAGTAACCAGACCCCATTGTACGGCTGGCGGAAAAACAACCCGCTGCAACAACACGGAGCCTGTTAGGGAGAACCATGCCCGCGATAGGCAGCTGGAGCCCTTCCAAAGCCAGTTCCCTTTGGCTTTCCCACCGCTTGCGGGGTGCTCGGGCTTTGCCGCCGCCGGGCTGGCCCCCCGTTAAGGTTAGAAATGCTGAGAGCGACAAAACTTGGCTTGGGGGGGAAGGAAGAGGGGCTAAATCCGGCTCGGAGAGGTGGGGGAAGGCGTGCAGGGGGGCTGTGCTGGCTCAGCGCTGGGCTTCGTGTTTCAAATCCTCCTTGGGGGGGGTTTATGCCCTTGGTACCAGCTGTGCCGAGCTGTTTCGGGGGGGAGTCAACAGCTCTTTAAAGGTTTTGACAAATTAGGGGAGCAGCTAATTACCTGGCAAGCTGTGAACAGTTGTTCTGGAGCTATTTGCTCCTCTCGGCTGTAGCTGGGCTGTGTTTAGACTTTGCATGAAGCTAATACTCCACTTCCGATTAGTCTTGGCTCTCCTCTGCAGGCACTATTTAGGTAAAGATCTCCGAGGCGCTTTCCCTTTCCTAGAGCGCCTGCTTTTAGAAATTAATTAGGCTAAGCTTATATCACTTGATTTAAAACCATATATTGCGAGTGAGCTTGGGGAGCCGGAGGAGCTGTGAAGCATTTGGGTTTAGTGGAACATTTCCAACGTTTCCCACTTGAATTCATGCGATTGTGAGATCCCAGGTCTGGAGCACCTTGGTTGGGGGAAGGTGGATCCCAGTTAGCTGCTTTCTGACTCTCTGGCCAGCAAACTGGGAGATGGGGCTGCCCTGATGAGGGTAAGGGGGTCGCTTGCAAGTCCTGCTTGCAAGTTTTTGGAGCTCGAGGCTGTCAAGCCCCCTTGTTCCTCGCCCGCGGCTCAGGGAGGAACCACTGTCTGCAGTGCACAGGCTTGTCTGCGCTTGCTGAGGGGGTTTGGGGAAGCAATTTCTCCTCTGTGAGCAGTGTCCTGGGCTGCTGGGATTGTTGCTGGCCTGGCAGCTCTGCCCTCCCCTGCAGAAGCCACCCTAGCTCAGTCCAGCAGCACGTCAGGGTCTACTGGAGCACCATTCTACCATGGTTTGGTTGCCTGATGCCCCTGGGGTGTAATTCATAGAATAACCAGGTTGGAAGAGACCCACCGGATCATCGAGTCCAACCATTCCCATCAAACACTAACCCATGTCCCTCAGCACCTCGTCCACCCATCCCTTAAACCCCTCCAGGGAAGGGGACTCAACCTCCTCCCTGGGCAGCCTCTGCCACTGCCCAATGACCCTTTCCGTGAAAAATTTTTTCCTAATATCCAGCCTCTTCCCCAGCTTCGTTGCTCTTCTCTGGACTCGCTCCAGAGCCTCAACTTGCTCCCCAGGGGTGACGTCCCCCATTCCCTTCTGCATGGATGATCCTGTATCCCCCTCCATCTCGTTGCAGTGGTCCTGCACGCCCCACCTCCAGCCAAGATCAAGCGGGAGCTGCACAGCCCGTCCTCGGAGCTGTCGTCCTGCAGCCACGAGCAGGCTCTGTGCGCTGGCTATGGGGACAAGTGCCTCTACAACTGCTGGTAGGTCGGACAGGGGTGGCTGCTGCCTGCAGACCCCTTGGATCACGGCATGGGGACTCGTCTCGCTCACCAACCTGGTGTTCTCGGTAGCATCACTGCCAACCCCCCGTCTCCTCTCTCCTCCGCAGTGCCTATGACAGGAAGCCCCCCACCGGGTTCAAGCCATTAACGCCGCCCGCCACGCCGGCATCTCCTGCACACCAGGGATCGGCTCTGCCGCTGCCGGCCCCGGCCGTGCAAGCAGCCGCCCATGGGGCAGCTCCGGCCCCGCACGCGCTGCAGGAGCCGAGGCAGCAAACCTTCGCCGTGCCGCGGCCGCCTCACCCGCCCATGCACATGCCAAAGATGATGTCTGAAAACCAATATCCTGCAGAGCACAGGTGAGGCATCCTCCAACGAAGCAAGCGCTGGCGTCGTGTGGGGGTTTATGGGGACTTTGACCCACTTGGGATCAGTGGTTTGCATTGGAAGGGACCTCAAAGCCCATCCAGTGCCACCCCTGCCATGGGCAGGGACACCTCCCACTGGATCAGAGGCTCCAAGCCCCATCCAGCCTGGCCTTGAACCCCTCCAGGGATGGGGCAGCCACCACTGCTCTGAGCTGGTGCCTCCCCACACTCACAGGAAAACATTTTTCCTTAAGGTCTCATCTCAATCTCCCCTTTTTCAGCTGAGAAACAGTCCCCTTGTCCTGTCCCTGCCCTCCCTGATTAAGAGCCCCTCCCCAGCTTTCTTGGAGCCCCTTTCGGCACTGGAAGCTGCTCTAAGGTCTCCCTGGAGCCTTCTCTTCTCCAGGCTTAACAACCTCTCTCAGCCTGTCCTCATAGCAGAGATGCTCCATTCCTGAGATCATCTCTGTGCCCTCCTCTGGGCTTGCTTCAACAGATCAGCACAGGAAAGGGATGGGACTGATGGGGTGGATCGGTGCCTTGAAGGGTGTGGAAGGAAGAGGGGTGCCCAGGCCTCTGTGGCTGCCAACAGTGGACCAGGCATTGCCCTCTGGCATCCCCTGTAAACCAGTGCAGCAAAACTTGCTGCTTCCCAGTGGGTTTCATGGCTCTTCCTGTCCACAAGGCCCCTAACAGGGACCTGCTCCTTGTGGCCACAGGGACAGCAGGCTTTGCCTCCCCAAACGGAAGGCGAGGTCGGCAGGGGCTGCAGTGATGGGGAATAGCACCGGGTCAGGGCACCCACTCTTCTTTCCTACCTGCTTTAGCTTTCTGCCCTCTGAGCTGAGCCCCACCTGGCTGGGGAGCTGTGGCCAGTCCTTATGTCCCCTGTGCATCGCATGGCATCCCTGTGATTTTTGGGGCTGTGGAGGGAGAAGCTCTGGTCTTTGTTTCCTCTCCAAGCCATGGCTTGTCCTTCATCATCCCCATGTCCCCAGAGGCTTTGCTGGATCCTCCCTCCCCTTGGGTTTGGTGCTATCAGTCGGTGGCTTTGCACGGGTCACAGTTGACCTCCAGCTTTGCTTCTGGCCTCCTGGCTGGCTTTGCAGCATCACTGGTGACGGGATGTCCCTGTGGCAGCTCAGCAAAGTCCAAGCAGTGGCGCCACGGAAAGCCTCGGGATGCGGGATGTGAGCATCTCCGCACAGCGAAGCGGGGCTCGGCTCTGGGTGACCTTCAAGCTACGCAGTGGGGTTGGCTGCGACCCCTCGGGAAGCGCCGTGCCAGCACGGGGCTTGGGTTTCACTCAGGAAGGGCAGAGGGACACAGCTCGGAAATGGAGTAATCCCAGCTCGGCAGCTGGGAGGGCTCTGGTTACAAAGCCAAAGGGCCGAGAGGAGCCGAGCGTGGAGATTGCAGATTGCCTTTCAAGGTACCGGAGGGCAAGGGGATGCGGCAACAACCCCTCGAGATGCTCCCTTATCCATCGCAGTCTGGAGAGACTTTGCTGGGGCTCGAGCTGGCAGCGGCAGCACCCGGAGCCGAAAATAGTGCTCCCTGTTGCCGAGTTCAAGGTTTAATCCCAGCCGCGCAGGCGGATTAGCGGCCAGCTGGGGCTGGGGGGCTGCTGAGTGGATTTGGCTTTGTGTAAATGCCTGCTTGGGCGCAGCATCCCCTGGGCCCCACAGCTCTGCCCCCACCCTGGGCAAGATTTTACTGTTGGGTGGTGGCTGTTTTTTGTTTCCCTGGCATCACCGGTGCGGCTCAGGACTGTCCCCATCGTGCAGCACTGCCCCATGCGTTGTTCTGCTCTTCCAGTGAGGGGTTCCCGGTGCTTGGAGGGTTACGAGGCTTCTTAGCACCCCATGGGGAGACCCCTCGTGGTGGCTGTGCTCCATCCCAGGTGGAAACATCAGCACCCAAACCATCCCAAGAGCACCCTGGGCTGAGGGCATCGGTCCTGCATGGGGTCCCGGGTTGGGGAGGGAGCTGGCAGAGTGCTGGCTCCTAGGTAATCGTGGAATCACTGGGATGGAAAAGACCTTGAAGATCGTCAAGTGCAATTGTACCTGTCCACAACCAAACCAGATCCCTGAGCACCTCATCCACCCGTCTGTTAAACCCCTCCAGGGATGGGGACTCCACCACCTCGCTGTGCAGCCTCTGCCAGCGCCCCAGAACCTTTTCCCTTAAGAAATTATCCTGATGTCTAATCTGAACCTGCCCTTGTGTGACTTGAGGTTGTTTTCTCTTCTCCTATCGCTTGGGAGAAGAGCCCAGCACACACCTCACTACAACAACGCTGCATCCCTCTTCCCCGCAGGTTTCAGAGGCAGCTGTCGGAGCCCTGCCACCCCTTCCCGGCGCAGCCCGGCGTCCCTGGGGACAGCCGCCCCGTCTACCACCGGCAGCTCTCAGAGCCCCTGGGCCCCAGTGCCCCCCGCCCCGCTCAGGGATTCAAGCAGGAGTACCACGACCCGCTCTACGAGCACGGCGGCCCCAGCCTGCCCGGCCCCGCCGCCCGCAGCTTCCAGCCCGCCATGGGCATCAAGCAGGAGCCGCGGGACTACTGCATCGACTCAGGTGGGTGCACGCTGGGGGAGCTGCTGAGATGGCATCTGCAGCTCTCGGATGGCAGCGGACGCGGGGTTGAGCCTTGGGGCTCCCGCGATGCCCGGCTGCTGCTCCGACTGTAGTGCTAGATGATCTCTTCCTTTGTTTTCTTTCCCAATCTCTCACCCCATGCCTTTTCTTTCCAAAGTGGTGGGGCTGGAGCAGGCGTCACCTGCTGTAGCTGCGGGTTGGGGTGCCCCGTGGCACTCGGCAGGTCCCCCCGCAGCCCCGGCCCTGGGGCCAGCTGGGAGTTCTGGCCGCTGGACCCCATCGGCATCATGGAAAAAAATCCTTTAATCGCCTTAGGACCTAAAAATACCCCAACCTCGCGATGGAGGGTGGCACGGCCGAGCAGATGGCAGGGGAGGTGCGGCGATGCCTTCCTTCCCTCAGGGCCTGAACGATGCGATGAGCGCTTGAGCTGACTTAAAGCTCGCTCCCAGTGCTTGTTTTTGTGCCCCTACTCCAATCCTACTGGTTTTCTCCTCGAGTTGAGGATGGGGGCTGAGGTGCTTCGTGGAGGGTTTGGCTGCAAGATGCGCTTGAGGGGAAGATGCTGCCAAGCGCTTGGTGGGCCGTGAGTCCTTACGGCTGCCTTCCTCTCCCTCGCAGAAGTGCCTAACTGCCAGTCCTCGTACCTGCGCGGGGGCGTCTTCCCCAGCAGCCACGATGGTGAGTGCGCCCGTGGATCCCTTCCGCTCACGAGCATCCTCGACGCGTCCCATCCCATCCCTCCCACCGGGCAAGCAGGGCCCCTTTCAGCGGTGCTGGACACCCTGAAAATGCCCACGAGAACCCACATGTGAACAGCGCCGGCACCGCCGCTAAAAATAGGGGCTGTGCCACGAGGGCACGGCGGTGCCGTACTGCGTAATCCGGGATAACACACCCCGATATAGCTGCTAAGAGGGTTTTGGTTCCCCCAGCTCCCTGGGGTGAGGGAGGGACAGGGCTGCGTGGCGCTCAGCCAGCGAGCTGCTGTGGTGCCACCAGAATGAGTGGGGACGGGGCTGCTCATGGGGATGGGGTCTTGAGGCTGGATTGGGCTACACCAGGGATGTCGCGGGGTCTGGCCAGAGTGGTGGGGTCCCCTGCTCACTGAGGGTCTTTTTTTCATAGGATTTTCATATGAAAAGGAGACACGATTGTATTTTGATGACACGTGCGTGGTACCAGAGAGGCTGGAGGGTAAGGATCCAGCCCCTAGAGGAAGATTGAGGGGGTGATTAGCGCTCATGGAGGGAGATTTGGGGCTGGGTTCTGCAACAGCCAGTGTCTAAGACCAAGCTGTGCTGGTGCGGGGCTCTCAAGAGCTGCCAAGCATTGTCTTGTGCACCTGCTTGGCATCACTGCCTGGCTCCATCCCCATCCCTGCCGCTCGGTGCCCGCGGCTCCATCTCCTGCACCTCTCCCCTCTCTGATGCTGTGACCCCATCCTGCAGAGGGGTCCTGGTGCAGGGGTGAGCCCAGCATCGCTGTCTGTGACCCCTGCTGGGTGGCACAGCCCTTGAGAGGGGCACAGCCCTTGAGAGGGGCCCAGCCGAGGTGCTTCACCAGCTGCGTCTTGGTGTGAGCAGGTAAAGTGAAGCAGGAGCCCACCCTGTACCGCGAGGGCCCTCCCTACCAGCGCCGCGGCTCCCTGCAGCTCTGGCAATTCCTGGTGACCCTCCTGGATGATCCTGCCAATGCCCATTTCATCGCCTGGACCGGCCGGGGCATGGAGTTCAAGCTGATCGAGCCCGAGGAGGTACGGAACGACGGAGCCGAGACGCAGCCAGGGGGAAATCTGGGGATGGGGGCGCAAATCCTTCCCGTGAAACACAGCAATTCACACTTGGGCTTGAAGCAAGACACGTGTTTTTTACGCTCTGGGCAGCTTTTGAGGGCAAGAGGGAAAAGCCAGCTGCACTAAGCAGCCGTAGGCATTTATTTGCCTTTTATCTCCTCCCGGCGCGCACGTGCTCGGCTCCCGGCGCCGTCACCAGCCGCGGTGGCGTTGCCCCTGCGATGTCTCTTGCTGAGGCTCGTGGCTCCTGCCCTGCTGTGGCTCTGCAGGAGGGTGACACAGAGGAAGAAGCAGTTTGGGCAGTAATTGAAAGCAGCTGTTAGCACCGAGCGGCGCATTGTGGGTAATTACCCATAATATCTCTTACGCCACGCATGGAAATTGTATGGTGGTTGGTTTTTTTTTTTTGGTTTTTTTTCTGAAGCGGCTCTTTTGGCAGGCTCCCCTCATCAAATGGCTTTTGATTCGGCCCCCGGGTTGGCTGTGGCGGCGATGTAGCAGCCGTAGCTCGGGGCTGGAGCGGCAAGAGGACAACGGGGAATGGGTTTTGAGCTGGAAGAGGGGAGGTTGAGAGGAGATCTTAGGGAGAAATGTTTTCCTGTGAGGGTAGGGAGGCTCTGGCATGGGTTGCCCAGGGAAGTTGTGGTTACTCCCACTGGGGACACCTGGTAGCAGCCTCTCTAGTACTTTGAAAGGGCTCCAGGAAAGCTGGGAAGAGGCTTTATATGAGAGCATGGAGTGATATTTTGAGGGGGAATGGCTTTAAATTGAAAGGGGAGAGGTTTACATGAGACATTAGGAAGAAATTCTTCATGATGGGGGCGGGGAGGCCCTAGCCCAGGCTGCCCAGAGCAGGGGTGGCTGCCCCATCCCTGGAGGGGTTCAAGGCCAGGTTGGATGGGGCTTGGAGCCTCTGATCCTGTGGGAGGTGTCCCTGCCCAGGGCAGGGGTGGGACTGGATGGGTTTTAAGGTCCCTTCCAGCGCAAACCACCCTGCGATTCATTTATCACAGCAGGTGGGGAACATCTCCAGGCCCACACTGATGCTTTCACCTCTGGCTGCTCCAGCCCCTCAAAACAATCCCTCCCCCTGTGTTTCAATTACTTTCCCGTCCGAGCTGTGGCTGGAGCCTTCACGGCTGCTCCCTTTCTCCCTGCAGGTCGCACGGCGCTGGGGCATCCAGAAGAACCGGCCAGCCATGAACTATGACAAGCTCAGCCGCTCCCTGCGCTACTACTATGAGAAGGGCATCATGCAAAAGGCGAGTGACCCCTCTGCCACGGGATGGGGGTGGGGGTGTGTGTGTGAATGTCCCCTGTTGTCTCCCCAGCATCCTGGGCCGCTGTGTCCCGCATCCCCTGTGTTATTCCAGTGGGGAAGGCGTGGGGCCCCTCTCACCCCCTTACGAGGAGCAGCTGAGAGAGCTGGGGGTGTTTATCCTGGAGAAGAGGAGGCTGAGGGGAGACCTCATTGCTCTCTCCAACTCCCTGAAAGGACGTTGTGGAGAGGAGGGAGCTGGGCTCTTCTCCCAAGGGACAGGGGACAGGACGAGAGGGAATGGCCTCGAGCTCCACCAGGGAAGGTTCAGGCTCAACATTAGGAAAAAATTTCTTCACAGAAAGGGTGATTGGTCCCTGGCAGAGGCTGCCCAGGGAGGGGGTTGAGTCCCCTTCCCTGGAGGGGTTTAAGGGACGGGTGGATGAGGTGCTGAGGGACATGGGTTAGTGATTGATGGGGATGGTTGGACCCGATGATCCCGTGGGTCTTTTCCAACCTGGTGATTCTACAAGTCTATGATTTTCCTCCTCGCAGGTGGCTGGCGAGCGGTACGTCTATAAGTTCGTCTGCGACCCCGACGCCCTCTTCTCCATGGCTTACCCCGACAACCAACGCCCCTTCCTGAAGACGGAGCCCGACTGCCCGGTGCCCGAGGAGGAGACGGTGCCGCTGACGCACTTCGAGGACAGCCCCGCGTACCTGCTGGAGATGGATCCCTGCGGCAGCCTGCCCTACGCCGAGGGCTTCGCTTACTGACTCGGCCGCCCCGCAGCGCCTCGAGCACTAGCACATCATCCACTTTGGGCAAATACGGTTTTGTAAAGAACACTTTTTTTTTTGTTTGTTTGTTTATTTTTTTGGTTTTTTCGCTGATCCTAAGAAGGTAAAAAAAGAACCCGAAGCCACCAAACCGCATGCGTGCACACACACAGATTGGAGGAATCTAAAACGCCCGGTGTGTGTCAGTGCTGAATTCCCACCTTACTGTCCAAGGGCTAGTGCGTAGGACTGCCCGTGGCTGGAATCTCCCCCCAAGCATCGCCGCGAGGTTTTTTTTTGGGGTGACGGGAGCTAAGGACGCGAGGGCTGCCGGCTCCAGCCGTGCCCCAGGACTGGGCTTGAGCCAGCGTGGCCGCCGAGCCAATTGTCACGACAATCCGCTTTGCATCGAGCGCGACCCGCGTAGCTGCCTTGTGTGGTGGAAAGGGCTTTGATTTGCACAGAGGAGGGATGCGGGGAGCGGGGTGGGGGGCGCTTCTTGCCCAGCACCCCGGGGCTGATGTGTGCAGCATCCTACCCCGACCCCACGGAGCCTTCTGCCTTCTTCCCAGCCCTCCCTGCCCCACTCTCGCGCTATAACCCGCTGTAACGGTCTCCCTGTCTCCTCTCCGTGCCCCTCTCGCTCCTCCTCCCCAGCTCCAGCTGCGTGCCAAGGGTTGCATTTCAGGGAGGACACCCCGACACTATCTCCCTCTTTTTATTTTTGTTTTTTTTTGATGGTTCACGGGGCGGGGGGAAAAACGTTTCTAAACCGTTTTTTGTAGATTTTTTGTATTTTAAGGCAAAGCTATTTTTTTGCAGCCTGGCTGCCGTTCCCACAGCCCCTAGGGATGTGCCCCTCCAGCTTTCCCGGTGGCGGGGTTGCAGCAGGTAGCTGTGGGTACCCGTGGCTCGCTGGGACGGCTGCTGAAGTATCTGGTCCACTCCATTTCACCACTCCAGTCCCCTCGCGCCGGGGAGCCGGGGCAGAACCCCCGTGCTGGCTCGGCTGCGCTCCCTTCCCGCTCGGCACAGCCGCGGAGCTGGGCAGGGACAGTGGGTCCCCCACCCCGCTCTCCCCAGCTCCCCCTTCCACGCTGCGCTTCCTAACACTCCTCCACCACTCATATATTCATCCCTGCCTCTCCCCGCCCTGCTACATGTTTTTGTTGTAAATGCTGTATAGGAATTTTTTTTTCTTCCTTACTTAGCTTTGGTTGGATTTTTTTTTTTTTTTGGTTTTTGACTGATTAATTCTGGTTTTTTGGCAAGTATGAAGATTAACCCTGGGTAGACTGGGTTGCGTGCACCCATGGGGAGTGTTGGGTTGTGGGAACCCCGCCTCGGGGACAGGGTTTTAACCATTTGCTCGGTGTGGCAGGTCTACAGTGCAGAAGGGGTTAATCTGAGGACTGATTTGAAATAATCTTTACTTGAGCAGGGCTGTGTATCTCCTGCAAAGCTGCATTACATTCTGTACTGTGTACAATAAAGGAACTTGCTTTCTGTTCCCCCCTGGCTGCCTGGGCCCCTGCTTCGCCGGCACCGTGGGACCTGCCTCCAGGTGGGATCTGGGGGCAGAAGTGGTCCAGGGGGATGCTCTTCATCAGAGCTGGGACTAGATCATGGGCATTGCGTCCTACTTTGTGGCCTCCTCTGGACCTGTTCCATCAGTTCCATCTCCTCCTTCAGTTGGGGATTCTAGAACAGGACCCAGGGCTCCAGGTGGGTCTCTCAGAGCGGAGCAGAGGGGCAGGATCCCCTCCCTCCCTGCTGCTCCCACGGCTCTGGATGCAGCCCAGGACATGGGTGGTTTCTGGGCTGCGAGCACATGTTGCTGGATTGTGCTGAGCTCCTGCCCCAGCCCCCCAAGTCCTTCTCAGGGCTGCTCCCAATCACATCATCCCCCAGCCTAGGTTGGAACCACAGATATTAAACAACCCTGGTTCCAGGATGGGCCCTGGGGGACACCACTTTTCACGGATCTCCATCTGGACATTGAGCTGTTGACCACTATTTTCCCATTCCTTATCCTCTGAACGGTCCACCCATCAAATCCATCTCTCTCCAATTCAGAGAGAAGGATGTGGGGGACCATGTCAAAGGCTTTGCAGCAGTCCAGCTAGATGACACCCACTGCTTTTTCCCTTGTCTACTGCTATGGTCACCCCATCAAAGGAGGCCACTAGGCTGGTGAGGCAGGACTTGCCCTTGGTGAAGGTGTTGCCGGCTCTCTCTAATCACCTTCCTGTTCTCCATGTGCCTTTGCACAGCTTCTAGGAGGATCTTTGCGGTGCAGAGGTGAGACTGGCAGGTCGGTAGTTGCCAGGGTCCTCCTCCTTTCTACCCTTTTTAAAAATAGGAGCAGAGTTTCCCTCCTTCCAGTCACCTGAAACTTCCCCCTGGTGACCTTTGTTACCACAGGGCTGTCCTCTCCTCAGCTCTGGTGCTGCTGCTCCTGCATCTGGATGGTGCCATGTCCAGCAAGAGGATCCTCTTGAGATGGGAGCAGCTTCTCCCCAGTGAGGTGCAATTTAATATTGCCTCTTCCCCAGGGTTTCTCAGCAAGTGGATCTAGTTTTCTGTGTCCCCTTCCCTCTCCTCTGGAAAGCCAAGCCCCTTGCCATCAAGCAGGGCTAAAGCTGGCAGGGACCTCTCAGTGTTGGGACCTGGAGAAGAAAGCCCTGCCAGGAGCTCCTCCAGGTGCTCTCCCAGCTCTTACTGGCTGGGAGAAATCCCATGGAGCAGGAGGGTGTGCAAAAGGCTGAAAGAGGCAAGTGGAAGGTGAAGGCTGTTCCACAAGGACTTGGTCTACTTGAAGGGTCTGTGCTGCCCCTGACAGGCTGGAGAAAAGCTCGAACACCCTTGATAGGGAAGGTTCTTACGTGCCACGATGTTCTTGCAGGTGGGAAGGAGTCACAGAATCGTAGAATCATAGAATCACCAGGTTGGAAGAGACCCACCGGATCATCGAGTCCAACCATTCCTATCACAAGGCAAGTCCTTCTTCTTGTGTCAGGATGGTTGGACACCCTCAGGGCTCTTGGTATGATGAATCCACCCAAACTGGGCACACAGCTCATGCCATCCTCCCAGCTCCATCCTGTGTTTATTTTCTCCAAAGCTTTGTCCTCTGCCTAAGACCGCAAAATCAAGTTAAAGACGAGAGGGTGAAGAAAAAAAAACCCCTTGCTGTCAATCTGAGCTCCAGACGATGGTGCCCAGTAATCCCACCTCGCTGGGGATTGCAGGAGGCTGAGTCCTGATGCTCGGGATGGAGCAAGGGGAAAACGGGGCCACCGGCAGCGCTGCCGGCAGGCAGATGGCCCAGGGCGGCTGGACCTCAAGCTGGTGGTGTGGCAAGTGTGGGACCAGTTAGGGAGGGTGAGGATGAGCAGATAAGGCAAAGCTTTTCAAAGTCTTTATCGAGCAGCTTGTCACGGCGCGGCGCAATGGACCCTGCAAATCCTGCTGGGGTGGTCCCAAAGCACCCCAGGAGCTGCACTTGCTGAAGGGTAAGGACAAGAAAAAAGGTGGTTTTCTATTCCAGCCCATCACCGTGGGATGAAATGTTTAGACACTAAAGGGTTTGATACCACAGTGGCTTTTAAGTACTCAGGGCATTAAGAATTTGTGTGCATCTGAGGGACATGCAGATGCTTTTTCTCCATCCAGATGGGATGGAGCTGCCCTGGGTGGGCGGTTACCCTCATTCCCTCCCCATCCCGCTTCCTGAAGACCAGGGATGGTCTAAAGTGGCTCAATGTCCTTCCTGCAGCCCCCCCAGGCCATGGGGACAAGAGCTCCAAGGCAGCCCAGAGCCTGGTGTCAGCCTCCCCAGCCCTTCGTGCCGCAGCTCCCACCTCCCATTCAGCTTGTAGGGTAACGAGGCCATCAGGGTGATTCAGGGTGATCAATAATTTGTGGTAGTGTGTGAGCAGATGATAAAACAGAGCTGGTATTGAATAATAATAGATGGTTTTCCTATTTTCTTCTCCTTGCAGTCTCGCAATGTGCACCAAGCAAGAGAGATGCGTGTTAAGAATTATTTGGAGAAGAGGAGCCCGTAAAAGGGAGAGCATCATTACGGCCCTCGACACATCCATAATTCACTGAGTGCATTTCTGCTCTCCCCATCTCAGGAGGATGGGGCTGGACTGGAAGCCATTCAAACAGCACCAGACGTAGCCAGAGGTCTGCAGCGGCTCTTAGACAGGAGCATATAAATAGTCTAGCGCTTCCGCCTGGAGTAGGATTTGTGGCTCAGGGACTTCATATTTAATAGCTCTTGATGGAGTTTCCCATCCCTGACTAGAAGAGCATTTGTGGGAAGTCTTACTGCCCACACAGCTTGTTCTTACGGCAGATGGAAGGACCAGCAAACCCAGAGGTGCCAAGAAGCAGCTCCTACCAGGGCAATGTTCCTCTGCCCTGTCATGGGTGACGTAGGATCCTGGCATAGTTCACCAATTTGTGACAAATACATTTTTACACAGCTTTAATTTCAGTTTCTGTTAACAGTTTTGAGGTAAATCACAAGATTGCGCTAATCCCTCCCAGCGCTTTATCAACAGGCAGTTTAGCAAAGTGATTCAATGGAGTTTGTCACAAGTGAAACTGCTACTTAGGGGGAATTGAGACTGGTAAGGTTCACGTGAGACTTAGTGCAGGGCTCCTTATGTTGAATCACGCGCACACAAGCACGAAGACATGTGGAGAGGCACTGGAACAGGTTATCCAGAGCAGGGGTGGCTGCCCCATCCCTGGAGAGGTTCAAGGCCAGGTTGGATGGGGCTTGGAGCCCCTGATCCAGTGGGAGGTGTCCCTGCCCATGGCAGGGGTGGGGATGGATGCTTTTTAAGGTCCCATCCACCCCAAACCACTCTATCATTCTATAGAACACACAGAGGTTCGCCTATGACCATAACTGCGCTCTTCTTGAGCCTAATGAATTGCTGGTGCTGCACAAAAACCTTGGAGTGTTTGAGTTTCCAGCCCCTCATGAGGCAATAATACCGGAATAAGCTTCAGAATCCATTAGCCAGTTGCTGCATCAAATGCTCTTGGTGCCACAAGAGAGGCTCCGTCATTCAGCAGCCCCTTTCCAGAGAACAAGAACCTCTGGAGAGGCTCAGGTGGGGAAGGAGGCGCCCCCACCTCAGGAACAGGTCCCTCCTGCGTGGTGGGGCTGGGGCTCACCTGGCTGGGAGTGAAACGCTGGCACAGGTTTTGCAGAGAGGTGGGAGAAGCCTGGAAACGTTCCAGGCCAGGTTGGATGGGGCTTGGAGCCCCTGATCCAGGGGGAGGTGTCCCTGCCCATGGCAGGGGTGGAACTGGATGGGCTTTGAGGTCCCTTCCAACCCAACCCATTCTGTGACTCTGTGATTCTACAACTTGCCTGGTGTACGAGGAACCAGCTGCAGCATCTTATTTTGAAAGCTTTTTTGTTTAACATAAACAAAACCCCATCCTGGGGAGAGCAGGTAGCATCTGATACCAGAAACCGTAAATACTCACAACGCTTTTCCCTGCAAGAAGATGCGCCAAGGGTGACCTGCACCCAGGCTTGCAGGAATCTCTCATAAATACCATCTCTCAGCTTCTTGGCTGTCTCGGACCCAGGAGAGGGCAGCAGCAGCCCAGGCTGCAGCCTCAGCTGCCCTTTCCAAAGCTCCTTCAACTCCTAAGCTGCTCAGAGAAGGCTGAGAAAGAAAAGCAGCGGATGCAGGGAGCAAGCAGAAAGCCAAACCGCAGTGGGCAGTGGGCAACGACCTCTTGGGCTTCAAAATTTTTTGCTTTCAAGGTGCAAGTGGAAAGAAAATGGTCTTTCTTTGAAAACAAACTGGAGCACCAGGGCTTTCCGTAGCAGCCTTTCATGGTTTTGGTATCGGTGAACACCGTACGGGTGCTTTTTACAGCACCAGAAAAGGAGGTGGTGATGATGGGGGGATTAAAGGGGTTCCCTGTAGAGGCGGAAGGTAAGAGCAGGCAGCGTGTGTGCTTCATTCTGTTGCAGAGATGCTAAAAGCTCATGAGCTCCTGCTCTGGAGCTCTTGTGGCCTCGCTCAGAGAGCTTCGGGATAAAGAAACAGGCTTACAGCGCTCCACGGACACACCGGCTGCCTCCCCATCACTTCCCTGGAAGGGAAGGTTGGAAACAAGGGGAGTTTCTCCTTCTCCACCTTGGTCCTCTGAAAACAGGTTCACAACCGAACACCGTGAAACTCGTCGTGCTCATTTCCACTCGTAGCATCACCTTTTTAGGTCAGCATCTCCAACACAGCTGTGGCTCCGCTTTGCAGCCCAGCCAGCCTGGTACCACCCTCCTAGTTTTACCGGCTGAGATCACCAGGATGAGTCACGCAGCAGGTGAGTGGGAGGAGGACATCCTCATCCTCACAGCCACGCTGAGACCTACCCAACGCGGTACGGAGCCAACCTCGGTTTTGCAGCAGGACCTCCCATTTCTGCAGGTGCTGGTCTTCTCCACGGCACACGAGCTGCAACGTGTCCCTCTCCGGAGCTCGCAGTGTGGCTCCTTCTCAGGCAGGCTCGATTCATGCCTTTGATTGCTTTCTTCTTCTTTTTTTTTTTTCCTTTTGGTTCACACCCTCTGAAATCACAGCAAAGCGCAAAATTGTTGCTTACCAAAGCTGTTCTTCTGCAATGAGTCATTGAAGAAGGAGCCTTGTTGCTCTGCCAGGCACAGCCTGGTTGCTTCTCTAAATGGAACAAGAGAGCAGCTTGATGCTCCGTTTGGGTTTCAACCTGCCCGCACCCCAGGTGTTACCCAGGTTCCATCCAGAGCCTGGACAGAGTAATTCCTGCATCATTCCCACCTCTCTGGATGACCATCCCTTCTCCCCGAAAAGGCTATAAATTTGAGAGGGGCAGATTTAGACTGGATTTGAGGAGGAATTTCTTCATGATGAGGATGGGGAGGCCCAGGCTGCCCAGAGCAGGGGTGGCTGCCCCATCCCTGGAGCGGTTCAAGGCCAGGTTGGATGGGGCTTGGAGCCCCTGATCCAGTGGGAGATGTTGGAACTAGGTGATCTTTAAGGTCCCTTTGCACTCCTGCAAAATTGCTTTTTTACTCTTTTATTCAGAAAAACATTCAACCAAACTCAGTGCTGCCTCTTCTGCTTCCTCCCTGGTGGCTCTGGCGCAGAGGAGCGGCTGTGGAAGGAAGAAGCAGCAATAATGTCCTCACAGCTGATGCTGCGTCCGCACCGGCTCTTGGGAGACATCACAACAACCACAGCCAAATTTCTGGTCTAAATCTGTAGACCAGATTTATGCTCTACATGCTTTCTTGTTCCCTTTAGGTGATGTCTCCTGTCCTGGGTCTGCAAAGTCAATGGGAATGGTTTCTTCTTGGTGCCTGAGAAGAGCCAACCAACAGCATTAGGTATCTCACTGCAATTTAGAGCTTAGTTTCTTACCTTCGGATCTTGGACTTCTCCTTCCCATCATGCAAGGTTTTGGTATTCTTAAATCATTTCCAGAGACAGGAGTCAGAGAGGGGCCTTTTGGAGCCTTCTTTCATGTGTCTAGTGAGAGACCAAGAGTACGTGTGAAGCTAGATCTACTTTCCATGACTGCTCTCAGTTCCTTCTCTAGTCTGGATCTGACACAGACCCAAACCCCATTGCTTGGATGCCTCTTGGACCCCTCCACCCAGCTGTAAGCAGCTCACAGAGCACAGAGCCTTGGATTTTCTTTTTTTCATTCTTTTCTCTCCTCTGCAGAGACCCCTCCCAGCTGAATCCTGTGCTGGAACCCCTGGCTGGGATGCTGGGCACGTGGCTCTCAGACCTTCCCTACCACAAAACCCTTCCAGGACCCAGAAGAAGTGCACATCTCCTAGATTTAGCAGCTCACACTCAACTCCTTAGCCCAGAGCTCTGTTGGAAGCAGCGTTTGGATCAGAGCAGGTCTGGCTCCAGGGAGACTGGCTTCGCTTTTCTTTTTTTTTGCTTTTTAAGGCAATAAAGATTTCATCCGCTGGGTGAGAAGATGTGACAAGATCTGGCCCGATAACTTCATTTTTCTTTAAAACTGCTGATAGTTTCCAGCGTTGTCGAAACCTGTCTTAGGCTGCACGCCCGCAGGCAGCGGCGGCTCGCTAGCCTGCAAGCGTGCCTACACAGCTGAGCATTTCCAACTGAACTCAAACCTTCATCGGGGAAGGGATGGAAATGGACAGGATCAACGCTGCGATCATAATTTGGTGCCTGAGGCATTCTATGGGGAAAAATAGTGTGCAACAAGCAACGCAGGGTTGTATCAGAAACGTGTGGCCAGCAGGACCAGGGAAATGATTCTGCCCTTAAACTCTGTGCTGCTGAGGCTGCACCTTGAATCCTGGGTTTGGTTTTGGGCCGCTCACTCCAAGAAGGACATTGAGGGGCTGGAGCGTGTCCGGAGAAGGGAACGTAGCTGGGGAAGGGGCTGGAGAACAAGGGTTCTGAGAGGCAGCTGAGGGACCTGGGGCTGTTTAGCCTGGGGAAAAGAAGGCTGAGGGGAGACCTCATCTCTCTGTGCAGCTCCTGAAAGGAGGTTGTGGTGAGGTGGGTGCTGGGCTCTGCTCCCAAGTTGCAGGGGACAGGACAAGAGGGAATGGCCTCAAGCTCCACCAGGGGATGTTTAGATTGGAAATTATGAAAAATTTCTTCAC
The DNA here is from genome assembly GCF_032191515.1 of Phaenicophaeus curvirostris. Lineage (NCBI taxonomy): Eukaryota > Metazoa > Chordata > Aves > Cuculiformes > Cuculidae > Phaenicophaeus > Phaenicophaeus curvirostris. Next base: position 25,844,208 of record NC_091401.1, read on the forward strand.
AGAAAGGGTTATCAAGCCCTGGCAGAGGCTGCCCAGGGAGGTGGTGGAGTCACCATTCCTGGAGGTATTTAAACATGGGTAGATGAAGTGTTCAGGGATATGATTTAGCAGTGGACAGATACAATTGGAATTGGTGATCTCTAAGGTCTTTTACAACCCAATGATTCTATGAAGGGAACTGAGAAGTTGAGCTCTGTGGGCACCACAGGGACCTTACAGGGGCCCCAAAGCTGCCAGGGTGGCATCACCATGAAGAATAGCATCACCTGCTTGAGCAAATGCCATCAGCAGCAGTCCTTGAAAGCTCAGCGACGCTCCAGCTGGAATCTGGCACGCACTGTAGCAGGGAGCAGCCAAGAGACAGGCTGCAGAGGAGATGCCCTGCGTTCCTGCTGTGTGCTGCTTGTTGTGACAGAGCTGTCAGCCAGGAAGGGAATATTTTTAGCCTGGTTTCCAAAGGAAACAAAGCTCCAGCAACCATGCTCCGACTGTCAAATACCCCCTGCGACTTTGGATCAGTGGCTACTTTTCAAGACCTTTTCTTCTCCTACCCTAATTTCAGGACAAGAGGGAATGGCCTCAAGCTCAATCAGGGGAGGTTTAGGCTGGACATTAGGAAAAAATTTTTCACGGAAAGGGTGATTGGGCACTGGAACAGGCTGCCCAGGGAGGGGGTTGAGTCCCCTTCCCTGGAGGGGTTTAAGGGCCGGGTGGACGAGGTGCTGAGGGACATGGGTTAGTGATTGATGGGAATGGTTGGACTCGATGATCCGGTGGGTCTTTTCCAACCTGCTGATTCTGCGATTCTTGCTGGAGAAATACAGCTCCAAGACATCAAATACCCATAAGTGGCAGGAAAGGAGGTGACAGGGTAGAGGTAGAAGCCCCCATCCTCTCAAAATCATGGAGATGCTGCCACCTGACTGCCCAGCAGCAGCACCCTCAAATACCCTGCACACTAAAGAAGCCTTATGGATGTTCATCCCATGTTGGACTCAGGACAGTCCCACCACAATGTAGGACACCGGCTTTACCAGCTGCTGAGCTCACAGGTGGGGATGAACACCCTCCAGCACCGTCCTGCACCACCAGCTTGGCTCCTTCCCCTCCCACACCACAACTGGCTGGCCATGGATAGGAGGAGACACCCTTCGTGTACAGGCAAAGCCAAACAGGAGGAGTAATTCACCCCCGGGGAAGCCTCCAGTAGCTGAAGGCACCCAAATTTCTCCTCAACAGCGTATCTTTGCTGTGCTCCCCGTGCCCTGCCAGGTTTCCAAGTGAGCTAATTACAGCTTGCAGAGGCGCTTTGTGCCAGACCTGGGACGTCAGCCTCCAGGAGACTTTGATTTTCATAGAATCATGGAACGGTTTGGGTTGGAAGGGACCTCAAAGCCCATCCAGTCCCACCCCTGCCATGGGCAGGGACACCTCCCACTGGATCAGGGGCTCCAAGCCCCATCCAGCCTGGTCTTGAACACCTCCAGCTACCACTGCTCTGGGCAACCTGTTCCAGGGCCTTCCCACCCTCATAGTGAAGAATTTCTTCCTAACGTCTCATCGAAATCTTCCCGATTCCAATTTAAATCCATTCCCCCTCATCCTATCACTCCAGGACTCCATCACTTGTAAAAAGCCCCTCCCCAGCTTTCCTGGAGCCCCTTTCAGCACTGGAAGCTGCTCTAAGGTCTCCCCGCAGCCTTCTCTTCTCCAGGCTGAACAACCCCAACGTTTTCAGCCTGTCCTCATATAGGAGGTGCTCCAGCTTCATCGCCCTCTTTTGCAGGATTATTCTATCTTAGCTCACATAAGAAACACATTCTTTCCACTTTTGAGCTCTGAATATCTCAGTAATGGATAATTTCACTCAGTTTGCCACATGGCAGGACCTGGACAAGCCCCTTGGTCAAGGGGACAGGAGTTGGACTCGATGGTCCTTGTGGGTCCTTCCAACTCAGGACGTTCGATGATTCTACGAGATCTGTTCTGCTATTGCCTCCAACAAGAAACAGATGAAAAAGGCCAGTCTTCCCATTGAAAAAAAAACCCTAAAACACTGCAAAAAGAGAGTATTTGGGATAGAGTGCAGCTGCGGCACCAGGGGAAGGTCAGGCTGCCCAAGGGAGCTCCTCAGCCAGCTGCTCAAGAGACCGGGGAGCTCTGGAGTATCTAATAACTAACCCTGGCTACAAGCACAAGCTGTGACTTCTTTTCTACATATTTATTCCAACCCTGAAATATTATTCTCCTGTTGCCTAAAGCACTGCTGCATCCAGCCACGGAGATGGCTCTTTGAATCTGGCGTTCATCGTCAATGCACTATGAATGAACATGTATTTAAATAGAACAACACCTCCTCTGAGACAAGACCAGGCTAAGATCTGGGGAGTGTTTGAAGAACCACAGCATTTTTTTTTACCAAAAGTGGAGAATCAGCCACATCAAACCTGACACCGGTAGTGGCACCATCAATGCCCAGCGCCGAGAGAGTCCTCCTGACCCATGGATACAGATGTGCTGCAGGAGGAGCACTGTGATCATTGCTCTCTACTGCTCTTTTCAACATCATATGGAAAATTACTGGGCTGCTCTAAAGGATACACCCCTGCATCTATCAGTGGGTTCAACGTGCCCTTTCTGGCACGAGCACCTTCATGTCCAAAGCCCCACATTTCCAATACGGGAAACATTTCCTGGTTTCATATAGATTTTTACATTGTTTAGCTTTGTATTGGACTTTGGCTCTGGCCTCCACCAAGAAGCTCTGACAGACCTTAAAAAAAAAATCACAAATTTCAGAGTTCCTCAAACGTCTCTTGCAGTTTCCCACAACTGAGCGACAGGATTGTCTTGCGCTTCCCTCCTGCTCGCTCCCCTCACGCACAAGTCCCTGAGCCTTTGAAACCTTTGGCAGCTGGTTGAATTTCCAGGGCATTCACATGTTGCTCCTGGCCCTGGTCCCACCAGTGGCGGCTGCTCCGGGCTGGCAGCTCCAGCCTTGCTGCCAGCTCTGATTTGTGCTCACCAGCCCTGTTATTTCTTCTTTCAACCTGCGCTCACAGCCCAGAGGGCCAGTTGTGTCCTGGGCTGCATCCAGAGCCGTGGGGCCAGCAGGGAGGGAGGGGATCCTGCCCCTCTGCTCCGCTTTGAGAGACCCACCTGGAGCCCTGGGTCCAGCTCTGGAGTCCCCAACATAAGAAGGAGATGGAGCTGTTGGAACAGGTCCAGAGGAGACCACACAGATGATCCAAGGGCTGGAGCAGCTCTGCGATGAGGACAGGCTGGGAGAGTTGGGGTTGTTCAGCCTGGAGAAGAGAAGGTTGTGGGGAGACCTTACAGTGTCATTCCAGTACGTGAAGGGGCTCCAGGAAAGCCGCGGAGGGGCAATGGGTATAAACTGGAGAGGGGCAAGTTTAGACAAGACATAAGGAGGAATTTCTTCACCATGAGAGTGGTGAGGGACTAGAACAGGTAGCCCAGAGCAGGGGTGGCTGCCCCATCCCTGGAGGGGTTCAAGGCCAGGTTGGATGGGGCTTGGAGCCCCTGATCCAGTGGGAGGTGTCCCTGCCCGTGGCAGGGGTAGGACTGGATGGGCTTTGAGGTCTCTTCTAACCCAAACCATTCTATGACTCTATTGAGGCACTTGGCTCAATATTCAAATGAAAGGCAGCAGGATTAAATTCCACTTTTGAGATAATCCTCAACTCCATCTTCAAGGGAAGTGCAGCGCTGCCTCCAGCCCCGGCTGGTGCCTCCGTGCTGAATCACTCTGATCCGCACATAAATAAAGCTCTTCGGGAAAGGGCAAATGTTTTCTCAGCTGCTCTTCTTCCTTTCAAAAGAAGGGCTGATTGAAATTTTTATGTCTGCAGACATAAACATATGCAGTCAAAAAATGCTTCTTAGGAAGAAGCTATCTTCACAGGATGACTGGGGTTTGGAGAGCGCGTTGTGAATCCATGGGACACTCTTGGGTCACGTTGCTCTCCTTACAGCTTCTCCTTCTCCTTTCCCTCACTGCTATGCATTTCATGAACTCCTAAATGACTTAAGTAGCTGCGAGTGAATCTTAGCACGTTGTCAGTTCAGGCTCCTGCTGTCCCCAGGGCTTTGTTGCTGCTTGGCCCTGGAGCTGTGTTTGCCCTACGAGGCAGCAGATACAAAGAGCAGATATAAACACCCCCTTGGCACGACGAGCAGCAGTGATGCAAAGGGCTAAAGCCCTGAGGTGGGTGCCAAGCTGTCTACTCATAGCAGCAGCCGCTTGGCAAGTTGCTGAGCCCTTTCCCATCACCCGATGCTTGTATTCTCCTCCAGCTCCAGTTTTGAAACTAGAGCTGAAGCCTAAAACCGATGGGGCAACCTCCCTGCCAGCTCAGGACTGAACGCTCCCAGCTCTCCTCCGCTCTGGAAACTGTTAGGAACTAGGCTTGAGCATTCACCTTCACAACTACAACATTTTCCAACCTAAGAGGGCAGGTTCAGGCCAGCCTGAATCACAGAATCATCAGGTTGGAAGAGACCCACTGGATCATCAAGTCCAACCATTCCTATCAAACACTAACCCATGTCCCTCAGCACCTCGTCCACCCGTCCCTTAAACCCCTCCAGGGAAGGGGACTCAACCCCCTCCCTGGGCAGCCTCTGCCAGTGCCCAATGACCCTTTCCCTGAAAAATTTTTTCCTGATGTCCAGCCTGACCCTCCCCTGGTGGAGCTTGAGGCCATTCCCTCTCGTCCTGTCCCCTGCCACTTGGGAGAAGAGGGATCTTTGTGCATCAGCCTCCAGCCAGTCTCGAGTCGGTCCCCTTGGGGGCCAGGCTGTCCTGTCTAGCTCGGACACTGGTCCCCATCTGCAGCAGTGATGCTACCCCGACTTTTACCTCCCCTTCCACAGCCCTCACAGCATGAGGCATAAAACTATTCCACAGCCGCTCGCTGAGGCAGAAGTTAAAGGATTTAACAGACTCATCCCAGTCAGCTGGTCCAAGCAGCTTCCTTGCTCCGTTCAGTCACCACCCCTCCAGAAAACCTCCGGGCTCTGAATGCAGAATCAAAGTAACACAGGGCACTCTACAAGATTTTTTTCTTCATGAACCTGCTTAAATTGAAGCAAAACTGCTGTGCAGGTTTCCCAGTCTTCCCTGATGTGCTGCAGGGTTTGGGAGGGATGTCTTATAATTCAGATCCAGATTTATTGTTTGTAATAAGATACAGCCCTAGCTTCATAGAAACGTAGAATGGTTTGGGTTGGAAGGGACACTGAAGCCCATCCAGTCCCACCCCTGCCATTGATATTCTGCAAAACACCATGGGCAGGGACACCTCCCACTGGATCAGGGGCTCCAACCCCATCCAACCTGGCCTTGAACCCCTCCAGGGATGGGGCAGCCACCCCTGCTCTGGGCAACCTGCACCACTGCCTCCTCACCATCATAGTGAAGATTTTTTTCCTAATGTCTCACCTAACTCTTCCCCCTTCCAATTTAAAGCCATTCCCCCTCATCCTGTCACTCCAGACCCTCGAAAAAAGCCCCCCCTCAGCTTTCCTGCATCCCCTTTCAGCCCTGGAAGCTGCCCTAAGGTCTCCTTGGAGCCTTCTCTTCTCCACTTGAACAATCTCAACCTTTGGGGTCGTTTTCTCCCTTTCAAATGCCAGTTGTGCTTTATCCTTTCCCCAGTCCTGCAAAACACATCCTGTCAGCCCCAATAAAAGGGAAAACAGGCCAGGCTGTGGGGCTGCTGGTACAACGCTGCTCGTGATAGTGCCCAACCCCAAGGGAGCATCACCAGCTTCGGGAAGGGCTGGCTCCTCCGGGAGAGAAAACAACCTGCTGGGACCGATGGCCTCGGAGGTCAGACAGCTCTCCTGGGAGCTGGGGCAGCGAGCTTGCTCTTCAGGCGTTGAGGGAGAAAGCCTGAGAGCAGAGTCAAGGGGTTTCACCAGAAGAAGCTGGCCAGGCTTGGGCAGAGCAGCCTCCTGGCTGAGGAACTGAGAGCCAAGTGTCCTCTAGCAGCTAACCAGGGATTTAATGGTTCTTTTGAAGTGCCAAGGAGATCAAAACATAAGTCTGTTGAGGGGGAGAGGGAGCGTTAATCCCCTTTTTAGATTACCAGAAAATCCAGGCTCGTTTGTGGTGGGAAACAGGAACAAACTGTCCCCACGGCAGCCACCGCGCAGTTCAAGTCACACCAAAAGGTGACACCCTGATGCTGAGAGGCATTCCAGTTCAACTTTAGGGTGACTTTATGTTCCGTGGGCTGCATCAGAGCATCATGAGAGTGGATCAGCGCTGCAGGGACCAGCTACGAGACCTCCAGCTCCTGCTCCATGCACGAGAGGCAAGATCTAGCCGGGGAGCATCTTGTGCTGCAGGACAGAGCGAGCAGGGCCTGATCCTGCCAAGCAGCCAGTCCTGCCTCCCACCAGATCAGTGGCAGCGAAGACCCCTCCCAGAGTCCTCCAAAGGCCAAACCAGTTGCCCTTTAGTTGACTGAAGGAGACTCAAGATCGAGCCCAGCGCAAGTTACGTTCCAGCAGGGGATGGGGATGTTCTGGAGGTGGAGAACACATCTTGTCTTGCTGAAATGCAGATCTTAACAAGACCTTAACACGTTTAAAACTGGGCACTGAGCTCTCCAGTGCTCTTTTTCTGAGCTTAGCTTCATAATTCAGTATTTGATACAAGCAGAGATGCATCATCAAGTCTTCCTGCAGTGATGGAGAAGACCAGCTCTGGTGATCCCTGCTGGTCTATGGGCAGAGAAAAAGAGGTGAAGTTTTTGCTGAGCTAAAGCCCTGAAACAGGCTTGTAAGGAAGCTGAAAATTCCCTTCCCAGCACTTTTTTTTTTTTTTCCTGTGGGAAGGGAAGCTTTTCTTCATCTGAGCTTGCCTGGAGATGGACTGCGTGCCGTGCGATTGACCCAGGAGCATTTCCATTTCCCACAGCCTCTGCTTGAACACTCCAGGTCCCGGGTGACGGTGTAAAGTTCAAGCAGGGTTCGCTCTGTTTAGCTGTTCTGGGGTCTCACAATCCCAGTGGGTCAAAATGTTTAAAGTTAGAGGTTACAGGCTTTTCTGAGGGAGTATTTAGGCTCCATCTGTCAAACTCTTGCATAGAGGAAACGTATAGACCCTGCCAGCAGCACATTAAATGACTGTTTTCTTGCCTTTAATTTAGTAGCGTGCATTGTTTTCATGTTGCCCTAAGAGGATAATTAATCTGTGGCAAATTTATGCCTATAACAATTCAAACTACTAGATTTAAAGAAAACAACAACAGCAAAGAAATTCTCATCATGCACTGATGAGAGCCACATCAAGAAGGCTCTTGGCAAAGCTGCTGCAATGCCTTAGGGGCTTGATCTTTTCAGAAAAGGGCTTGAAACCTGCTTTATACTCAGTCTAATTGTGCTTGCAGACATTAAAAGGAAAACGGTAAAAAAAAAATAGGCAGAGCTTTTACTCAGGGTCTAAATGAGTTTGAAAATGAGGAAGTTTGCCAGGAAACCCACTGTTGCTCCCCAAAGCTGTTGTTCCACACTGCAGTGCAGCAGAGCGATGCAAGGCTGAGAAACTAAGGGTTTCACCTCATGAGGTTCAACAAGGCCAAGTGCAAGGTCCTGCAGCTGGGTCGGGGCAATCTGGGGTTTCAATCCAGGCTGGGGGATGACGTGATTGGGAGCAGCCCTGAGGAGAAGGACTTGGGGTGCTGGGGGAGGAGAAGCTCAACATGAGCCAGCAACGTGTGCTCACAGCCCAGAAACCAACCGTGTCCTGGGCTGCACCCAGAGCCGTGGGAGCAGCAGGGAGGGAGGGGATCCTGCCCCTCTGCTCCGCTCTAGAGACCCACCTGGAGCCCTGGGTCCAGTTCTGGAATCCTCAACATAAGGAGGAGATGGAGCTGTTGGAGCGAGTCCAGAGGAGGCTGCGAAGATGATGCGAGGGCTGGAGAACCTCTGCTATGAGGTCAGGCTGAGAGAGTTGGGGTTGTTCAGCCTGGAAGAGAAGACTCCAAGGAGAACTTATAGAGACCTTCCAGTACCTGAAGGGGCTCCAGGAGAGCCGGGGAGGGACTTTGTAGAAAGGCTTGTAGTGATAGGATGAGGGATAATAGGTATAAACTGGAGAGGGGCAGATTTAGATGAGACATAAGGAGGAATTTCTTCACCGTGAGAGTGGGGAGGCATTGGAACAAGTTTCCCAGAGCAGGGGTGGCTGCCCCATCCCTGGAGGTGTTCAAGGCCAGGCTGGATGGGGCTTTGGGCAGCCTGATCTGGTAGGAGGTGTCCCTGCCCATGGGAGAGGGGTTGGAGCCTGATGATCTTTAAGGTCCCTTCCAACCCTCTATGATTCTATGATTCACAGATTGTTTTTTTTCAGGAGAAGCAGCAGTGCAGGAACACAAGTGACACCTGCTGTGAGACTGAGGTGACTTTAGTCTCTCCAGGTGCTTTGAAACAGGTGAACCTACTGGCAGTGTTTGGCAAGGGAGAGGCATAAGTGAGGCTGTGGTTGAAGCAAAGTCACCTCTAGGACATGATAAGCACTGCTCAAATGCTTTCCATTGAAACACCCAAGCTGAGATGGCTTTTCTGTTCCTTACCTTTTTGATAAAGCCAGTATTTCCACTGACTGAACTTGGGTCTCTTACAAAGAAGCCGAGAATGAAAACGGCACCAGGAGAATGATAAACCCTACTGGAACAAGTTCTTGTGACCAAAGGAGTGCTGAAGCTCATTGGGAACACCGAGGGAAAAAAAAACCTGTGAGATGGATGTCTTGGGGCGTTCAGTTCATGGTGCTGGAAGATGAACAACAGACAGACTTTCAAATAATATTATCAAACTCAGTACTTAGATTCTTGGCTTTCTTTAACAGCTAAAATGTAAGACACAGTCCTGTTATTGCAGGAGTGAGAAGGGTGGAATCATAGAATCACAGAATAGTTTGGGTTGGAAGGGACCTTGAAGATCATTGAGTTCCAACCCTCCTGCCATGGGCAGGGACACCTCCCACTGGATCAGGGGCTCCAAGCCCCATCCAACCTGGCCTTGAACCCCTCCAGGGATGGGGCAGTCACCCCTGCTCTGGGCGACCTGGGCCAGGGCTTCACCACTCTCATTGTGAAGAAATTCCTCCTTATGTCTAGTAGTAAAAGGACCATCCCAGTTTAACACTAAGCACATGCCGAGCAGCACACTCTGTGTACACAAACACAACAAGAAAGGCAAAAGCCAGAAGTCCAAAACCTCTTTGTGGGGAGCTCCACCACCTCTTCATTATCAGCAGCTTCCAGACTGAGTCTCTGCCTGCCTGCCTGTGTAACCCCCTTCCCACCCACACACATTCCTTTCCTGCAATGCTGCTTTATTTGGCTTAGGATCCTTTCTGTTAAAGCCACTTAATTGGTGCATTTAACTCTTTGTGTTCCTTTTCATTTACTAAAAATAGCAGTCATAGCCTTAAATATTACATTCCAAAAAAACATTGAAATTGAGAATCATAGTTGGAAAAGACCTTTGAGATCATCGAGTCCAACCGTCCCTGTCCACGACTAAACCAGATCCCTGAGGACCTCATCCACCCGTCTGTGAAACCCCTCCAGGGATGGGGACTCCACCACCCCCTGGGCAGCCTCTGCCAGTGGAAGCTCTTGCCAGTCCCAGTTTCGACTGTGCCGACCCCATTAACTCACACACACTTTATAAAACACCAGGCACGTTAAGGCAAGCTGGACTTTACGAGGTGTGAAGCTGTCCAAGCCAAAGTCTGCACACAACCAGGGTATTTCCAGAAATCCAAAGGGTACTTTTCCATAAGCTCTTTTAAGCCAACACAGCTGCATCCCCTCCAATGACCTGCGCTGCTTTTGCTCCATCTATTGCAAACCAGTGGGGATCCTCTCCGTGCTGCTCAAAGCATCATCGGTTTAATTCACCATGTGTGCTCTACCTGGGCTAAGTTTCCATAGCCAGATCCATCAGGAAAATAAGGAAGATAATACCAAGTTGAAGAGGTGTCAGCAAAACCCCCAATGCTGATGTCAAGAGAATATATATCACATAATCTATTTGACTCAATGATCCAGTGGGTCTTTTCCAACCTGGTGATTCTATGATATATATATATTCTTTTGGTAATCTGGTCTTATTTGAAGAACTACCGCAAGCACCAAACACACAAAAATGCACCAACCTCAGGGCACCACCAGCTTTGTTACTATAACCCCTCCGACTTTTAATACCGTAGCCAAAGCCCCACCAAGACACTATCAAAGGCAGCAGGCAGCTTCAGTAGAGCAGAGGAGGCTTTCTCCTCCTCAGGGAGTGTTTTTGGTGGGGGGTTAGGAGTGGGAGAGGTTGTCTAGAGGGGTTTGGTCCACAGGAATTACTTTAGTACTGAAAAATGGGAAGAACAGGAAGAACATGGGTGTGTTGAAGCAAGTCCAGAGGAGGTCACGGAGATGATCTGAGGGCTGGAGCCCCTCTGCTGTGAGGACAGGCTGAGAGTTGGGGTTGTTCAGCCTGGAGAAGAGAAGGCTGGGGGGAGACCTTAGAGCAGCTTCCAGTGAGGTCCCTTCCAACCCAAACCATTCCATGATTCTATGAAATAGCAGCAGACGGAGCTGGTGGAGCACCCTTCCTTGGGGTGCGGTGCTGCAGGCGACACTGAACCTGCTGATACATCCAGGCATCAGCAGAAGAAACAGTAAAGGCCCTCTACACACAGGGGAGGGAAAGCAGGACAAGAAAATCAGTCAGCAAAACCTCCTGTAGTGCTGCGTGTTCTTAACTGACGACAGCGTTTCTCTGCGACGCCAGCCTCTCGGGAGTGAGGCACCAAGCAGGGTGTCTCCTGCAAAGCTCTGGCAGAGAAGAGGCTCCATGGCTGCTGCTGGCAGCAAGTCTCCACTCCTACCAGTAAAGACAGCGTGTTTCCAACACAGCAACAACAGGGGTTAAATTCCTAGCAGGAACCGAGGGAGTTGTAGTTTTAACACATTAACACGTTCCACCAGGGAAAAAGCCAAAGTATTTTTAGCATGGCCCCAGTGTCCGTCTCTGTGCCGTTCTGGCCTTTTTTGGAATTTTTAACTCTGGAAACAAACACAATACCCTTTGCAGTAGTGAAACACCACCTATTTTCTTTTATTGTTTGCCACAAATACGACTGTGAGTTCTACTTCCGAAGACATGAAGGGAGAAACATAAATCAGCTACTCTGGACACAGCTTTCCCCCTTCGTAACATCAAACACCTCACTTACCATTTCCCCAATTCCTGCCTGTGCTCCCCAGCCTTTCCTACTTCCAGGCTTCGCTCTGAATCTCAGTGGAGAAAACATTTTGCTTCACTACAAAGTTCAATCCCGGGTTGTTGCTTGAAGGCGCCACCCCTCGCTCTCCTGTTTGAGACGGCGCGTGAGCACGGTAAGAGGGGTCAAGAAAACACACGTGCAAACTGCATCTCATGCGATTGCCCTCGAGCCGCTCGGTCTGATATCTAAGATACGTCAGGGACAAGCATCTGACAACAGCACCTTTGATTTTACCACATTAAAACCCTACAGTCGCACTCTCCCCTCCACCGTGCAGAGCCCAGCGAGTCAGGGTTAGGTAGAAAGGAGGAGATGGAGCTCAAGCACAAACATAAAGAACCAACGCCAGGGCGAGTTGGAGGGCTGAAGGGGGACTCACATTTTCTACTCCATTTCAAATAATACTCCCTTCCTCTTCCCGGCTGCCTGGCACTGGGATAAGCATGCAACACAACCGTAGGGAACGGATGCCTCGCAGCCCACGCTGCGCACAGCAGCCCGGAGACCGGACACATCCAGCCCACACACACATCACCCAGGGAAATGAGACTCTGGAGAGGATTAATGGTGAGAGAAGCTCCTGGGGCTGCAAAAAGCAGACCGGTTGATCATCAGCTCCAGGCCAAAGGGAGAGGAGAACAAGCCTTTTGTTTGTCCCAGTGCTTCTCTTCCTCCTCTTCAGAGATTGTCGTTACCATTGCTTCTGGAGCGGGGGAGGAGACGGGGTAGGGGGCTGCAGTCGCCACTCCAGCTTCATCTCTCAGGCAGCAGGACGAAGAAGATGGCCTTGAGGAAGTGACCAAAGCTGCAGAGAGCAGCCACGAGCCAGTGGGAGCGAAGGCTGGGGTCGGTATTCACCACGCACTTTGTGATGTCTGCCTGATGAGGAGGGAACAGAGATCATCAGAGGGATGCCCGGAACCACATCAGCCACCGCCGCGGACTCGCCCAGCCCCACAACCCGCGGCGTTGCTGCCGCAGCACCGCTTGGCCACCCCGTCAGCAGCCACAGACGCTTGCTCTGGCACTTCCACACCCTACAAGTTATTAAATCAGGCTCGCTGTGAAATGCACCATCTTTCTGCTGCACCAACAAGGCAAAGCATCCCCGCTTTTCAACCACCGGGGAAAAGAAATGCTACAGGAAGATTATCAAGCATTTTCCATTTTGAAAAGCTAAATAAACTTTCTTCCCCTTTTGAAAAGAGCCAGGAAGCCTTGGCAGTATCAGTACTCTCATCCTTTTCTGTGAAGCAAGATGCTTCCCAGAGGTTGTCCTGCTTAATATCAGCTCCAGTTGCTTGCACTTTTCCTCTTGCCTTAATGTTTTATTTGGAACTCATTCAAGCAAGCCAACCCCCCATTGAAACCTAAAGCAATGCAAGCTTTGTTTGTGGAAATATGTACGCTGGCAGAGATGCCTCCCAGACGTGTGGGCCAGATTTAAAGATCTCTTGGGCAGCTGGTTTCAAGTATTAACAAGAAGAGAAGCTGGCCTGCAATGAATCAAAAATAACAGCAACCCAGCAGATTCACGAAGACAGGATCTCAGCTGGCATTGGGAGGAGAGGGTGGAAAATATCTGGAGGGTAAAGCGAACGGGACGGAGGTAGATAGAAAATTGCATCTTCTGGTGGGGGAAATGAAGTTCTGGCAGTGATATAATTGAGTTTGGGATTAAATTTCAGCCGAGCCCAAGAAGCCAAGGGCTGGAGTTCTGCAGCAGAAGGTGCATCACTAGCACATCAACTTAACACAGGATTCAGAAATGGCTTTTGAGTGGCAAACACGACCAAGAATTGGGTCACAAGGAAGGCAAACATTCATCAGCCCCTAAAGCCTTTCCGCTACAAGCTTAGCTCAGCAGTCTTCTAAGTTTGGCTTTGACACAAGCCTCTCATTGATCAGGCAGAGGGAAGTCAGACTCTCGACCTGGAGATGTTCCCCTTGTAAAACGGGGCACAAGAGCTGCTGAACACTCCAAAAATACGGTTTGGGTCAGAATGGTTTGGGTCAGAAGGGACCTCAAAGCCCATCCAGTCCCACCCTGTCATGATGTGCAAGTACCTGTCTGAACACGAGCGCGGAAGTTAGGGGAGCTGATAGATAAGAAAGTTAAGCTCTGAAGGGTTTTAGTGCCTCGTGTGAACCTGTACAAGGCCCAAATATGCGCACACCATGGATTATAGCTGCAGAAGGTCAACTTCCAGATGAGGTGTGAACTCCTTGCACCTGCTCATGCCAACAACCTCCTGGTGCTAATCAGCAGGAGCTGCAGTCAGGAGCACCTACAAATGCATGTGGTGCTTGCTTAGATAAACCAAATCCCTCAGCTGTTTAACAATTGCCTTAGCTATTGTTATCCAAATAAAGCATACCTGATAAGGCACTGGAATTAAAAAAATTCAAAGCTACTTAATAAAGCAGGTCCTTGATCCATGTGAGGCACCGATAAACTGCTGCAATGGCAGTTTGATCTTTGCCTGTTAATTATTCATAGGAGTTCAAGTCGCACGCTCTTCTTTGCAGCAAATGTACATAACAGCTACTAAAAAAATAATCTTTCTGATCTAAGGTAAAGGCACCAGTGAGGCTCCAAGCTCTCCCCAAGGAGAGGTGATGCCTCAAAGGGTTAAATACTTCTTGCTTCTCCCAAGAGGTTTGGTTTGGGCTTTGGGGAGTCAAGGCTTTCTCCACCCCATGGAAAGTGGAGACTTTCCAATGCCTTTCCAAGGTCTCCACAGGAGGTTTTCCGAAACCGCTTGGAGCAGGTGGTTCCTCTTGGCAGCTCCAACCTGAGCCCACGTGTAAAAGACGTGAGCCAAGGGCACAGGGGAAAGAAGAACCCCACGCCAAGGCAAGCTAACCACCAGCTAGGTCGGGGAGCAGAAAGAGCCCCCACTACCGAGCTGTTTTGCCTGGTCCATTTGTGAACTAGGCTGGGAGACGTCTTGCTGCGGTGCCAGGATTGAGAAGAACACTCAGAGAAGCACAGCATGAGAAGGCAAGAGAATCAGCAGCCTCTCTCCAGACTGAGGGGATAATTCATTTCTAGAGGGAAAATATCTCCTTGGTGCAGCCCAGAATTACTGGTGAGGGTAGCGGAGCCAGGTTGTAATCGGTACAGCCCAGCAGCTCTTCCAGCGGTTTTGTTTGAGCAGGGGCAGCAAGATTGGATTCCCTTTCTTAGGGCAAGATCCTGAGAGCAAGCAGTATTGGTTCAGCGACTCCAACAGAAACATGCTGGCCATCCAAGGAGGGATTGGCAGCGCTGATCTCCTCAGCTGCAAAGAACCACCCCTGGTTTGGGGATGGGGCTTGAGGCTTGTTTGCTATGCAACGAACTTTCCAAAAATATCCCTTTAGAACTCTCAAAACACCCTGTTCTGAACTCCAATAATGTAATACAAAAATTAAAACAAGATGCTAACTTATCAGAACATGAATGTTTTCCCAAAATAAGGAAAAAAACATTAGTTGGAGACGAGGAGGAGACACATTCCTGCGCAACATTTTGATTGTAAAGAAATTAGACTTTTTCCAAAGGAAAAATTGTTTCAGAGAATACATTTTGACCAGCTCTACAGGTACACAGTTAAAACCTCAAATGAGAGCGCAGCAGGGATTTCACAGGCAGGAACAGAGCTATTTAATCAGTCGCTTTTCACGGGACAACCTCTTCAACCCTTGGCACAATTATTTGAGCAGATGCAAAATGAAGCCAATCAGGGAACTCAAATCAAAGGTTATTTTTCATCCCAACCACACAGTTTCCTGACCCAGCTGGCCTCAAGGTCATGCAGTTTTAGAGAAGGAAGGGATGAAGAGGTTGAGACCAACCCTGCAGAGCAGTGTGGCCAGCAGGGTGAGGGAGTGGATTCTCCCCCTCTGCTCTGGTGAAACCACACCTGTATCCAGTTCTGGAGGTCTCAGCAAAGGAAGGACATGAAGCTGTTAGAGCAAGTCCAGAGGAGGACCACAACAATAATCAAAGAACTGGAACCCCAGCTCCCTCAGCTGCTCCTCATAAGGCTTAAGGCTTTTTCTGCACAAAGCTGCAGTGGAGGAACGCTCATTTTCATTAACAGGGTTATTTTGGTCTACATGTCTTTGGAGAACAGGCCTTATGAGGAACGGCTGAGAGAGCTGGGGGTGTTTAGCCTGGAGAAGAGGAGGCTGAGGGGAGACCTCATTGCTCTCTACAACTCCCTGAAAGGAGGTTGTGGAGAGGAGGGAGCTGGGCTCTTCTCCCAAATGACAGGGGACAGGACGAGAGGGAATGGCCTCAAGCTCCACCAGGGCAGGGTCTGGCTGGACATTAGGAAAAAAATTTTCACAGAAAGGGTGATTGGTCCCTGGCAGAGGCTGCCCAGGGAGGGGGTTGAGTCCCCTTCCCTGGAGGGGTTTAAGGGACGGGTGGACGAGGTGCTGAGGGACATGGGTTAGTGACTGATGGGAATGGTTGGACTTGATGATCCGGTGGGTCTTTTCCAATCTGGTGATTCTGTGATTCTATGTGCGGAAGCAAACTTGATTAGATAGCGCTTCTTACCCAGCCTCCTCTCCTTTTTAGCCACGTCACCAAGGTCTTGCGGACAAACTCCCCCAGGCAGTCCACGATGGTGTGAACCATGGCTGGCTGTGCGTGCCGCACGCAGTCCACCGCCAGCCCGGCCGCCACGGCGTAGAGAGACACCACCTTGCCCCATGTTATGCCTAGGAAAAGAAGAAAGGTCACTCTGATTTGCACACACGTAAAGCTCAGTCTTGAATAATCAAAAGAAGGCACTCTCCTTCATTACAGGTGTGCACGTTGCATGCGTGCAGCTCTGAGCTCAGGTGCAGACACAGCTCTGCAAGTGCTCCACCATGGGGAAAATAAATACCAGGGGACCAGGGCTAGGGAAAAGGCTCCATCTGGAGCAGCAGAATTAATTGATCTTCCTAATGTCTAATGTCAGCCTTCCCCCTTCCAATTTAAAACCATTCCCCCTCATCCTATCCCTGCCCTCCCTGATCCAGAGCCCCTCCCCAGCTTTCCTGGAGCCCCTTTCAGCGCTGGAAGCTGCTCTAAGGTCTCCCTAGAGCCTTTTCTTCTTCAGGCTGAACAATCCCAACTCAAAGATGTGCACCAACATGGTTTGTATTGCCATTAACTTGCAGCCATGCATGGGAGGTGATCAGATTCAACGAGTTTGAGCAACAGGAATGTTTTGTCACTAGAACAACTCAAAAAGATCCTTAAGACAAAGCATTCCTGTTTTTTTTAACTAGATCAGAGGAGTCTGTTGCAATGTGACTCAGAAGGCACAACACACAAGATAAGCATCTTTTGTCAGTCCTACCATAAGACAAGACCAAAAAAGGGAGGCAAAGCTACAGGCCCAAGATGTTTCGTGTCCTGCTTGATGTCAGGAGCGTGTCTCAGTCTCCACCTGAAAACCAGGTAGCTTCTACAATTTGGCCACTATTCCTACAACACTTAACACCGCCCATCCCACCCACTGAAGGCAGCAGAGGGACAGTGAGTCAGTCAATCACCTAATCTCCCAGAAAACAGTTTTCCTGCTAGGCTGGTCTGCCAGCAGCACGTGCCCTAGTAGCAGTCATCTTCCTATTAGTGCTTGCGAGAAGTGGTCGAGCTCAGTTCTGGGCGCCAGCCAATCCCCCCAGGTCTCTCCTGCTCTTTGCCAACACCATTGAGTTAAATAGTGCAGCCACCAGTCCCCCCTCAGGCTTTTGTCCAGACCAGAGATCTGGAAACACAGCCCTTCAGCCCTCTCTTCTCCAGGCTGAATGACCCCAACTCTCTCAGCCTGACCCCATAGCAGAGGTGCTCCAGCCCTCGCATCATTCCAACAGTTCCATGTCCTTCCAGAGCTGGACCCAGGGCTCCAGGTGGGTCTCGCAGAGCAGAGCAGAGGGACAGAATCCCCTCCCTTCCTGCTGGCAACGTTTCTACGGATGCAGCCCAGGACACAGTTGGTTTCTCGGCTGCAAGCACCCATTGCCAGCTCATGTTGAACTTCTCATTCCCCAGCCCCCCAAGTCCTTCTCCTCAGAGCTGCTCTCATTCACATCATTCCCCAGCCTGTATCGAAACTGTGCATTGCCCCAGCCCAGCTGTAGGACCTTGCACTTGGCCTGGCTGAACCTCATGAGGTTCACACAGCCCCACTTCTCCAGCCTGTCCAGGTCCCTCTAGATGACATTCAGTGTTCCAAAAAAGCCATTTTTCTCTCCTGACCAATGCAAGATCAAACTCTGCAAGCGATTCTTCGTTGAGGCTCTGTAGCACCAGAACAGCAGCAGCTCTCCTGACAGACCCTGCCCTTCCCCAGCGCTATCACCCAGATCAGAGGAAGTTATTAACGTCTAAATGGGCTGTTACTGGTTTTATTTTCTGAGTAGGCTCTGTGGTGTCCCTTCCCCCGAGCTGTCGCTCAGGAAGTTCACTGCCTGTGTGGTATTCACATTATTTATCTGTCTCTCTCACATTGCCTGTCACCATGACAGCCAGCAGAATGAGCCAGGAAGAGGCTATGAAACCACAGGAGAAAACACCAGAAACACTGCCCTGTGGCAGGGCAGTACCTCTCCAGCCCCAAAAGAGGCTTTAAGGGGTTGCTGACCACAATCTCCTGGACCAGAGCCTCAGCTGGCTTTATTCAGCTTTAGTGTAAGTCAGTTCTTGCTGTTCTCCATCCCTGCAGTAATGTGGTTCCTTGTATCTTGAGTTACATGAACCAAAGTTACCCAAGATTCCAGGGAAGAGTTCACTGGCTCATTCCCAAGCTGCTTCTGACAGCGCTCTTCAAGTATCTGAAGAAAACCCTTAGCTTTGAGATATTTACACGGCAGTAACTAGGACAGACAGGGCTCTGAGGCCACCCTGGCAGAGAAAGACACCTACAGTCTTGATTAACTTGGCTTAAACCCCAGGTTTCTCTTCCCAACAGCAGAGAAGTATATCCACAACCTGTGAAAGAGAGAGGCTCCATAGACCCATGATTTGCCTAACACACAGGAAAGCAGTTTGCTCTACGGACACATCATGCCAGATGTCTTCTCCCATGGCGAATGGAGAGAAAGCCCTTTGACTCTGGCTTCTTGGTCAAGGTTGCTAGATAGTGGTGCTCGCTGCAGAACTTGCCCGTGGTGAAGGGTTCTCCAGCGTATGGACGGAGCCCCTCTCCCTTTCACACAGCAGGAAGAGGGCAAGTTGTGGTCTGATGCTTGTTGTGGTGATGGATGCAAGGGGCTCAGTGGTCACTTCTCATAATCCTCTTTACGGAGCATCCTATAAGAGTCAAACCCATCTTTCCATCCGCTTTTCCTCCAGCTGGCAGAGCTGGGCTGCAGGGGTGGGAGAGGAAACCCCCACTCAATGTCTCTGCATGGAAACCCTTTGCCACTTCTGGAGACAGATGATGCCAGACAGCTGCCTGGGCTCCTCACTGAGAGAACAGGGCACAGCTTGCGCTCTTGTTCACTCCGAATGCTGTAGGGGAGCCCTGAAGCAAGGAAAGAACAGCCACCTCTAGAGCAAAGCTGGGCAATGCCTACAGCAAGTCCCTCTGCCCTCAGAGGGCTCAAGCAGCCACCCAGCACCAGGCAGGGCAGGGGAACAAGCCCCAGCAGACTCTCCATTAACTCTTTTTGCTCAAGGATTCCCTTGGCAGAGGAGCACAACCAACTAAGAGGGCAATGCCTCCGCCCCTTGCGATGTCCAGGCCAGGGTTGAGGTGATGCTATCTCGATGCATCCCTCAGCAGAAGCTGGAATTGCATCTGGGCAGTGCACACGAGCAGAGAAGATAAATTGCCTTGCTGAAAACCCCTCAGAAGGACTGGCTGCCATCCAGACTGGGCGACAAGGGCACTCATCACCAAAAGAAACAATCTATTCACAGCTTCCCACTGTGCGGAATAGCGTACGCAGGAGCTAATGACAAGAAGGGATGGAAAACTGGTCTAGAAAAGAGGGATCGAAACAGAGAAAGCTCTGAAACTTCTGCTCACAGAGATGGAACAAAAGGCCACGGAAAATTGGTAAAGCTGCTTAGAAGGCGTTTAAAAAAATAAGAAACGCAAGTTGCAGACTCAAGGCCAGTCACAGAGCTGAAGGTATGTAAACACTGGTGAGCCCAGGAGAAAGTGAATTAGCAGGAGGAAACCGCTCTTGAAAGTGCTCTGGCTGCATGTCAGCTCGCCTGCCCCGGGGGAGAGCTTGAGAAGCCACGAGACAGACTGCAGAGTCTCAGAGCACCACACTACCCATGGTGACTCAAACTTGCCTCTGCTCCACTCAGCAAAGCCTAATTTTCAAATCACACCTAAGCGAAACATGATCAAGTGCGACATTTCAGCAGCTGGGAGGATACAGTCGGGCACAATATACTTTCCTCCGGTGGAGAGAAAGAAGCCAAGAATGAAGTGCGCGAGGTATTGGATATTATGAGGAATTTCTTTACTGAAAGGGCTGTCAAGCACTGGCAGAGGCTGCCCCGGGAGGTGGTGGAGTCCCCATCCCTGGAGGGGTTTAACAGAGAAGTAGATGTCGCACTGGGGACATGGTCTAGTGGCAGATTTAGCAGGGCTGGATTGATCTTAAGGGTCTTTTCCAACCAAAACCATTCTATGATTCTACGAGGCAGGAAGCTCAGCTCCTAAGCCCTAAGTGATGAGGAAGCAGTGGGATGCACTTCCAACAGCATTTCCTCCTGCAAGGGTAAGTGTTTTCTCCCTAGAACCCACTAACCATGCATCCCTGTTGTACAGGGTTCACTTCAGCCCAAACACTTTTGATTAAAAACTTATGAGCACCTAAACTGATACAAAACCAGGATGAAAGATTTGAGGGAGCCCTCGTGCCCAGCAGCTCTTACCAACTGGAGGAAACTGTTCCCTTTAGGAAAGGAAAATGCATGTCCCTTTTCTACTTCTGTTTTTCCACCAAGTGACTCCTTCCTTCTGGGATTTATTTAAACAGCTAATGTAAATGCCAGCTCAGCCAGGCCCCAATCCAAAGCCTGTTAAAGTCAGTGGAAAGTCTCCTGCTGACCGCAGAGCAGCTTTGGACCACACACCAGAACCGGTGGAACTGTCACAGAGGTGATGCTGCTGCAGATCCTTCAATATCCAAAGCTGGTCAGGGTTCTGCAGCACCAGTCTCCACATGGATGGGCTCTCCTCACCCTGAACAACTAACAGGTTGCATGGAAACACACCTTCTTAATCAGCTGGGCAGTGAAAACCAAGCTGGGATGCTTTAGCCATTGGTAATTAGCATGAAAACTCAGACTGCACTTGAGCCTCTCGTTACCTTTGCACAATAAGAGCCTCTTTCTTATGAACTATGACAAAAATTCAGAATGAATGTCTGGCTGCCACAGTCAACTCTGATTTGCTGGATTTAGCATTAAATGTTGAGCCTTGAGACTGCAGCTGGGATCCAGGAACGTTAAAAATCAGCCAACTCCTCCCCCTCCAGCACTCATCAGCCTTCTAGCAAGAGAAATTACAACAGCAAATTGATAAAAGCAATTGAACACACAATCCCAGCTTCACGCTCACAGGTTATCCCGTTAGATGCTCTGAGGCAGAGATGAGAAAGAATAAAAATTGGAGCACCTGAGCACCGGGATGGCTTGAATCCACCCCGTGTCGCCAGCCACTGCCAGCCATTTGTGCAGCACGGTGCTCCCACATGAGAGCCTGGACTTCCACCACGTTGCCAAGTCTCTAGCATTGCCAGCCTCAAAGCGCTGAGTCTGGATCCTGTTCTTACAGCCCTGAAAATCCCAAGTTTAAACCAAGAGTTACAATTTCTAGCTTTACTTTCAACTAAAACATTTTATACCATTTGCACTTCTCACTTGACTCCTGAGGTGAGAGGTTGAAGAGCATCAAAAACTGCGGCTCTCAATGGATTTGCTATCATACATGGGTGAGAGCATGACTCCTGAAAGCCAGCAGAGCTTTCTCCCCAGCATCGTGTTGACGCAGCACAGCACCGTGCACAGTCCGTGACACCTTTCTGGCTTAATTCCCTGTGTCACCTCAGCTTTGGAGGTGGCCCAGTGCTCACGGAGGCAGTTTGAGTTGCCTAAGAAGATAACCTACTTACCTGCAATGCAAATACCTCAGCCTGCAAACTTGACCTTTTGTTTTCCTGTAAGCCTTGATGCAAGTGAAGCTCAGCACTACGGGACCAGACAGGGCACCTGCACTGTGAACACAGCCACACACAGACACTCCTGCTCTTGTTTCCTGAGCCCACAAGGCCTCCCAAGCCAGCCCAGAGCAGAGGCAATCTGCATTCCAGTCATGCTCCGAAAGGATGGCGAGCTACAGAATCCAATTCCATACCACACAGCTTCATTTTCCCTGATCCAGGGAGTAATTCTGCCAGGAGCCTTGCTTGAGCAGCCCTACTCAGAGATCTGCTTTGTCCACTGTTGTGATTCCGGAGAGGACCTGTGCTCTCCACCACAACACACCACAGGTCTGAAGTCGGGGATGTGCGCACAGGGCTCCTCCAGGCTGCCCATGGTTCCCAGGCAGTTCATATGCCTAAAGCAGCACAGCTTGCGGTGAAGATATAGTTTGAGTAAGGAACCTTATACGAAAACACAGCAACTGGACTTTTATCCTGTACCAACAACTCCCAAAATCACAAGAGTCACTGTGATGCTTTGCATGCCAACAACACTGGATCCAGTGTTTTCCTGGTACTACACTGTCTTTGTTTTGTTTCCAGTCTCTAACATCTACTGCTGCTTCTATGGACAACACAAGACATTGCAGAAAACCTGTGTCAAGACTTGCCTGACATAAATCTCTATGCAAAACCTTTCTTTTCCTGTGATTCCACAAGCTGCATTCCCAGACTGTTTTCAGGGGAAGCAGAGGTTCCCTTGCAGGAACACAGCACGGAGCCTGTCTTTGCTTTTGACAATCACCTCTAGGACCAAACAGAAGAGCTGTAGCGAGACAGCTCAAAGCACCACCATGTCCAGAATATCTAGCTTTGAGGGCCAAGACTCTGGTCCCTCAGAGACTGAGAACGGAGCAGCAGCGACTGGAGGCAGCGGGCCCCATCGCAGATCTGGCTGTTGCAGGGGTGGGAAAGGAGCCAGAGAAAGAGGAACTCCCTTGTGATGAGTTGGTTCTGGCTCCGAGCACCAGCAGCGTGAGCTGGAACGAGGGAGACTCCCATGTAATGAATCTTCTCCAGCTGCCAACGGTGAGCGAAGGAGCTTGGAATGAGCGACCTCCCTGTGCAATGAGGTAACACCACCTCCTAATGAGGAAGGGCAGGAGGTGCCTTCTAGAATGAGCGAGAACCTGCCAAGAGGATATAATAAAACAGGGCACTTCCCCAGGAGAACAACAGAGCTCTCATTAAATCATTAGAGCGGGGCGCGCTGCCAAACTGCCCACAGCCCTTTCACAAACCGTGCCCCACCTTGCAGGTCATCCCAGCAACATGCCTACCCTGAGAGGTGGTTCCATCCTGTTCCTTTCTGCCCAGCCCTGTCTGCGGATCTGCCAGGGCACAGTACCTGCAGTGAAAATCTGCGCGGCCACTGCCAGGAAGGCGTCTGTCACCACCGTCTCCGAGTGCAGCGAGATGTTCAACTGGCGAGCGATATTGCGGTAGACGTTTGGGCGAATGTATTCGAGCTCATCCCCTGGAAACAAACAGTCAGGAGTCAGCACACGGAACACCGAGTCCTGCTCTCACCACGCAGGAATCACCACTGGGGCCACCCCGCTTATTCCTCCAGCCGGAGAGATTTAACCTCAGCTCCACCTGATGTTAAACAGGCAGCAGAGTGCTTAGGGGCACTGAGATGCGACCCCCAGCCACCTGCACCCTGATTTCATCGAATCCCTAGGTTGGAAAAGACCTTTGAGATCAAGTCCCACCATACAATACTAATATCCCCTGAGATATTAGTATTGTACTGAGACTCCTAAAGGGAGAGAGGATGGGCAGTGGCCCTGTAACCAGTGCTGTGGCTGCAGTAACCCCTGGTAGAAATGATGTTTCCAGGCTACCTGCCTTTCCCCAACACAGGAGAACGGCCTCAGAGAAGCAAAGCCAAAAGAGGCACGCACATCGATGTAAGCTTTTCACAGATAAGCCCTTTCTCAACGCCCTGGACTTGTACAAAAAAGCCTCGAGATGAGAGCAGCTCAAGAATGCTGGAGGCTGATGAAAGCCAAGGATCCACCCAGAGCTGCACAACATGAATTGAGCAAACAGACCATCAGCTCAGCTATTTAACACTCACACGGGTGCTGAGGGACAATTCAGAGTTCTTTCCTCCAAATGGTTAAAGAGATGTTCATTTGCTCGGCTGGCTCCTCAACAACAAGGTTCCTGATGCACACAGACACACGCTTTCACCTCCGGGCTGTTTTCTCCCACGTGGGAAGTGGTTGGAGGTGCAAGGTAGCTTGAAGACCAAGACGGAAATACCAAGGACAGGCAGAGAACCTCCTCCCACACACTATGGAGCTTGGGCAACAGCAGTAAAGCTTTTCCTCTGCAGCAAAACAGACCATTATTGAGCAGTAGAATTACTAAAGCCCAGCTTCCGATGGATTGATCTCTCTATAATGTTTAAGGAGGGTTGTGTGGCTGCTGTAGGAGCATTACACAAAGCACATGGCGCGCGCCCAAGGCCTTTTGTGCACGGAGAGGCTCTTTCCTTTAGGTTTAGAAGGTCACTCTGTCCTCCTCCGACACAAGGGTGCCCTGGAGCAGCCAGGGGAAAAGGAGAGCTGTGACAATGGCTTGACATCCCACTCTGAAACCCAAATGACTTGACCCCATCAGAGATTTCAGAAGCAATTTCAGATCCTCCTAAGAATTTCATTGGGATAAGAACTGAAAAGGAAGATACCACTCCAAACAGGAGCAAGTTACGGAGTCATTAGCTACTGAACCTAACTGGTCCTTGGCACTCGGCGCAGCACAGGCAAAGCCCAGCTCTACAGACTCTCAGACGAGCTCTCCGGGTCCTTTGTGCACACGGCTGATCCCACACAATCCGACAGGAAAAGGAAACACATGGTCCACCCTGATAAGAGGTGACATTGCTCCCACCACTCCACAGCTGGTTTCTCCTCACAGGGAGAGCCCAGGCTTCCCTGTAAATGCCAGGAAACAGGGATAGCCCTGCCCGTGGTTGGCTGAGGGGCAGGCATGGGAAGCAGGGATCAGCACTTGGTAGCCTGCCACTGCCACAGCTTTTAACAGCAGTGCCTGGAGGCCCTGGATGAAGTCAGGACCCATTTTGGTTGGAGGTTCACGCAGCTGAAGCCAGCCCTGCCCTGCAGCAAGGCACAGGACACACACGAGTGGTGGGGAAAGGAGAGAATCCCTGCCTGGGCAGCCTCAGGAACTCTCCAGCAGCACGTTACATTGGTGGCAGCCTGCAGTGCCCGTGTTCAGATGCCCAGCTGTGCACTGTGCAACATTTAGAGCAATTTCTGTGCTCCTCCTTCCTCCAGTAATCACAGAGGAACAAGCAGTGCAGAAATGACAGTTCCCATATGCAGAAGCTCAGCGCAGCAGTGAAAGGGCACTTGGCTGGACTTGGCCACAGGAGAGACAAGTTCAGCTAAACCAGAGCTCTGGCACAAACAGCAGGCTGGTCTGGGGTGTCTCATGTGGCCATACCATTAGGTTTTACCATCTGTGACTCATTAATTGCCCTAATTAGCTTCTAAGCTTCACTGAGCTCCTCAAAACTTTGTAACTGCATCGCCTGTGCCCAGCACCTTTGCTGACGCATCAGACAGTCCATCAGCTCCTCTACTACCTTGGCACATGCAAGAGGGCTAGGAAACACTCCTGCTTAGCACAGGGAGGACATGGATCTGTTAGAGTGAGTCCAGAGGAGACCACGGAGATGATCCATGGGCTGGAGCACCTCCCGTATGAGAACAGGCTGAGAGAGTTGGGGTTGTTCAGCCTGGAGAAGAAAAGGCTCCAGGGAGACCTTAGAGCAGCTTCCAGTGCTGAAAGGGGCTCCAGGAAAGCTGGGGAGGGGCTCTGGATCAGGGAGGGAAGGGATGGGATGAGGGGAATGGTTTTCATGGGCCTTGTACTGTTCGTAGCCACAAAGGAGAAAAGAAAGGCACAGGCCAGGTGGCATCTCTGAACAAACAGTTCAGGAACAACTGTTCATCCTAATAAGGAGGGCTGCTCACCCTTCTTGTTGCATGGGTACCACAGGGTTCTCTCCAAACTGACTTGCTCAGAGAAGATGCCAAGTTCCCGGGACTATCAGCCAAATCTTTCCATCTGGACATGAATAAGTAACAGGAGAGTCATCCAGGAGACGCCTTCAGATCCTGTCTGCCACCTGCTTGCCCTTTACCATGCTCCTGGCCACCCACAGAAGATCTGGTTGAAAGCAAACAAATCTCAACCCTCAACCCAGGCAGAGAAGAAGTGGAGGACAACAAGGCAGTGAGATTGACAGAAGAACAAAAAAAACCACCAAACGCCCAACAATCACTGAAAACAAAAATAGAAGCAAAGTCAGCATAGGAGAGAAAAAAGTAAAAAAAGAATGAATGAAAGAAAAAACAGTCAGTTAAAAGAAATACAGCTATGCCTTAAGAAGAAATGTAGGATAGTATCAAACAGAAGCAGAAAGAAAGAGGAGAAAGTGGGGAGAGCAGCTTGGTCCTGAGTTGGTTAGGCCCAGCTAAACGTTACTTCATCAGATTTATTTGAACTTGGATGTAATAAAATCAGATGCAAATGGCAGTGGTAGTTCCCAAGCCAGATGTGAACTAATACACCAGCCAGTAGGCAAAGAGGGATGTGGAAACAACTTCCAGGAATGAGGGTGTCAAGATGGCAAAAGACAAAGAGCTGGATTTGACCATGCAGGAGGCTAAAACCTAAAACAAAGGATAGGCAAACAGTATTTTGAGGGTACTCCTGGTGCAAGCACAGCTCTAGAGCTTCTTGCAGCAGCTGTGAGGGGTCCAGCTGGTTTGGGCAAGTGTGCCAGGTGACATCAGCCAACTCCTCCTAGCTCCCACACACAGCAAGAGAACTCGTGTCTTCCTGAATGAGAAAGGTAGGCAAAGTAAAATTAAACAGTCAGCCTGTCATTGAAAACTGGCTTTTATAAAATCTCCAATACATGTGGTCTAAGCAACTACCCCCAAATTAAATGTCCTTGCAGCTGAAGCCCAAGTCTCCAGGCAGCAGTGTCCGACCAACTTGGGTTGCGTCACGGCAGCCAAGTCACCTTCGTCTGGTGAGAACACTGCAAGACCTGTTACAGCACCAAGCTGAGAAAGAAACCCTGGTGCAAACTGTTACACAGCTGGAGGCTGATGCAGAGAAAATGAGTTTGTTGCTGGGCTTTCTCAGACTGCAATGTACCTTGAAGAGAATGCAAGTAAAGGAGTAGAGAAAATCACCAAAACCAAATCTAAATGCCCAAAGCAGAGCCAAAAAAACTGAATGTCATCACATGAAAAGCCTCTTGGCACTCATCAGTTCCAGAAGATTGTTTGGAATTGCTCTACATGCTTTCGGCTCCCACCCGTTCCCGCAGACACTCACCGAGTCGCAGCAGGATGGTGGACACCTCAGCCAGCTTCCCACCGGGCACCGGCGTGTTGTGTTCAGGTTTGCTCCAGCTGACCCCAGCTCGAATCAGCCTCGAATTGATGTAGTCCCTGCAGAGAGCCTTGGCTTGAGACACAAGCTCCTTGTCAGTGGGAGACCTGTCAAAAACCTCCATCACCTCTGCAGCGAAGACTGAGGAACGACGTAGCACTTCCATTCTTGTCTGCTGAGCCCACACCTCAGCACACGCTCGCTGGAAGGCTGACTCGATGCCTCAGATGAGAACCTGCAAGCCTCCAGCCTCTTGGATTCTCACAGCCCCAAGCAGCTATTCTCAAAAGGCCATTTTTTCATTTTACCTGGTGAATAAAAGCATCTGTAAGCATCATGTAAATCAGAAACCCAAGTGTTATATCTTACAGTTATGCTAAAGTCAATACTAACAAGCAATAGGACAAGATTAAATGATCTCATGTTGCACCAGGGCAGGTTTAGATTGGACATCAGGAAAAATATCTTCACCAAATGGTTCTGGGACCCTGGCAGAGGCTGGGGTGGTGGAGTCCCCATCCCTGGAGGGGTTTGACAAAGGGTGAAGTGCTCAGGGATCTGGTTTAGTAGTGGATGGGTACAGCTGGACGCATCTCAAAGATCTTTTCAACCAAATGATTCTATGATATTTGCAAAATGTCTGTCTTAAAGCATCTTACAGACATGGGGCAAAGTTTTAGGTCTTGCAGCCGCTCTGACTCCCACCAGCAACACAAAGAGCTGCAGGTTTGAACTATCAAGGTGTTTCCTCTTTTCTAGTTCAGATTCAACGCTCCTAGAATTCCCCTTCAGAGAGCATAGACGGCCAGAGCATGGAAACCATACACAGAACGCAAAGACAAAGCTCAGCTTGTTTCAATTAAACTGGGAAAAAACCCCTGAATCCCAAACACCAGCTACAACAACCTCAACCAGATGTCAACAGACATTCCAGCCCAGTAGGTCAGGGATCCAGTATTGCAAGAACAGGGGCACTATTGCAAGAACAGGGGTACAGGAGCACTCGAAACTCCTCGCTGGAGACTCTTCACCACGTCCTCAGTTTAGGTTTTGCTTCTGCTACTCTTTCCCCCCCTCTCAAAGTAACCTGCACACACCTTCTCAAAAACCTCCAGCAAGAGCAGGGAGAGCAAAACTGGTTTTAGAAGAGTTTTGAGGTGTGAATGCCTGAAGAGAAGACTCCAAATCTCATCTGAGACACCTGAATTCATCTGCCGATCTGCCTTGGCTGCTTCTGAAGTCAGAGCAAAGTCTTGATTCAGGCGTTTCAGCCCCGGTTTGAGGCGTCTGCGTACAATAACGAGTCTCAAATGAAATAAACCCACTTCTTGGGGCTTTTCCCGAGGGAAAAAAAAAATGCATTTACCTCTCACGTCGCGCTCTCCTCCTCAGCGCCTCCTTTCTGGGCTCGCTCTCTCGCATCTCTGGAAGCCGCACATCGCTGGGGACACCGGGATGGGGACACCGGGATGGGGACACCGGGATCCTCGGGACCCGGCGGCGACGCTGCCCTTCGCCTTCTAAGGAAGATGAACTAACGGGGAGGAGGGGTTCCACAGCCTCAGCAACGCCCTCCCCTCCCCTTTCGCAGCTCTTAAGGAGGAGTTTTTCTCTCCTGTTGGTGAGTAGGGGTTGTGGGTGAGAGTGTGACCTCGGGGTGAGGGATGGAGAGGGGTCCCCGCACCGGGGTGAGGGATAGAGAGGGGTCCCCGCACCGCGGTGAGGGATGGAGAGGGGTTCCCACACCGCAATGAGGGATGGAGAGGGGTCCCCGCTCCAGGGTGAGGGATGGAGAGGGGTTCCCACACCGCAATGAGGGATGGAGAGGGGTCCCCGCACCGCGGTGAGGGATGGAGAGGGGTCCCCGCACCGCGGTGAGGGATGGAGAGGGGTCCCCGCACCGCGGTGAGGGATGGAGAGGGGTCCCCGCACCGCAGTGAGGGATGGAGAGGGGTTCCCACACCGCAGTGAGGGATGGAGAGGGGTCCCCGCACCGCGGTGAGGGATGGAGAGGGGTCCCCGCACCGCAGTGAGGGATGGAGAGGGGTTCCCACACCGCAGTGAGGGATGGAGAGGGGTCCCCGCACCGCGGTGAGGGATGGAGAGGGGTCCCTGCACCAGGGTGAGGGATGGAGAGGGGTCCCCCTACCGGAGTGAGGGATGGAGAGGGGTTCCCACACCGCAATGAGGGATGGAGAGGGGTTCCCACACCGCAATGAGGGGAGAGGGGTCCTCGCACCCGGGTGAGGGATGGAGAGGTGTTCCCACACCGCAATGTGGGATGGAGAGGGGTCCCCGCACTGCAATGAGGGATGGAGGGGGGTTCTCGCACCAGGATGAGGGATGGAGAGGGTTTTGCACACCCGGTGACCCCAGGATGAGGGATGGAGGGGGTTTTGCATGCCAAGTTACACTGGGGTGAGGGGTGGAGAGGGGTTCCCACACTGAGTTACCCTTGGATGAGGGATGGAAAGGGTTTTGGACATCAGGTTATCCCGGGGTGCGAGATGGAGAGGGGTTCCCACATCGGGTTACCCTGTGTAACCGATAGTCAGTAATGCACTGCTGAAATGGGAAGAGCTCTTGGTGCATTCCTGCAGTGGCTTTTGCAGAGTTGACGTTGATTAACAGAGCTGTAGCTTGGCACTTTCATTACTGGAAGCTGCTCTAAGGTCTCCACGGAGCCTTCTCTTCTCCAGGCTGAACAACCCCAACTCTCTCAGCCTGACCTCCTAGCAGAGGGGCTTCAGCCCTCAGATCATCTCCATGGCCTCCTCTGGACCCGTTCCAACAGTTCCACCTCCTTCTTATGTTGAGGACTCCAGAGCTGGACACAGGGCTCCACGTGGGGTCTCACACCAGAAACTTCTCTGCAGGCCACTCCTGGTGGCCTCTTGGAAAATTCTATTTTTTGCCTTTGCAACTCTGATGGTTGAAAAATCATTAAAAATTAGGTTTTAGCTCCCTGCAGCCACTGGCAGTTTGAAACAGGAGTCCTGTTGAAACTGTGCCTATTCAGAAGAGCTCTGAAACAAAGACGAGTGCTTAAATAGCAGGAGCGTTTGGTAATGATAATGTTTCCCAGATTTCTGGCACACATGCGAGTGCCACAGTGCCTCCCAGCTCTCTGCGGGTGCCAAACCCGTCCCACGTGTTCCCTGCCAGACTGCCACAGCAGGCAGCACCCCCTCAACTTCCACCCTGCAGCAAAGACAAAAACAAGAGGCTGCGTATAAACCCCACGCCCAACAGGGCACAATATTCTACCTATATTATTTATGCGCTAAAAATACAGCTTCACACTGAAAGGTACCTTTTTAAGTAAAAATAGATGAAATCACAGCATACAGCGCTCAGCTGAGCGCAGAACAAGGTGTTACCAGGTGATTGGACCAGAATAAATGGCCTCAAGTTGCACCAGGGCAGGTTCAGATTGGACATCAGGAAGGATTTCTTCACCAAAAGGGTTCTCAGGCCCTGGCAGAGGCTGCGCAGGGAGATGGTAGAGTCCCCATCCCAAAGAGGTTTCACAGACGAGTGGATGAGGTGCTCAGGGATCTGGTTTAGTAGTGGACAGGGACAGTTGGACTCAATGATCTGAAAGCTCTTTTCCAACCAAGCAATTCTATGATTAGTCACTGTGGGAAGCAAAGGGATGCTGAGCCAACAGGAGACTCAGCTGCACTCTGAGCTTTACAGCTGCAAGCCCCACTCTTGCTTATTCCACTTTGCCAGCAGAATTGGGAGATAAAGGCTCTTTTCTTCGCTGAACACTCAAGACAGCCTTGAGAGCCACAACATCAGCAGAAAGAGAGCTCCATGCAGCCAATATTGCAAGATTTGTAGTGATAAAGTCTGAAAGCAGGAATGAGAGGACTTCAGCTTCAACAGTCTGCTGCAGTTTCTGTACGGGCCGGGATCTCACAAAGAGCTATCGTCGAGGCAAGCGGATTTCTACAGCACCAGCTTAGTGTCCTCTATAGTGTAAAGGTGTGGATTCCTCTTTGAATTCCCCCTTGCATTCCTACAAGGAGCAAGATTTGAGGCCCAAAGGAGTCCGTTGTAGCCAGAACAAGGCTTATCAGGCGCTGTGATGCACCAAGGCAGAGCAGAACCAGCCCTGTGCCTCACCCGAAAGGAGGAGCAGTTTAGATTTAGAGCGCACCCTACTGCCACTTTGCTAAATTCAGGTAAGGTGCTTACTGGGGCAATTCAAACTCTCCACCAAGAGGAAAGCTGAGCGGGGAGAATATCCCCGTTTAAAACTGTCAATGTAGTTTGCATGTTCAAGCAGAGACTGTTTTAGCATGAGCTTGAGCGGCACCTGGCACACAGAGCTCAGCGAGCAAGCCCAGACACAAACTGTAAAGCACAGCAAAGAGGAAAACTGCTGGTGAAGCCCAACTCTTGCTTCTCCCTGTGCGCTCCTTCCTGGGGCTTGAAAGCTCCGCTGTGCAAAAGCAGGGCAAGCGATAAATCCAAAGGATCAGGAAGATGACTTTCCTTCTATTCTTGGAGCGCTCCTGCTTAACCACGCGATGCAGCAACGCTGCTTTTCCACATCACTGCTCTGCAGAAATACCACTCAGAAAAGCATTTCAGCCTCTCAGCATACTAATGGGGCTGGGAACAGCTCCTTCCCGAACAAGCGCTGTAGCATTGGGAGAGTTATTCCATTGCATTACTTAAAGTGAAGTTTAACCCTTCTATCCTGCTGAGTAACTGCACGCTCAGGGAGAGCACGTACCACCCCAAATGCCGCACTCCACAGCTCTGTTGACACCAGGAAGGCGCTACCGCTTCTCAGGGCTCTCCAGGCTCCAAGTGCCTAAAGCTGCTGCAGCAAATCACATCATAGAATCATGAAACAGTTTGGATTGGAAGGGACCTTAAAAATCATCCAGTCCCACCCCTGCCATGGGCAGGGACACCTCCCACTGGATCAGGGGCTCCAAGCTCCATCCAACCTGGCCTTGAACCCCTCCAGGGATGGGGCAGCTCTAGGCAACCTGGGCCAGGGCCTCCCCACCCTCATTGTGAAGAATTTCTTCCTAATGTCTCATTTAACTCCTCCCCCTTCCAATTTAAAGCCATTTCCCCTCATCCTATCACTCCAGGCCCTTGTAAAAAGCCCCTCTCCAGCTTTCCTGGAGCCCCTTTCAGCCCTGGAAGCTGTTCTAAGGCCTCCCCTCAGCCTTCTCTTCCCCAGGCTGAGCAACCCCAGCTCTCTCAGCCTGTCCCCGCAGCAGAGGTGGGGAGCGTGGGCAGCCCCCCGCCCTCACGGCAGGGAGAGAAGCCGCCAGGACCGGGCCAGCCCCAGGGGAGGCACCGTGGGGCACGAAGCGTGCCCGGGACGGTAAAGAAATCGCTGCTGCCGCCCCGGAGGGCGCCACTAGCCCACCCTGCCCCGAGCAGGAGGACTCCCCGTCCCAGCAGCCCTTGCGCCGGCGCAGCGCTCCCCACCCCCGCGCGCGGAGCATGCCGGTCTTTGTAGTCCGGCAGAGCGCTCTCGCTGAGAACAGACACGGCAAAAAGACTACAACTCCCAGCAGGAAGCGCGGCACCGCCTCTCTCGCCCCCTCCCCGCCCCGCCACCGCCCGCGCCGGAGGACTCCCCGTCCCAGCAGCCCCTGCGCCGCAACACCCCCGCGCCGAGCATGCCGGGCTTTGTAGTCCTTCTGGACGGTCCTTGCCGTTTTCCAGCATAGTGCTAGAACTACAGCTCCCGGCAGGCATTGCGGCGCGGCACACCCCCACCCCCTCGTTTCCCCGCCCCGCCGCCGCCGCGGCCGAGCTCGGCGTCCCAGGGCAGCCCGGGGCGGCGGCGGCTCCGTGCGCCAGGGCCCGGCATGGCAGCGCCCGGCGGCCCCGCGGGACGGAGGTGAGGCAGGGAGCGGGGCCGGGGTGGGGCGGGGCTGAGAGCGGGGGGCCGGGAGGGGACGGGTCGGGTGTGAGGTGAAGGGTCCTTGAGCTGGGGGGGTGGGCTGGGAGGGGAGGGGTCCCTGAGGGAGGAGGGGTTGAGTGCGAGGTGGGGTGAGGGGTCCCTGAGCAGCAGGGGGGGCTGGAGTAGGAGGGGAGGGGTCCCTGAGCTGGCAGGAGGGTTTGGGTGTGAGGTGAGGGGGGGCTGAGGTGTGAGGTGGGGTGAAGGCTCCCTAAGGGGAGGAGGGGATGCTGAGGTGAGGGGTCTCCGAGTGAGGGGGGTGTTGGGTGTGAGGTCAGGAGTCCTTGATCTTGGAGGGTGGGGGTCGTTGAGGGGAGAGGGAAGGGTTCCCCAAGGGAGTCGGTTTGGGTGTGAGGTGAGGGGTCCCTGAGCAGCAGGG
The DNA here is from genome assembly GCF_032191515.1 of Phaenicophaeus curvirostris. Lineage (NCBI taxonomy): Eukaryota > Metazoa > Chordata > Aves > Cuculiformes > Cuculidae > Phaenicophaeus > Phaenicophaeus curvirostris. The sequence goes on from NC_091401.1 coordinate 25,877,511, forward strand.
GGGCTGAGGTGTGAGGTGCCTGAGCTGGGGGTGGGTGTGAAGTTGGGGAGGTCCCTGGATCGCGGGGGGGGCGGGTTGGGTGTGAGGTGAGATGACGGGTTCCTGAGGAGGGGCTGAAGTGTGAGGTGAGGTGTCCCTGAAGGGAGATGGTGTGGGGCTGGGGTCCTCTGGGGAGGGAGCAGTGTAGTGGGGAGCTGAGCTTCCCATGTGGGGGTGCTGGGGGGAATGGGAGTTGGAGGGTTTCCCTCCCTGTGGGGTTACTGGGGAGCAGCAGGAGGCAAGGGGCGTCTGAGGATAATGCTGTGGGCTGCGCTGGGAGTGGTGATGAGGGGATGGTGCTGCAGGGGCAGCTGTAACACTGAGGAGCACATTGAGGTGAGGGTGACAAAGATGGTGCCTGAGGCTTTGTCAGTGAAGATTATTAAAGTGGGGTTCCTTGATATGCCTGGAAGGCACATCTGGAAAGGATTGAGGAATGGGGTTTGCAAGGAGGGGCTGGCATCTTTAGAATGGGCTGGTGCATTCAAAGATTGCTCCGAATCGAGGAGAGAAAAAAGGTGAAGGTAGCTCTTGGGGAACGAGCCAGGCTCTGAGGACCTCGAGTTGAAGCTGCTGTGTTCTTGCTTGTCACAGTTGACTGGTGGATGCGAAAGCATCGCTTTCCCACTCTGCTACAACACCCCAACCCTCCCTGTCTTGGCAGAAGTGGATGTCTGTCCATCCCACAGGCATGGCTCACCTGAGAGAATTTGCCAGCCAGGTAAGCAGCAGTTAAAAAGTTTGTTCTAAGCTCCTGTATCAAGAGCAGACGTAACACCTCCAGAAAATCCCTTTTTGCTACTCTTTATCTCTTTTGCACGCATCTCGGCTTACTCCTGTGAGCCAACTGATTTGTCTCTTATTCTGCGGTGGTGTTGGACTGACAGTATTAGGTTGCCAGCCATACAGGAGGGGAATTCTTAGCTCATTATGGTGCCTTTCTCTGAGATTAACTCTGCTCTTCCTAGGGAGATGAAAATCATTGTGCTCTAGGTATTTTGGGGAGGGGAGGTCTAGAAATAGGAATAGAAAAGCTGCGCGTGCAGGCTGTGCCAGACATACCTTACTGAAGTGTTCCTAACAGTAGCCTGAGAAAAACAGAGCTTCTAGCCTTAATGCATAAGAAGCAGTGATATTTGACACTGAACGTTTAGCTGTTCTGAGAGAGATATCAGCCTCGTTGGATGTGGTTAAATCCTGTTGTGATGACATTTTCCTAAGAGGAATGATGACGTCATGACTTGGGACTAAAAGCTGAAGCACGTTAATAGTGTTGGCTCGAATCTTCTTTGTTCTGAGTGTGGTTGTGGGGTGTGTTTGATTATCAGCAGATGTCAGTACTGAACACAGGTCTTGTTAAACCATTGTTTTGTGTGAATTTGTGGCACTTTATGTTCTGCTCCGAGGTGTAGAATTATAATACTAAGCCTCTTGATGTTTTGAGATGGTGCTTTCTCAAAGCCTTTTCCAATTCATATTTGATTTGCAGTGCGTCCTAGTTCTCATGCTGTCTTTCACAGAAACTGTTTCCCCAAAGTGGATATGGAATTAAATGCAGATACAGTGCTGGAGTGAGTCATAGCGCAGGGAGAGGACTGGAAGGAGTAGGAGAGGGTACTGTCTGGTCCCGAGAACTGAGTTCTGTAGCTACAGAGGAGGTTGCTCTGGAGCCTTTTTGTACATGACGGGCACTAATGAAGTGAAATTAAGTGAATGTCGGGCATTCTCGGATTCTGTCACCCTATATCTCTCTGCCCCATTCTGGAATAGGAAGACAGTCTGTGTTGTCCATTCCTTGGGTGTCTTCAGGAATCCTTACTGTCACCTCATAATCTCTGCAACTGAGGCTTGCTGGAAGGGGCAGTAGAAATGGGGCAGTAGAAATTGGCCTGAAGTTCTCTTCACCAGATTTCAGGGCTTGGTGGGAATTACTTTGAAAGCTGAGAGACTGAGACTTGGTTTGGGATATCAGGAACTCGACTCGTCTCTGATTCCCAGTTCTGTTGCTGATGTGCAGGGTTACCCAAAGCAAACCCCTGGGTTGCTTTCCCTCTGCGTTTGCTGTGTGCATACAGCACAGTGGGCCTGCGGTCTTTGTTGGGAACTCTGTCTGCTCCCAACAAGTGATGTATTTGAGTTAGTGTTTAAAGCTCTTGTGTGAGCTCTATTTCTAGTTTTGTTGTTCCTTATGTGACCTTGAAGACGCCGCTCTGGTTCTCCAGCTAAGTACTGCTTCCCTCCCTTGCAGCAGAAGGACACAATCTGTGAAGTGAGTTTGGAGTCCCAGACAAATTCCTCTTTCAAGGTATTGAACATGAACTTCCCTCCTGTCAATACTGCAGAAATTCAAACCCCTCAGATTTAGCAGTTGAAAAAAGAGGAGTGCACAGATTTCATATAAACAGGGGAGCTTTCAAGTGTTTTTAGATACAAAGCTGATTTCCTCAAAGAGAACACCGTGCCTGCTGCAGACATCTCCTCTGGTGGCCCAGAGGTTGGTGTGTAGCACAAGATGCGGGTGAAGGCTGGATGAGAAGTTTGAGAGGAGAGGGGGCAAGGACAGAAAGAAAGTCAGGAGGTTTATTAAAACTAGCTTCACCCTTCCACTGTGTTTAGCAGAGGAAAGTGAGGTTTGCTTGGCTGGTTTGAAAGTGCTCTAGTCAGAAGTAACTGATACTGTTGTAGTTCCATATCAACCTTTCTTTGGAAACTACCAAACTCCCAGTCAGCTTCAGCTCTTAAAGCATTGTGGCCTTGCTAATCTGTTCTGGTTTCAAACTTCTTCCATGCAGAGCATTGATTCTGATCCTGACCTGCCCCAAACCAAGGAACTTTCACTTTGAAAAGGGTTTAGGCACTTCTCAGTGTTTTACGCAGCAAATGCAGATGTGACTTTGTCTCGTTATGCTGAATGAGACTTTTGAGACTTGGTTCAAGCCAAACTGAGCCTAGAGAGAAGACTTTGAGCTGGTTCAAAGGGTGTTTGCTTCTGTTCCCAACATGCAGCTTATCTTGCCAGGTGGTAGTTTTGAAACGCAGGTAGATATTTATTCTTTCCTAGTTGCCTCTTAAGGCTTGTGGATATTGCGTCTCTGCAGCTGGAGGTGGCAGAGCTGCCAAACCCATTCTTTGCCCACGAAGCAGCTGCTGTTACTGCCAGGCTTGTGTCATAACGTGCTGCAGTTCTTAATTCCTCATGTCTGCAGTGAGCTGCTCTGTTTTAAACCATGGCATCATGGCAAAACCCCTACACCTGTCACGACAGAGCATTCTTCTTTCCTGTGCTGCGAGATTAGATCCTGGAAGGCAGAAGCGGGGCACATTATGGGTAGATTGTCTTCATCCTTTGCATACTCATTCCTCCCCTTCCTGCACCTAAAACCATGATAGCCCTTTGTGTGCTCGTATGCCTGTTGGTCTGAACATTTGCCCATCAGCAGTGAGTTACCACATGGCAGCTCAAACAGAAATTGTTTAGTGGACGAGAGCTTTTGAGCAGGCATCCTGCAGACCAGCATAATTTTATCTGTCTCAGTGTGTCATGGGAATTCAGGATTGCTTCCATGAAAATGCCAGCTGGCATTGTCTTCTGTGGTGTCCAAGGTGTTCCACCGGGCTGCTTGAATTGAGGATTGGCCTGTTTCTTCCTCCGCGCTTATAGAAAGGGAGGAAATTGGTTAGCAGAGACTGGTCTGCAGCAGGCACCCAGGGGATAGTAACCGCAGCTGGAACAACCATCACTGCCCCACACTCAGTCACTGGGTTCTGGCAGTTGATGAGTAGGATTTGTGTGATTTTGGCAGCTTCGGGAAGGGCTGCACATCCTCAGGCCTCCGTAAAGTCACTTGAGAGCTCTGAGGTGTTGCCAGGTCAGTTTTGAAGTGGCAGGTGCTGGGAAGGTAAATCCAGTACCTACAAACAAAGCTTCCTTTCTAACCTAAGGTGGTGGGCCTGTCTCTTCTGCCCAGCAGAGTTGTTTTCCCGGGTGACTGGGTCACAGTTTCCACGTGCTTGTCAGGAAGACTTGTCTCCTTTGCCACCCCCAAGTTCCACAGAACTTTGTTCCACAGAAAACAGGATAAATCAACATTGAAGCATGGCGCCTAGTTTCCAAAGCTGCCTGTGATTACAGAGCCCAATACATAAACATGATGGTGTCTCAAAGCTGACTGCAGGAGCCAGTGTTCCTATGTTTGATGTCTTCTTCTTGGAGAATCAGCCCTGGACCTTTGATGTGCAGTGCCAAGTTGAGGAGCGGAGCAGTAACTTGCACCTTGCCATGTCTTTTCTCATGGAAAAAATCCTTATGTGGGAGGGAGGAAGGTTTTCTTGCAGGGTTGCTTCCCTGCAGGATTTGTGTGGATAGTGTTTCCTTTACCAGCTGAGCCAGGTGCTTCTCGGAGACGATCCTCTTTCTCTCCTTTTTCCCCTAATGCGTGGAGTGGTGGATGTGGCTAGTAGTGTTGTCACCGTGCAGAAGGTGACTGTGCAGGCCAACATCTGGGCCTGCTGTGTCCCTTCCTGCAAGGTGAACAAAAGGTAGAAGCTGCTCCTTGTCTCTCGTGAGCCTGGCCTAGCCAGACTGTTCTCTCTGCGCAGTCATAAATTTGATGTTGTCTCCTGGCATTTCTCAAGCTCAAATCCTCTTCCTTTCCCCTGCCCTTCTCTTTCCAGTCCCTGTTATTTATCTCCAGTTCCTTTCATCTCTGCATATACCCCCCAGGTCTGTTTCCAGGGCGTTTGTTCAAAGTACAGCCTGTTTGGGTGTTGCCATGGATGCACAAGGATATTTGGTTATCCTTCTGTATCTTGGGCTGGAATGCAGGTGGAGGTCTTGTGGGGCGAGCTGACTGTAAGGCTCACTCTGGGCTTGGCTCACTCTGTGTAGCAACGCACTGAGCCCAGAAGGCAAACAACCTGGAATGCCTGGCTGGCTTAATCATTAAGCAGCACCTTAGGCTGCACAGTGCCGGCCTTCTGCTACAACCTGGTGCAAGATGGAAAAACGCAGCTGCCCTGTGCTCAGATACAGTCTCTGCCAGCTCAGGCCCTTGCAAGGGAGCGGTCCCTCTGGGTGAGGCGTTGGAGGTGAGACTGGGAATTTCTGGGTGTGGAAACCTCGTGGTAATGGCTCAGCTGCTTCCTGCAGGTCAGGCTGTATTTTCCAGGTTTTGGGGTTTTTTTTAAGAAAACTAGATTTATTTTTTAAAAAAGGCAGACAAACTAATTGCAGTGGGCCTTTGAGAAGCATGAAGCACAGCGTGGCCTCCTCGCCTCCAGCTAGACACAATGAAATAGTATCAGGAAATTATTCTGATCTTGTCCCTTTCTTGTCGATACTCATCTCAATAAAGAGTTAACTTTTGAAGCCGCTGTTAGAGAGTCAGTATTTCTCCAGTGATTTTATTAGTAGCTTTCCAGTTGCTGTGCTTATCTCATGAGAGGAATGCTCTTTGCTTTTGCATCTGGGCGTGCCAGCCAGAGGAGCATCTGTTCCAGAAAAGCAGGTCTGGAGATGGAATCCAATCCTCTGGGACAGGCAGGTGTCTGGCCTCCTTGCTGCTGACCTTCCAAAAGGTGGGAGGCCAGATGAGCTGGGTGTGCGTGGCACTCTGCAGGCTGCTGTGAGACCTAAAGGGCTTTTCCCCGTCTCTGCTTTCTCTTCTAGCACTCCAGGGTGGATCCTGAGGAGCTGTTCACCAAGCTGGAGCGGATCGGCAAAGGATCCTTCGGGGAAGTGTATAAAGGGATCGACAACCGCACCAAGGAGGTGGTTGCTATCAAGATCATTGATCTGGAGGAGGCTGAGGATGAAATTGAGGACATTCAGCAGGAGATTACGGTGCTCAGCCAGTGCGATAGTCCGTACATCACCCGGTACTATGGCTCCTACTTGAAGGTAGGATGAGGCCGTGGCAGTTCTCTTGTTGGCAGTTTGGGAATGGGGTGGGTTTCTCTGCGGGTGCTGCAGCTGGTGGTGGCACACACGCCACTGGAAGGGGCCTGATCTGTGAAATTCAGTGTGGCAGCAGGCACAGCAGTGGCTCCGCTTGCCCTGTTTATGTCATTTTAACAGGAGGCTGGGCTTTCAGACACTCACAAAGCACATGGAAATGAGGTGCCCAGGACAGTGTGGTCCCAGGAGCGGGGCATTTCACTGGAGAGATTTTTTCATTGAAGGGGCAAGTCCCTCTCTGCGCTGACTATTCTGGAAAGGAAGTTTGTGGAATATTTATTCGAAATATCATGGGTTTAAGATAGTATTGCTGGGGCCTTTATGCTTCTGGAAAGAACAGGAGTTTGAAAGTGTACTGTGTGATCTTCTGAGCATCGCTTCATCAGAAATGATGAAAAGAATGGAAACAGCCTTTGCAGGATGCTCATACCACTTCCGTTTAGAACAGGCTTAGGTATCCCCTGATGGAAGCTGCTGGTGGTGAATCCCAATGGAAGCCACACACTGGCTGCTGTACTCGTGTGACAGTGGGTCTGTAACAAACAGCCCTTGAGCTCTTTGGATCCAGATTATTCCTTACATATCTTTCAAAGGCCGTAGTGCATTTTCTCAGCCTTCTACTGAAAAGAGCAGCAAGCTGTGGTCTCATAGATCTGCTGCTTATCTCCTACTAGGGCCCTGTGAAGCTCAGTCTGGAAACCTCTCTTCAGAGGAGTAAGAGCGTCTTACTGATTGTACCCTTCAGGCTGACTGGCCTGTTAATGAGATCAAAGGCTACAGCTGTCAAGAAGGAGATGAGCTAGCGCTGTTGGAGGGAAGTGAAATGGCTCCAACCTGAGAATAAGCTCTGTGGGCTGTGTAGCCTGGTGCCTGCAGGGGCACTAAGCTTGCTCAGATAAAACTGCAGACAGAGAGAAGGGAATGTACGGGGGGCAGGTCCACTGTTACAGTGCTGTGCACTGCAGGAAAGACAACTGGGAGCTCTCTCCTTAAACCTCCAAGAGCTGCGGTGTGCAGCATCTCTGGGATTGTGTATCAGACTACTCACGTCCTGCCTTTGGGGTGTTTCACTTTGCCTGCTTTATTACTGCCTTTGCTCTTGGTTTGTGCTCTTGCTTGCAGGGCACTAAGCTGTGGATAATCATGGAGTATCTAGGAGGAGGTTCAGCTCTGGATTTGGTAAGCTCTGGACCGTGAAAAATAACAGCTGGAGCCCTGATTTGTGAAATGCATGTAAGCCAGACACTCACTTGCCATACACCATCTTTTGACAGCTCTGCACCTGAAGGCTGGGCAGACTGGGGCAGACACGCTGGTCTCTGTGACGGAGAAAGCGTTTGCAGGGAGCTCGGCTGTCAAAGCGCTGCTCCCCAGTGTGCTTTGCTGCTTTGTAATGCAAAGAGTCAGCAAACTGAAATGTGACAGCGGCTGACTTTTTGAACAGTATGAATCCATCTTTCCTCCAAAGTTCTGTGCCTGCAAAGAGTTGATGGTGTTTTTCAGTGCTTGCATGACATCAGGATTAGCTGGGAGCAGCTCCATGATCGGGATTCCCAGATATTTGATAATGCAAATTATGTTTACCAAGTTACCCCAGATTTTAAGGGAATACCAGTGCAGAACAAGCACATGGACAAAGTTCTGTGCTGTAGTCTGTCCCAGGATTTGGCTTTTTGCCTTGGGACATGAAAGCCTGTTTTTCCAGAGCAGTAACCTAGGTCCTGTAGTGAAAACTGCTGAGCTTGTGCTGGCTTGGAGGGGAGGGTATGTGTGGCTGTCAGCAGCAGCAGTCACCTGAGTGTCAGAGGCTCAGTATTACCCTGAGAAAGCAGGACCTGTTTAGGGAAGAGCTTTGATCCAATACTCCACAGCCAGAGGGTAGAAGCTCTCTCTGGACTCTTGCACTGGCTGAAAGTCAGTTCTTGCAAGCTAGCAGAGAGACGTGAACAAGAGAAACTATTCAGATGTTCTGTTCACCAATGTATTTCCAGGACAAAGTGAGAGGTGACCATCCTGCTGTTTGTCTGGGAAACCTTCAGTACGCTAAAAGAATATCCACAAAGATTTTCCACTTAAAGATGCCACAGGCAAAGTCCAGCATTCCACTTACAGAAGGCACACCAGGCTTGCAGTGGGTGCTTCCTGCTGAATAGGACTTGCTTGGCCAAGGTTTCCAAGGAACAAACTAAGATGCTGGAAAATCCTAGGCATCAGTCACCTCTTTAAGTCGTCTTTCTGCTCTTTATCAGCTGAAGCCAGGACCACTGGAGGAGACTTACATAGCTACTATCCTGAGAGAAATCCTAAAGGGTTTGGATTATCTGCACTCGGAGAGGAAGATCCACAGAGACATCAAAGGTAAGAGTGGATAGCTCAGTGCTCTCTCGTAAGGGATGTTACTAACATAAGAGTCAGAAATATTATAAAGCAGTAATCTGAGAGATTTCAAAGGCTGTTTCTTAGTGCTGCATTTCCTGTCGGGTTACTTGTTTCTGCATCTTGTTTCTTCACAATGAGGGTGGGGAGGCCCTGGCCCAGGTTGCCTAGGGAAGTTTGGCTGCCCCATCCCTGGAGGGGTTCAAGGCCAGGTTGTATGGGGCTTGGAGCCCCTGATCCAGTGGGAGGTGTCCCTGCCCATGGCAGGGGGTAGAACTGGATGGCCTTTAGGGTCCCTTCTAACCCAAACTATTCTATGATCTGATGCTTATAATTTTATTGCACTTCATATTTTTTCATGTCTTCAGAGTTTAGAGTAACAGAGAGGATCTGTAGCTCTTCTCTGGCATTTGTAGCTTGGACAGGCAAGGGGTTAAGGAGTTAATGTTTATTTGCGTGAACAGCTGCCAACGTGCTGCTTTCGGAACAAGGAGATGTGAAATTGGCTGACTTCGGGGTGGCTGGACAGCTGACAGACACACAGATCAAGAGAAACACCTTTGTGGGGACTCCATTCTGGATGGCACCAGAAGTCATCAAACAGTCTGCTTATGACTTCAAGGTGAGCTGGGAGCAGAAGGAGGGTTGCTGCTTGGTGCTGCTGGATAGGAGATGGTGCGAGAGTTAATACAGGGAGTGCTGCTTGTTGTGAGAATGATGCTTTCCTGTCACGGTTGAGAGTCAGTGGGAGAAGTTTGTCTGTTAGGCATGAAACATGCCTATCTGATTTGACGTCATCAGCCCTTCAGCTGTGTGAAAGTTGCATGCTTCCATGTTGCAGAATTGCTCCTTGCTGCCCTGTGCTGTCACTGTTCTTGCTCTTCTTTCAGGCAGACATCTGGTCTCTTGGAATTACAGCCATTGAACTAGCAAAGGGAGAGCCTCCAAATTCTGACTTGCATCCTATGAGGGTTCTCTTCCTGATCCCCAAAAATAACCCTCCAACCCTTGAGGGTCACCACAGCAAGCCTTTCAAGGAGTTTGTGGAAGCCTGCCTCAATAAGGATCCTAGATTTGTGAGTGTTGCTGTCCACCTGTGAATTTGGGTGAAGTATCACAGGTTTATTTAGCAGAAAGACCATATGGTGCATGGCTCCTGGAGAGAGTCATAGAATCACAGAGTGGTTTGGGTTGGAAGGGATCTTAAAACCCATCCAGTCCCACCCCTGCCATGGGCAGGGACACCTCCCACTGGATCAGGGGCTCCAAGCCCCATCCAGCCTGGCCTTGAACCCCTCCAGGGATGGGGCAGCCACCCCTGCTCTGGGCAACCTGGGCCAGGGCCTCCCCACCTTCATTGTGAAGAAATTCTTCCTAATGTCTAATCTAAGTCTTCCCTCTTCCAACTTAAAGCCATTCCCCCTCATCCTGTCACTCCAGACGCTTGTAAAAAGCCCCTCCCCAGCTTTCCTGGAGCCCCTTTCAGCACTGGAAGCAGCTCTAAGGTCTCCCTGCAGCCTTCTTTTCTCCAGGCTGAACAACGCCAACTCTCTCAACCTGTCCTCATAGCAGAGGTGCTTCAGCCCTTGGATCATCCTCGTGGCCTCCTCTGGATCCTTTCCCACAGTTCCATGTTCTTCTTACGTTGGGGACTCCAGACCTGTACACAGGACTCTAGGTTGGGTCTCAAGAAAGAAGAGCAGAGGGGCAGAATTTCCTCCCCCACTCTACTGGCAATGCTTTTTAGGAATTACTGAGCTTGCAGAATGTTTGGGTTGTAGTCAGTGCACTTACATGCTTAGTTTGCAGAGATGTTTTGATGTAGCGTGCTTTCCTTATTTGCTGCAGAGGCCGACAGCTAAAGAGTTGCTAAAGCACAAGTTCATCACACGCTACACCAAGAAAACCTCATTTCTCATGGAGCTGATAGATCGATTCAAGCGCTGGAAGTCAGAAGGCCACGGAGAAGATTCCAGTTCTGGCGATTCTGATATGTACGTATGTGTTCTGCGTGAAAGGGTGTCCCTGCTATATCCTGTGTGCCCCAGGGCAGCCTGCTGCAAACAGCTTGGGTCCTTTTCCTAATCTTAACGGTCGTGCAGGGAGACCCGCAAACATCCATTTGTGGGAGCAGGACACTGCTGCCTGAAGGCTGTCACCGTAACCCAGGGAGCCTCTTTTTTGAATGTGAGGAATCACAAGTACCAAGAAACATCTAGCGTGTGCATCGCTAGTTAAACAAGGCTCTTGATACCTGTATTTTATGTACATTCACTTAAATACATTGCCTTTCAAAGAGCTTCATGCTTTACTAACTATGACAACAGCTGTGTGTGTGTTCACAGGTAGGGAGCTTTGCTGCTGATGTGGAGGATGAGGAGGCTAGGAGACTTGGGTGGTTAAGGGCACCTTGTTGCCAGGCTGGTGTCGCAGAGCTTCTCTTCACCTGTAGTGGCAGTGAGTCCCTGTGACCTCTGGGAGGTTGTAACATCAAAGCCTGGCCCCTCAAATCCTGAGGGAAATTGTCTTGAAATTGTCTTGAAATTCTTCTAGCTTTAACTAGCACTTGATACTGTCTTTGAGCTGATTGGCACAGGAGCTCATTGTGGTGATTTAGAAAATGATGAGGTTCGGGTCTCTGTGGTGCTGTCTGCGGGCTGTAGAGACCAAAGTGGTGTCCTTGGGGGACTTTTTCTGGGATGGGAAAATGCCTGGAATGCTGTGGTGATGTGACAGTCAGGTCGGGGAGAGCTTGGACTATGGGAATGCACAGGTAAAACACCCAGTGAACGGAGCTGAGGCTTTGTCTTGACCTTCCACTTTTCATCTGCAGTGATGGAGACACAGAAGATGGAGACCAGGGTCCAATCTGGACATTCCCACCAACTATTCGCCCCAACTCTTTGAGCAAGCTGCACAAAGGAATGGCTCTTCATGGTTCCCAGAAGGTCTGTTTGCCATCAGTTCCTTTGGAAGCGGAGTTTAGTATTTGATAGGAATGGTTGGACTCGATGATCCCATGGGTCTTTTCCAACCTGGTGATTCTAAGATTCTATGATTCTAAACTACACAAGCTTTTGAGTGTTTTGAGGACGCTCCCAGTCACTTGTGCTCTATCTAGAGTCTAATTTAGTCTGGTTTCAAAGGCCAGGGCCCCAGAGTTGCCTCTTCCACATTAACATGCCACTGCAATCTGTGGCGTTCCTGAGAGCAGTGAGGCGGCTGCCATCAAGGTGCTGTGAATTTAGCAAAGGCTGAGTAGTTTATGTGCCTGGGAGCCTTTTCCTGTGCTTGTAACTTCCTTTCCTGTTGCTTTCTAGGCTACTGAATCCATCAAGAGGCAACCACGGTCACAGTGTCTCTCCACACTTGTTCACCCAGTTTTTGGAGAGGTGAGTGGAACCTTCTTGGTGCCTGTGGTGGTTGGAGATGAAGAGATATCTGACATGGATAAGTCAGTGGGAGTGATTTGGAGAACGGAGGTGGGGTGAAGTACCCAGTAGGGTTCAGGGACTATGAAGCATTTGTGCCTCTGTTCTGGGGTCTGTACCGTATGTTTGTAAAGTGAGTATGCCCCTGGAGTGTCCTCTCCAATACACTTGGCCTTGAACACTTCCAGAGATAGGGCATCCACGACTTCCCCGTGCAGCCTGTGCCAGTGCCTCACCACCCTCATTTTGAAGAATGTCTAATCTAAATCTTCCCCCTTCCAATCTGAAGCCATGCCCTCTCATCCTATCTTTCCAGGCCCTTGTTAAAAAGTCCCTCCTCAGCTTTCCTGGAGCCCCTTTCAGGGCTGGAAGCTGCTTTAATGTATCCTCACAGCTTTCTTTTCTCCCGGCTGAACAACCCCAACTCTCTCGCCCTGTCCTCATAGCAACAGAATTGCAGGCAAAGAACCATGAGGCTTATGTAAAGACCTTTTATCAGCATAGCTTAAGAGGAGCTTAATTGGACTGGACAGTGGTTTGCTGGCAGACATCACTTGATCAACAGAAAGATTTGACTTCTGCTCAGCTCACTGAGCAATGCTGCTCACTAGGGAGCTGTGCGAGCTGCTGCTGGGAAGGAGGTGGGGAACGCTGGAGGCCAAGTGGCTCAGGATCCATAGCGCAGCCATAGTTTGCCTTGGCCTTCCAGTTGCTGGAAGCAACTCAACCCTTTTTGTGGTTGTTAAAAGTGGTGGTGATGAACTCCTGATGTTTGGATGTTTTCTGCCCTACCTGTCTGCCAGCCTTGCTGTGCATCTGGGTGCTGAGCTGTCGTTAGCAGCCAAGGAACCGTACTGGTTCAGGTACAGCTGGAGTTCTTTGTTCTGTTACTGCATAGGGGTTTTCAGGGCTGTGGATCCATTTCTAATATCATTTAGTTTGTTGAAGTGTACATCAGGGCCTGTTTAAGGACTTCAGTTGCTGTTAGTACTTGGGGGAAATCTGAACTCCAGGCATTGGAATTCATAGAATCCCTAGGTTGGAAAAGACCTCTGAGATCATCAGGTCCAACTGTACCTGTCTACTACTAAATCATATCCCTAAGCACTTCATTTACCCACCTTTTAAATACCTCCAGGGCTGGGTACTCAATCACCTCCCTGGGCAGCCTCTGCCAGTGCTTGATAACCCTTTCAGTGAAGAAATTTTTCCTAGTGTTTTCCTAATTCCATCTTCCTGAGCTACAAAATAGCCCCTTTTTATTAAGAATGATATGGGTGCCTTCCTGCATCCTTGTGGAGTCGCGCTAAGAGGATAAAGGGACATAATGTCTATACTGTGCTGCCTGACTGGTGCTTTCTTTTTCAAGGAGGGAAGGAACTAACACACTGTTTGTGGGTTGCAGCTTAAAGATAAGCACAAGCAGACTGGAGGCAACGTGGGAGCTATGGAGGAGCTGGAGAACGCCTTTAGCTTGGCAGAGGAGTCCTGCCCAGGCATCTCAGACAAACTGATAGCACACATGGTGGAGCGGGTACAAAGGTGAGTGTCCTCTGGAGAGGGAGCTGGGGCAGAGCTCACAGTCAGCTGAACTGTTGTCTTGCTGCAGATATACAGTGAAGGCTGGTGCTGAGCAGACTCCCGAAAAGGGGCAGTAGCTGACCTAGGAGTCCCTAAGCCACTTCTTTTCATAGAATCATAGAATAACCAGGTTGGAAAAGACCCATCGGATCGTTGAGTCCAACCATTCCCATCAATCACTAAACCGCGTCCCTCAGTGCCTCGTCCACCCGTGCCTTAAACCCCTCCAGGGAAGGGGACTCAATCCCCTCCCTGGGCAGCCTCTGCCAGGGACCAATGACCCTTTCCCTGAAAAATTTTTTCCTAATGTCCAGCCTAAACCTCCCCTGGCAGAGCTTGAGGCCATTCCCTCTTGTCCTGTCCCGTCACCTGGGAGAAGAGCCCAGCTCCCTCCTCTCTACAACCTCCTCTCAGCGAGTTGTAGAGAGCAATGAGGTCTCCCCTCAGCCTCCTCTTCTCCAGGCTAAACGCCCCCAGCTCTCTCAGCCGTTTCTCATAAGGCCTTTAGCTGCTTTTCATTCAATGGAAGCAGTTCTTCCTGCCTCAGCAGTCCCCTTCACACACTGAACAGCTTCCTGAATGTTGCAGAGCCCAGATGTGCTGCTGTTCACTGTGCCTCGGCTTTTTTTTAAATGCTGGTTTTATTCTTTCAAGACTTTTATATCAAGAAAACTGGCAGTGGGGACAAACCCATCCAGACGTACCTGTCCATCTGCAGACGCAGATGCCACTTCCAGGCGAGGGCTTGACAGCCATGACTGGTTCCTCCTGTTTCTCTTCCCTGCAGGTTTTCACACAGCCGGAACCACCTGACCTCTGCCCGCTGACACCTGTGTTCCCTGCTGCTGCTGTGAGGGGGGAAGGATCTCTTCCAGTTTCATCAGAACTACATCTCTAATCCAGACCACCATCCGCTGTTGGATGTAACGTTGCGTTACGGACTCCAGGACATTTCAGAGCCTTCATATCACACCTCTTTCCATGATAACCCAGGGTGGGGTTTGCAATGCAAGTACAATTTAGACCTTTTGCAGAACCCGACAGGGGTGGTCTAATTGTTTTTACAATGTAATCAATGCAGTTTTTAATTGTTTCCCTTTGGATGTATCCATTTTGGCTTGGTTTGATTCACAGCTTGTTATTGGTAAATGCCTGGCTGCTGGAAAAGAGGGAGATTCTCTTCCATTGCGATATGTTTCAAAGGCGAGTCTGATGGGTTTAGCCTCCTGCCCTTCCCAAAGAAGTGTTTGTGAGCAGTAGCATGTGAGTGCAGGTATGTTTGGAAGCTCTCCATGCATTCCAGCCTCTGGGAAAGTGAAAGCAGCTTTCCAGTTGTTCTGGAGGATGGCTTCAACTCCTTCACTCACTAGTAGCAAAGAGCTTTCTGGTACAGCAGCGTCTGAGCTACCGTGCTGCTGGTTTTTTCCAGCTTGTCTTTTCACAGGAGGGTGGGTTTGCTGACTGTGCTTTTTCTTTGCTCTGGGACATCACTTTGCATTAGGCCTTGGTTCATCTGACTCTGGTAACAGCGGAACTGCCGGGGTCTCCAGAGCAGCCATGTTTGTTTTGGGAGCTGGTGGAGTCCCTTTCCTTGCTGCTTTCTGCAGCTGAAGCAACTCGGTACACAGGTTTGGTGGCCCTGGGCTCTAAGCTGAGCAAACGCTTACCGTGCATGTCCAAATGTTGCAGAAGGATGAAAAAAGTGGGATGTGGGGAACACAACAGCCAAAGGGGCTGAGGGGGCTCCAAAGGCTGATATCACGCTGCAGTTCTTGAGGCAAGAGACCCCCGTCTGCAAGCGTGTGGCTGGCAGCGATGGCATCTCCGCGGTGTGAGTCGGGGTTTGCCAAAGACCTCAATCCCCTCCCAACTTTCCCTTTCGGGCTCTTCTTTCAGCTGGGGATCTAAAGCCAGGGCTCTGCTCCGATGGACGAGCTGTGGTGGTGGTTGCTAGCTGAGAAGCTGCTGCCATGTGGCTGCTTAAGGTATTTGAGTGGCTCTGTCCCCACCTGGCTTTGCTTTTGTGTAATATGCATTTATAAAGCGAACCTTTAATTCAGGAAAAGGCACAGATCTTAAATCTGCACCTGAAACATTTAGAAAAATGGATTAGGAAGATAACTTAGAGATCTGCTCTCTAACTGTAACGATATTCCCATCGAGTCAGCAAGACCGTAGCGCTCCGGCTCTCTGTCTGGGTGTCGTGTGAATGATGTGGCTCCCCCAAAGCCATGGAGAACAACGGCTGTAGCTGTTCAGCACTTGTTTAAAAGAGAGCCCCCCACCTTGTTAGCAACGAGGCCTGGGCTGTGGTACTTGGGTTCCGACCTGCAGATTGTAAGTGCTAAAAGTAGCTCCAAAGGACACGCGTCCCTCGTGCTGGTGTGCGGTGTTCACTTCAGCCTGGGACTCTCCCTTCCCCTTCCTCTCTGCGGGGCACAGGCCAGCTCAGCAAACACCAAGCGCTTGTCCCGTAGAGAGAGGTGCTGCTGTCTGATCTCGCTGGAGAGCTGCTCGGGAGCAGGGGTTCTCGGGGAGAGCCGTCTCGGAGCTTGCGTTTATGAGGATCAGAGCAAATCCATTTTTCCTCAGTGCTGGCGTACAGACAGGGAACGCGCGGAGATGGGAGGTGGAGGCTGCAGGCAAGCAGAAGGGAAGGGCTCCTGCTGCTTTTAAAGTCGCTGTTCATGATGGTAGCAAATTGTGTCGGTAAGGTACCTTGTACTGTTACTCACCTGCACGGCAGTGTAACGAGTAAACTTTTTAAAGGAAACAATCCCCACAACCTCTGTCCAGTATTCAAAGCAACAACGGTTTTAGTTTTTAAAAACGTTGAAAGGGATCTGCCACTTTCAATAAAGTAACAGAACAGATGAGGCTGCTGTGACTCTTGTCTTGGTAAGGAAAAAGTTTGTTTAAGCTGCTTTTCTTTGCAGTTGTCTTGTTTTTTTCCTGCATCTCCCTGCCTCGTGTGCATCAAACAGGGACCCGCGTGCCAGAGCTGCTGCAGTGCTGTCTGTGCAGGGGGTTGGGGCTGTTCAGCCTGGAGAAGAGAAGCCTCAGGGGAGACCTTAGAGCAGCTTCCAGCGCTGAAAGGGGCTCCAGGAAAGCTGGGGAGGGTCTTTTTTACAAAGCCCCGGAGTGATAGGATGAGGGGGAATGGCTTTAAATTGGAAGAGGGGAGAGTTAGATTAGACATTAGGAAGAAATTCTTCTCCTGCTAAGAGACTTCAGGATGTGACCAGGACAAAGGACCAGTCGGGATCATCCACGAAAACCACTGAATGCAAAGACCCATTGATCATCGGCACGAAACCTCTTCTCTCCGTTCCCAGGAAAAAGAGGCTGAGAGAGTTTTATAGCAAGTCACTATTTACTTTCAACGGACACATCCAGCTGCGTTAGACCAGACCCGGTCAAACCACACGTACGTACACACCTACAACAGTTAATTAAAAAAAAAATAATGAAGATACTAATAAATTAAGTACATTTAACTTACATGGGATGTGGCCATTGTGACAGTGACAGCAAAGGCTGGATCTGCAGTCGCTCGCCTTCTCTAGGATGCGAATGTTTGTGAGCAGTCTGGAAAATCCCTCTGGAAGCCCCTCCCTGCAATCCTCATCCCACTTTTTAGACCAGAACCTGACACAGCCTTGGAGAACACGCGTGCCGCCTCTGAACTTCCCCCGTGCACAGGGATCTCCACGTTCCTCCATCCTCAGAACACGCACCACTTGCCTTTTGCTTTCGCTACACCACTTCATTGCTCCTTCTACACAAATGATTGTCTAGCTAATGTAAAAGCAGAGTCCCCAGAGCCCATCAAAGCCACGTCCAGCAGCACTTGGTGTGTTTCAGTCCTTCTGCGGAGGCAGCCAGAGCTGACAGCTTTACAAAACCAGAACAAACTGCAACCAGTTCGGATTTACTACGGAGATTTAATAGAGTCCAGAGACGCTAGTGCTCCAAAAACGGACAAACGGAAGATGGATCCCACCCCAACTTTAAAGGTAAGAATAGGGATTTTCAGAAGTCTTTACATGACATAGAAGCACAAGCAACAGTGGCTTTCAGAGCAGCTTGTTCTCCTCTATTGCTTAAATGCCTTGAAAACATCACCCACGTACAGGCGGAGAGCGTGTTTGCCACCCTGTGCCTTAAAGGAATGGCTGCTACAGGATAAAGAAACTCCAGAGCTGTGATACGGGAACAGCATCGACCCTCTCAGCGTGCGCCACAGCCGAGTTCAGAGGAAAAAACCTGCGCCCTGCCCGCACCAACCCCCAAAATACCGAAACCTAAACAGCTTAGCAGAGGCTCCGTCCTCCTTTCCCTGGAGAAACGATGCCACAGCAGCTTCCAAAGAGTGGAGCCGTTCTGGGAGTGCTGCAGTCTCTGTTCCAAACGAACCGTGTGGCAGCCAATCCAGCTGTGGCTCCCCTGGTCCTCCAAGAGCGCTGTGCCGGCAGGGTGACGCCGAGAGCAGCAGGGCAGCGGTGGTGCAGCCGTGCCAAGCCAGGGGGAAGGGAACTGCGAGCCAGGTTTCTGGATTCCTCCCGTGCACGCCGACTGTCCAGTCACAACGTACAACCAGGGTGGCATTCAACTTCAGGGCAGGCAAGGGCGTTACTGTACAGCTACAACCGGAACCATCAGCCTTCCAGGATGCACGCCGGAGCTCTGCGGTTGTTGGGTTCTCTCTAAGCAGGTTCAAACTGGAACGGCCTTGACCCTCTTCCATACCAATGAGATTGGGTGTGATCCCCATCTGCACCTCCCTCGCTTCCACTTTCCATACCAGGTGGAAATGAGCCTCCTGGTTCTTTGCTTAATCACCTCCAGAGACTCCTGTTTCCCCCCCGGCTCGGTTGTTATGTTCACAGCAGAGACCCAGCTCTGCCCCCGCCTCAGTCGCTGTGAGGGTTCTTCTCCTCCTTGGGAAGCAGCAGGTTCGACCTGGCAGGAGAGCTGGTGGCTCTCTTGATCACCTCCATCCACCTGCAAGAAAGAAGCAGAGAAACACTCAGCCCATCGCTCCCCGATGCACAAATCTGTTCCTTCGGCTAAGAGCTGCACCCCTTCCCCACACCGCACGGGAGAGGCGGCTTCTCCCTTTCTACCTTTTAGGACACCAACTCTTCAAGGGCATCACTTGAGATGTAGAAAATACACAGCAGAACACGGTGCCTGACTGACTGAGAGCTCCCGAGAGCACCCGTATCCTCCTGTACGCGTCGTGCGAGCGTTAGCCAAGGAGGATGGGCTGACAAAGCTCTCCCTGAGCCACTGGATCACTGTTCTTAGATAAATTACCTAAGGGATTTGCTCATATGGGTGAATGCAAAGTGACAGTGAAAAAAAGCAAGACGAACACCTACTGTGAATTGCAGATTCACCTACTGTGAATTCCTTGAGACCATGAAAACAACGCAGGGGATTAAAGAGCGTGACTGATTCGTACACCACCCGTAGCGTGGGATGCTCTCCCAAGGAAGGGATGAAACACCAAGACAAAGAGAGAACACAGAACGTTACCTTTCAAAGGTGTATTTGCTCTCAGCCCTGAAGAAATACACATGGGACTTGAACTGCAGCTTGAAGACATAATCCTTCTGGATGCCGTCCGCCTCCACCGGGGAGCTGACCGTGTAGCCCAGCAGCGGGAGACTGGCCAAGGGATAATCGTCCTGGAAGAGCCGAGAGTCCAGCCCTTAGCACGAGGTGTCCCCTGCCACCCAGCCCATCCCAGAACAGGTAAGGGCTTCGTGGCTTTGTTCAGGTCAGAACAGGACAACAACGGACAGGGAGCGACCAAAGGCTGCGATTCATAGAATCATGGGACGGTTTGGGTTGGAAGGGACCTCAAAGCCCATCCAGTCCCACCCCTGCCACGGGCAGGGACACCTCCCACTGGCCCAGGGGCTCCAAGCCCCATCCAGCCTGGCCTTGAACCCCTCCAGGGATGGGGCAGCCACCCCTGCTCTGGGCAGCCTGGGCCAGGGCCAACCCATCCTCATTATGAAGAATTTCTTCCTAATGTCTCATCTAAATCTTCCCTCTACCAATTTAAAGCCATTCCCCCTCATCCTGTCACTCCAGACCCTTGTAAAAAGCCCCTCCCCAGCTTTCCTGGAGCCCCTTTCAGCCCTGGGAGGCCACTAGAAGATCCCCCTGGGGATTCCCTCACCTCCCTTGGTCACTGCGTGAGGAAACCTTCCCCTCTCACCCACAGAGACTCAGCACCATCAACAGAACGAGAAATACCGATTCCACTCTCCAAGAAGTGCCCGTGGCCTTACAGAGCCCGGCTTTGTTATGAACTCCCTCCTCTTTCCCTCCCTCCTCCCCCTCAAAGAGCCGGGAGCTGCACCCCCAGCAGAGAGCCCAGCACCCCCGAGCCCCCCACACCGTCTCCTCCGCGACGTTCCCTCACCTGATGCGTTTTGTAGAAGAACAAGCAGAAGTTGGTGAAGACGACCCAGAGCTTCTGCCAGCCGTTGCTGTTCTTGAACTTCCTCAGCAAGTACCCGGAGAGCTGGTTCTAGCACAGAACAAAGACACCAGCGTGAACCCGGAGGCTGCTGCTGCAGATGAAGAGCTCGAACCCGCCTGCTCTGTCCCCCGTGTTGGAAAAGGCCTCCTAGATATTCCACATGGTGCCTGAGTGACTTTGTCCCTTCAGTTCAGTAATTCCCAGCTATCTCCTGATGAACAAACCAGTGTTTTCTCTCCACTAGCAGCATCCCCGCCGTCTCTTGGCCCCGGGAGGTGCTGCCTCGGCCCTCCAGCCATCGCTCTCCTGCGGGCAGGGGACCGCTGACAGCCACGAGGGCGCCCACCCCTCCAGCCACCCCCCTTTCCACAGGGAAAACCCCCCCGGGGAACACGCAGAAGGGAAATAAAGCAGAGGAGGAAACAGAGGATGCCGGAGTGAGGACAAGCTACGTGTGGCAGCTCCGCGAAGCCAAGCCCGGCGCGGCGAGGAGGTTGCAGAGGAGCTGAGCATCCCTGCCTCGGAGTTAGAGGCACCCGGTGCAGCGGGATAACGAAACCTACAGCATGGAATGACAGCAGATGGGTTGTGTAATTAGGGAAAGACAGGAGAGGCAGCAGAATTATATAGAGAACAACTCTGGGAAGCAGAAGGAGGAGGATCCTGCGCCAACAACATGACGGCTCTGCCGCTGGCTTGGGGCTTCCTCACTCGTGGCTCACTGGGAATCATGGAACGAGGGGTAGTACAAGTTCCTTGGCATCCCACGGTTCCTCGGCATCCCACGGCTCCTCCCCACCAGCGCAGAACGAGAGAGACATTTTTACCTGGATCATGCACAGGTAATCAGACAGGGACAGGCTCTGGTTCCGGTACCAACAAACATGGGTGATTGTGTTGGGCCGTTGGGCCTGGCCCAGCAAATAGCGAGGAGGAAGCTCTGGAGAAACAGCAAGAGAGCAGAAAACTGAGCAGAGAAAAGGGGGAGAGAAAAACAGAACATTAGGACAAGAGAAGTAATAAGAGGAAGGCGTCTGTTAATGGAAAATGGATTGTGAAAAACAATAACGCTGTTAGAGCACGGAACAGATGAGAGTGAGAGGGAGCTGCAAGAATTCACAGGTTGAATCTCAGAGCTGGTAGGAGGGAGATCTCGTGATCCGGGTACAGAACAGCAGGATGGTGCCTTTCACGAGGTGCTCAGCAGGGAAAGGGCTTGACCCCTCTGACAGAAACCACTCTCCCTGCCAACTGAAGGGCCGCCCCTCTGGCCCCTAAGCCCGGGTAACACCTCCAGGACTCCTTTACCGAGCTGACTGACACTTGTCCATCACCAAAACCCCAGCACTACAGTGCCCGACTTCCAACTCCTCCCACCATACAAGAAGGGCCTTCGGAGCCGGGCAGGAATGGTGGGAAGGTCCCAGAGCGTGGATACCACACCCTGGCCCGCTGCTGCTTGGAAAGTTAGCTGGATCCTTTTTCTCCTCATGGTATTTAGAATCATAGAATCATAGAATAACCAGGTTGGAAAAGACCCACCGGATCATCAAGTCCAACCATTCCCATCAATCACTAACCCATGTCCCTCAGCACCTCATCCACCCGTCCCTTAAACCCCTCCAGGGAAGGGGACTCAACCCCCTCTCTGGGCAGCCTCTGCCAGTGCCCAGTGACCCTTTCCCTGAAAAATTTTTTCCTAATGTCCAGTCTAAACCTCCCCTGGTGGAGCTTGAGGCCATTCCCTCTCGTCCTGTCCCCTGTCCCTTGGGAGAAGAGCCCAGCTCCCTCCTCTCCACAACCTCCTCTCAGGGAGTTGGAGAGAGCAATGAGGTCTCCCCTCAGCCTCCTCTTCTCCAGGCTAAACACCCCCAGCTCTCTCAGCCGCTCCTCATCAGGCCTGTTCTCCAGCCCCCTCACCAGCTTTGTTGCTCTTCTCTGGACTCGCTCCAGAGCATCAACATCCTTCTTGTGGTGAGGGGCCCAGAACTGAACACAGGATTCGAGGAGCGGTCTCCCCAGGGCTGAGTCCAGAGGGAGAAGAACCTCCCTGGCCCTGCTGGTCACGCCGTTTCTGATCCAAGCCAAGATGCCATTGGCCTTCTTGGCCTCCTGGGCCCCTGCCGGTTCATGGTCAGTCGCTGTCAACCAACACCCCAGAAAACAAACCTCTGTGCAGCAGAATGTGACCCTGCTGCAACACGGCCCTTCCTAACACCTGCTGTTCACCCCCGCAGTGAGGGAAGAGCAGAGGAATCCTATTCCCACCGAGCTTAAAGCACCTTTCTTAACTCTAGGTGCAGCACAGGAGCCAAGCAGACCTCAGTACAGCAGAAAACACCACGGACTGGTAACCTCCTCCAGCAAAGCTGATGAAACCTAGAGGAACGACTCATTCCTAGGACATCCTGCGTTTCCTTTAAAATTTCCCTCCTTCAGTGTCTCTGCTGAAGCCGAGCCCTGCTGCGCGGGGAGCAGAGCGTGAGCGCAGCCACACAGACACGCACGGCGCGGGGCAGACATGCAGCAGCCTCCGCAGACACAAAGATGCTGCCCAGGCCGAGACGGAGATGGAGCGGAGGATGAGTGGTGGCCGAGCGAGCCGGGATGGACAGAGCGAGAGGCGAGAGCTGCGCCCGGCGGGTACCTCAACAGCCACACTGTGGTCAGTCATGGAGACGCTGGTGTTGCGGTACCAGCACACGTGCATGGTTGTGTTGGCACGGTGGTGGCTCTGCCTGTCCAGGGAGCTACGAGAGGAGTGTATGTCATCTTCGGACTCCTGTTCTAGAGAGACCTCATCAGAGGATCCTGGGGGAGGAGAATTCGGCAGCGGTTTAAGAAAACGGTGCAACCCGAAGAGCGAGAGAAGCAGGGACTCCTGAGAAAAGCTGTTTTCTCTTGCAGTGGCCCAGTTCTAAAACACATCGACTTGAATTGGCTACCCAGTTCCTGAAGGCCACTCGGAGCATAGAACAGAATCAAATCATAGAATCACCAGGTTGGAAGAGACCCATCGGATCATCGAGTCCGTCCACCCGTCCCTTAAACCCCTCCAGGGAAGGGGACTCAACACAGCAGATCTCTGTGGCTTTCATTGCTCAGCTCTGCTTGAGGCAGCTGCCTCAACACCTTGTAAAACAAACAAACATCCCCACATCTCCTCTTTGGTCGATTCTCAGTGAGGAGTAGAGAGAAGTGCTCCAAGAAGGGACACTAGAGGTTTCAGCACCTCCCTGCCACCACCAGACGCAGGCACGAGAACGCTGGGCTATAAAAGAACTTGCTGATCTCCAAAGACACCACGTTTCTGGACAAGAAAATGCACTACATGGTTAAATTGAGAAAAATCTATGTGAGAGATGAATAAAGGCCATATAAAATTAGCAATTCTGCAACTGGAGCATCTCTGCCGCATCTAAAGCTATCAGGAACATCAGTCTAGGAAGACAGGGGTATTTATTTTGATTAAAACAAAATAAAAGCATGATAGCTCTCCCATTACTGTATGAATTATAAAAATACTCCACTTATGTCATCAAATTCACAATAGGAAAAGCGACAAGGGCACAAAACCTGATGTTTTCAAGGGGGCAGGGAATCCAACTTACTGTTGGAGCGGTTGCACACTGAGTTTTCCAGCAGCATGTCAGATTTCTCAGTGGATTTCTTGGCCATTTCAATTGCCATGTTCAGGTCTTCCATCCACTTCCCCATCTCCAAGCGGGTGCTGCAAGAAAAACAGTGTGAATGGAGACCACCCCAGCCTGGAACCGTGACGGTGGTGGCTGAGGGACTCATCGCTGCCTGATACCAGAGCAGTCTCTGCCTATTAAACAAATAGAACTAACATTAAAGTCCCCCCCAAAGCTTTCCAGACAGAAAGCTGATCTCATACAGCCCTTACTTCTACTTTCAAGCCCTGAAATAAGACTAAAATAACCACTGGTAATGGAGCTGGGCAGTGTCCTTTGTTCAGAAGCTCTGCTTTCCCGGGGACACAGGAAAGACCCTCATCTCTACACCACACGATTGAACACCAAGTCTTTGGAGAAGGGATCAGAAGGAAGAGAAATGCTACCTTGCTGCCACCACGATGGTCTTCTGCGCTGAATAAATAGTGAAGCAGTGAGGGACAGCCCATTCGTTCTCACTCTCTTCCACCTGCAGAGGAAGAAAAGTGTTTTCTCATCACTGCTTGGTGACTGATATACACTGGAACTGCCCTCCTTGGCACAATATGATTACACCCTGGTTGCAGTAAGAGAACGCAGCTACTCTTTTATGGATACCGCCTACTTGGAGTCTATTTTTGCTCTATATGGGTCTATATCGAGCATTTCTACTGCTGCATCTCTAGCAGCACAGCACCACATCCAGCAGGGCAGGAACAGGAGGGTTCTGAGCAGGACACAGCTCATTACTTACCGGTGGGTCAAGCACTATCAGCTGCAAATCAAAGACAGAAAGAATAGTCCCATTAGAACAGAGGGGTGGGGAGGCAGGAGCACTGCTTGTGTGCCTGGAGGTGTTCAAGACCAGGTTGGATGGAGCTTGGAGCCCCTGATCCAGTGGGAGGTGTCCCTGCCCAGGGCAGGGGTGGGACTGGATGGGCTTTGAGGTCCCTTCCAACCCATCAGGGTGTCACTGGGCTGGGAGCAGCTTTGTTCCTCGTGCCCTAAAGCGCTGCCTCCACCTGCCTTCAGGCCACTCCATCTCCTTAATGCTGCAACAGAACTGGAAACCACTTACCAACATGCCATGCAGAGGAAGGTGTCCGTGAATTTTGAACTGGTTTGTCCCCGTAACCCCTTTGCTCGTGTACAGCAACATATCCGAGAACTGCAAAGGCAGGAAGAAACAATCAATGCTACAAAGACAGCAGGGAGGGCCACAGATTTTATGACATCTTTTAGAAAACAGTTGTTTAAAGGCCACTGTATATACAGGAACAAGTGCCATTTCTCAGTGAATTTGACCTGCTTCCCTTTTGTTTATTTACAAGAGAGGCAACTAATTTAAAAAGCCTGTTAAATGCGTGCACCCTTAAGGAAATGTGATGGATAGACAGGGTTGTCACAGCCCTGCTCCAGCTAAAAACCCCTCGAGTGAGTTTTCAGCCACTATCAAGAGCTCATGGAAACAAGCTTTCACAACAACTTTATCTTAAAGACTTTGAGTTTATGAAAAACAGAAGCAAAACTTACCAGAAAGAACATCCGCTGCTGTAAACCCTTCTTAGTGAGCTTGTACAAGCAGCCTTCCCGGATAAACTCCTGCAGTGGAGAATAAGAAGTCAGACAAAGCTTGATCTTTCCCAAACACAGAGAATTTTCATGGGTTTTTCTTTTTTATCCCAGAGTACACAGATGTTGATTGATTAGCAGAGGAAGAACATGGAAACATTGGAGCGACTCCAGAGGAGGCCAAGGAGATGATCCAAGGGCTGGAGAACTCCTGCTATGAGGACAGGAGGAGAGAGTTGGGGTTGTTCAGCCTGGAGAAGGGAAAGGAAATTCTGTGATTCTGTGATTGGTGCCCAGCAATGATCACTAACAGATTGGTCAAACCCCAGATGAGACGTTTCCTTCTGTTTGTAAGAGGAATCAGCTCCTTGCTGCAGGCAGCGTTTAAATCAACGAAGCGTTTAAATCAAGAAGGAAAAGGAGCAGAGTTCCTGTTGGACACCAGCAGTTCACCTATTGCACTTACATCCCACCGCAGTCATTGCCATAAATCCCCAAAGCATACGTGATGCTCCTGTACTGACGCTCAGTACATCTACCAAAAACAAAGAAACAAAAATCCAAGCAGGAACTAAACAAACTCCCGGGAAAATTTCTTCATGGAAAGGGTTCTGGGGCCCTGGCAGAGGCTGCACAGGGAGGTGGTGGAGTCCCCATCCCTGGAGGGGTTTAACAGGTGGGTGAGGTGCTCAGGGATCTGGTTCAGTAGTGGACAGGGATGGTTGGATTCAATGATCTCAAAGGTCTTTTCCAACCTAACGATTCTACAATTTCATTAAAGTTGTAATTTTAGTTTCCAACCTGCAAGTCTTTTTCTCTCATTTCACTTTCCCCTTTTCCTGGTGAGGGAAGGGAATTGGGAGCCAACTGCTTAGTTTCAGCTGCCAAAATTATCTGAGTTGGGGCTGAACTGTGACACCTCTGTGGTGGAAACACCACCCTGCAGGCAAGGCCTAAGCACAAGCACTTCTCATCTATTCCCTAGGACATCCCCAAGCCCGAGACAGAAGACAATTATACCAAGCAGAGGGGCAGTGGTGCAAACACACGGCTGAAAGGCGCTTCCCTGGGAATAAAGCCACCCACGGCTCCGAACGCTAAGCAAGAGCACTCACCCTGCCGGGCGCCGAGAGGTTGTCTATTCCGATCAAGTCGTGCTGCAGCTCGGTCAGCTTCTGGAAATTCTCCAGGCGGATGAGACTGTGCTGCAGCTGAGACGTCATCTCCGTGACTTCCTTCAGCGCATCTGGAAGGAGAAGAGCTGAAAGGGGCTCCAGGAAAGCTGGGGATCAGGGAATGCAGGGATGGGACGAGGGGGAGTGGCTTTAAATTGGAAGGGGGAAGGTTTAGATTAGACATTAGGAAGAAATTCTTCACAATGAGGGTGGGGAGGCCCTGGGGTTGCCCAGAGCAGGGGTGGCTGCCCCATCCCTGGAGGGGTTCAAAGCCAGGTTGGATGGGGCTTGGAGCCCCTGATCCAGTGGGAGGTGTCCCTGCCCATGGCATGGGGGTGGAACTGGATGATCTTTAAGGCCCCTTCCAACCCAACCCATTCTGTGGTTCTGTGAATTACACTGGGTTGTCTCCCGCAGGGCACAGGCAGGGGAAGCGGCTCCTGCCTCGAGGGGCACAGCCGGGCGCTCACTCACTCCGGCAGTCGGGGAAGTCGCGGTGCTCGGCCGTGTAGTGCTTGCAGAGCCTCCCCAGGATCAGCTTGTAGTGCATCAGCCGCTGGATGGGCTTGAGCAGGAAGGTGTTGAGGGGCAGGTAGCAAACCTTCTGCAGCTCAAACTCCTTATAAACCGTCTCCAGCTTCTTTAGGCGTTTGGTTGCTTTCTCCAGCTCGGTCAGGACCTCATCGTGCTTCTGCAGGTAACTGGTGAACTCCTGTGGGATCATACAAAGAATTACTGGGAGCAAAGGAAAACAATCTTAAAGAAATTCCACAGGGAATAAGAAACTCTCCCCACTCTGCTTTTGGCTCTGACCATGATTAGGGACACCTCCCACTGGATCAGGGGCTCCAAGCCCCATCCAACCTGGCCTGGAACCCCTCCAGGGATGGGGCAGCCACCACTGCTCTGGGCAGCCTGGGCCTCCCCCACCCTCACAGCAAAGAATTTCCTCCTTATTTCCAGTCTAAATCAACAACCCTGAGATTCCACTCCTTCCATCCCTCACCTACCTTCAGGGTGCGCATGTTCCTGAGCATGACATCTCCAATGCGCTGATAATCTCCTTTCACGTGAGCGTTGGTTCTCCCTTCCCTAAAACACACACAGGGACATGAAATAAGGAGGCGCAGTACAAGGGAGATCAAGAAATTCCAGTTTCCTCCCTCTACCTTCCCTGTACTTCAAGATAGAGCCTTTAAGAAGCGCTTCCCAGCTTTCTGTGTATGTTCAGAACTGCTCTGGTAAAACCAAGCGAATCAATATGAACATTAACCTCTCCTCAATCCATCTGAGCCACTTGATGCTCCCATTTCACTGTTCAGGTTGAAAACTCAGTCCAGGAAACATGGAAGCACAAAATAACAAACACAAAGCCATGCTTGGAAAACTGAGAAAGGAATAGAAATGAATCTATGAAAAGAAATCTATTTGAGTTGAACGTCTCAGTCTGAATCCATGGCGTAACGTGATCCCCCTGAATTTATTTCTGCTCCTAACTCCTTTATATAAAACATCCCTCTGAAAGGTAATCACACTCTCATATATTATGTTTCACGTCAGGAGAAAGTAATTAATGGTTAAAAGAGTAAAAGCACGTTTTTTGAAATCAATTGTGCTGCAAGAACTGAACTCTAAAAGTCCTTCCCAGATTTTCACCTGGAGCTGCAAGGGGTCGAAACCACACACATTATCTTTTGACGTGGTGTTCCTTCTCTTCTCTAAGGCAACAGAGTTTTATTTACTGCTGGACCTAATGATCTGAAGGGTCTTTTCCAACTTAAGTGACTCTGAAATCATGAAACCTTGGTCTGGTGCACAATTTGCATGACTCCAGGGCCAAAAAAATGATCAAAGGCCTGGAGCACGTTCCCTGTGAAGAGAGGCTGAGAGAGTTGGGGTTGTTCCACTTGGAGAAGACTCCGAGGAGACCTTATTGAAGCCTTTTTGGTACTTAGAGGGGGCTTTTAAGAAAGATGGGGGAAAGCCTTTTAGCAGGGTCTGTGGCAAGAAGACAAGGGGTGATGGTTTTAAACTAAAAAAGGAGAGGTTTAGACTAGAGATTAGGAAGATATTCTTTATGCTGAGGGTGCTGAGGCCCTGGCACAGGTTGCCTAGAGAAGTGGTGGCTGCCCCATGCCTAGAACCATTCAAGGTCAGCTTGGATGGGGCTCGGAGCAACCTGATCTGGTTGAAGACGTTCCTCCTTACTGCAGGGGGGTTGGACTGGATGACCTTCACAGTCCCTTCCAACCCAAACCAGTCCATGATTGTACACGACGTACAAAGCCACGCTTGAAAAACTGGCTGTGCAAAATGCCTTTAAGTCATTTTTCTAAAGCTATAATTCACTAAAATACATTTTCCTTGATTCTATTTCAGCAGAAATACCAGTTCGAATATACATTAGGTGTGGTTTTGATGTGAGGATGAGGGAAAAGGTCCCCCTGCTCACTGCCCACATGCTATTAACGCTTACCAGAGCGAGAGCCGTTGCTCAATCTCCTTCAGAAAGCCTCGATGGAACTCATAAATGGGGTCTATGTTAGAGAAGAGCAATGTCATCAGCCCCTCTGGCATCGCGTTCTCCTTGATGACCGCACTGCGAAACCACTGCCGGAAACATCATTGATTACGATACATGTTTCTATTTGAGAAATTAATTGCTAGCACAAAAAATCTGCTCCTGCAGCAACGGAGGGAGGAGACTGTGCATGCAGAGGGAAAGAGCAGGGAGGAAGGAGAAACACTTAGGGAAAACAGAATCAGAGAAAGATGAAAAGATGTCATTTCTTTCCTTGCCAGATATTACAACAATGAGGCTTATTATGGGTTCCAGGCACAAGCACGGCTCCTCGTGCAGTGATGGGATGGTTGCTCACAGCTATAAATTACCGAGCAGCAGACACAATTGCTTTCCCACAAAACCTGGAGCCCTGTGCAAGCTATTCAGCAGCTGGAGACACCTCGTTGTGTGTCACATCCTGCACTTTTTATCACTTTTGGTTCCCTGCTTTCTGGAATATCGAATATTGCAGATCAGAATGCCTCGTGATGTAGCTATCGGAGCTAACAACACAAGTGCAGAGAATGTCTCTGTTCTCCTATGTAAGGACCTATAGAATAAGGAATATAACATCTACATGGCTCATGGATTATGCTTTATTATTGAGCTTTCTTCTGTTGCCTGGAAGAAATTCCAAGTTTTTCCAAATTAAGAATTACAAATCCGTTAAGAAAAGGAACTGCATTGAAGAAAGGAAAACCCCTTACCACTGTAATGACCTCCAGGTCCTTCAGATACGTCCGCTCTGTGGCGAGAATCTCCTTTGCTATGAAGTATGCCTTGTCAGTGGGATAGCGCTGAAAGAATACACAGCAATCCGTAAGTATTAAAATAGAAATGCTCTATTTATTACCAAGTACGAGCCCAAACCTGAGCCTTCGCTGTGAGCAAATGGAGCAGTTGATTCATAGAATCATAGGATCACTAGTTTGGAAAAGACCCACCGGATCATCGAGTCCAATCATTCCTATCTGGCACTGAACCATGGCCCCAAGCACCTCGTCTACCCATCTTTTAAACACCTCCAGGGCAGGTGACTCCAACTCCTCCCTGGGCAGCCTGTTCCAGACTCTTTCTGTGAAAAATATTTTCCTAATGTTCAGCCTAAACCTCCCCTGGTGGAGCTTGAGGCCATTCCCTCTGGTCCTGTCCCCTGTCCCTTGGGAGAAGAGCCCAGCTCCCTCCTCTCCACAACCTCCTTTCAGGGAGTTGGAGAGAGCAATGAGGTCTCCCCTCAGCCTCCTCTTCTCCAGGCTAAACACCCCCAGCTCTCTCAGCCGTTCCTCATAAGGCCTGTTCTCCAGCCCCCTCACCAGCTTTGTTGCTCTTCTCTGGACTCGCTCCAGACAGGTTCCTAACAAGGCACCTCTGCATCCAGTACCATACTCTCAAATACTGACTTTACTAAAAAACACCATTTCTGTTTCAAGAGTATCAGAAAATAATGTCAACTATACATCAAATATATGACCTTCCCTTCCAAAATCAAGGGAGCACTTTACAAAAACATGGAAACCTTTATTCCAGGCTTCCTAGGTTTTAAGCACTTCTCTAATCAAAAGCAGCAGAGCAGATTTGCAGTACGGTCCTTTTCCAAAACTATCGCACTTCCACTTGCAGCTTTTACTCAAATCCTTGGAAGATGATCCAAAGGCTGGAGCGACTCCCGCACGAGGACAGGCTGAGAGTTGGGGTTGTTCAGCCTGGAGAAGATTCCAGGGAGACCTTAGAGGAGCTTCCAGTGTTGAAAGAGGCTCCAGGAGAGCTGGGGAGAGGCTCTGGATCAGGGAAGACAGGGATGGGATGAGGGGGAAGGCTTTTCAGCTGAAAGAGGGGAGCTCTACCCTGAAAGTTCAGGGGCCCACAGCGGCCAAAAATAAAGGACTTGACATTACGAAAGATCAGCAAGTGCAGCTCACCTGAATCATAGAATCACCAGGTCGGAAGAGACCCATCGGATCATCAAGTCCAACCTGAAACCATCACTTTCTCATTACACAAACTCCCAGTCACATCATTCTTACCTTACGCTTCATTTCATCGTCCTCTTCTATCCTGGCACCACCTGCATCGCTGAGGACAGGACTCAGGAGAGGAGAAGAACCTTGGCCGGTCACGTTCGAGTTCACCTGGAAGGCTGGGTTCAAGCCCAGGGAGCTCTTCAGCATGAGGGAAGAGAGCGGAGAAGGGTCCACGGGGAGGCCTGGGGGAGAGAACGAGACTGGATGATTCCTCCCTGTTAGTGTGAACCGTAACTGCAACGTCACAGTGTTCAAAAAAAGGCAAAAGAACAAAAAACACATCACCAGGCACAGATATCCAAAGAGCTAAGAGTGAATCTCAAAGCCAACGGAGCGCTCCCCACAACCCAGCCCTCACGTGGCAGCGCGGTGCGGACACACAGCATTGAAGGGAAAGGATAAACGGTTCAGTGTTAGGAAAAAGTGCTCAAATCCTGTTGGATTTTGTCGAGAAGCAGCAGGGCTCACAACACAGGAACACGCTGCAGCAACAAAAACACCACTTTTCATTTTTCCTTTGTAAAATAAGAATTCCTTTTCACCCCAGGGAAAAGACACGACCCGTCATTCCACTGCTCTCCACTTTGGAAAAACTCCAGAAGGTAAAGCTCATTAAAAACACACTCAGAAATCAGGGAATCTCCAAAATTCTACTGATGGAAGAGGAAAACCTATTGCTATACAAAGAGAGACCATGTGAGAGATTTCATTCCTGGCACCTCAAAGTACATGAGCAGGATAAACTACAGACCAGAAAGGAGAACGGTTTCGCAGCAGTGAGTCTTGACCGGATGGAATCAACCTTCTCGCACAGCTAAACTTGTCTGAAGAGGGAGCAACACGCGCTGCTTCACTTTAGGTTATTAATTGGGGATTGGTTTATGTTATTATTCCATTTTGGACCCTGTAGAGCTTTCTGACGCATCAGGTGCCGTTACAGTGATTCCTGCTCCTCTCCTCTCCAGAAAAAGCCCACAGTCCCCTCTCAGGAGAATCATAGAATCACCAGGTTGGAAAAGACCCACCGGATCATCGAGTCCAACCACTCCTATCAAACACCAAACCATGTCCTGGAGAAACCACTATTCAAGACCCTCTACCTTTTGGGACCACACGAAGGCCACAGATGCTCCCGTAACTCACACTACATCCACAAAATTCCTACCTAACCTCAGCTATTTTTTTTTTTTGCTGGCTTTTCCCTAAGATAAAGAGCCAGGCTCTGTCAGAGCAGGCAACCGAATGGGTACCGAGCCTGTCAGCATCTCCTGCAGCTGCTGTGCTGCTCCAGCCCCTCAGCCACACTCGCAGGGTCCCCGCTACAGGTTATTGTGCATCCCAAGCAGAGATTAGGGGCTAAACCACCAAACCAGAACTGACAGCACAGCCATCCATTCCAAAACTACTTAAAAATCATCCCAAAAGGCTTTAAAACCCCCTCCGTCCCCCGTGGATAGCCGGTATCTCCGGCCACGGAGCCAGGGCACGCGAGCTGGAGGACGAGGAGCGAGGAGTTCCCCACGGGCTCGGGAAGCAACGCCCGGGCAGCGTGACAACGCGAGGAGCCTGAGCGCGTGTTTGCACATTGACAAACGCAGGAAGCTAAACAGTGCTGCGCTCCGTCACCTGGAAGAGATTCAGCTCGTCCAGGCTGCGGAGTTAACTATTAATACACTAGTCAAGTACAGGCGTCCCGCAGCGGAGTTTTGATTCCACCCGAGCATCTTCCTCACTCTTTAAAATCTTGCTTTTTAGCACAGGTAAGCGCCAAGGATTGGCGTTCCTTTCACCTCCACGGGGACAGGAGTTTATTGCAAGTTCGCTTTTACACGTCGGGGATGCTGAAACAACAGCTTCAAACAAACCAGCTCCAAGCTTACAGGAGCGAGGAGCTTCCTTAAACTCTTGGAATTTAACACGATGTAGTGACACGTTCCAAAGTTTGTAATTTGAGCTGTTTCTGGACAGCCCGAGTGTTCAGATACAAAGGGAGCAAAAGGGATATAACTTGCTCTACACAAACTCCACCGCCTGCCTAGTTCGATTGAGTTATTGCAGATTTTAGCACCTCCAGCAGAAGAAGTTGGCCATTAAATTCATTCCCAACCCTTGCTGATTTGTGTCTGACAGCCAGAACTCCACTGCTCAAAGCCACAGGGAGATTTATGGAAATGAGAAGGAAGTTCAGTTCCTCAAGAAGCCTGAAACAAGAAGCAGCAGGGAGGAGAAGCTTCCCCTCTGCCCAAGCTTGGCAGGGGCTGAGCTACCAACGCCAACCCCATTGCTCCTTCAAATCAGGAGGGTCCTTCCCTGCACGCCAAGGGTGACGGGAGGCCAGCGTGCTCCTCGTTTCTTGGATAGAAACAAAACAGAAGTCGGGAAGAACCTGCTACAGCTGGAATTTGCTCTCAACTGAAATGGAAAACTCTGTACAGGGACTTCCCAAGGTCAACGTCGCTTCCAAAATCTGTCTTTTCTGGAGAGGAATATAAAATATCACAGAGCAGCTCACAGAAGCATGTATGGAAATTTTCCTTCCCATTATCCAGCAGCATTTCTGTAGCAGCAAGGGGGGTGAGTGTTAGCTCCTCACCTTAAACCATCCCTTTCTCGTTATGCAAATTCCCAATCATGTCATTATAGAATCATGGCATGATTTGGGTTGGAAGGGATCTCAAAGCTCATCCAGTTTCACCTCCTGCCATGAGCAGGGACACCTCCCACTGGCCCAGGCTGCTCCAAGCCCCATCCAACCTGGCCTTGAACCCCTCCAGGGATGGGGCAGCCACCCCTGCTCTGGGCAACCTGGGCCAGGGCCTCCCCACCCTCACTGACCACGACCCGTTTGTATCCTAAGTGAAAGGTCTGCACACACCAGGAAGGTGAAAAGCTCAGCTGTGCTCTGTTTTCACCAAGGGGAACAGGAGGAAAGCTGCCTGGAGAAATCTGGTAGTGAAACTCTAAAATGCCTTGGCCAGGAGAGCAAATATTTATTCTATTTCAAACACAAGGGTAACGACAAATAAAGCTAAAAAGCCCATGTTGTCATTTATATCAAAGTTTTCCTTATTTTATTGCATAAACAATTAAAGTTATGAATTAGTACAAATCTATAGGTTCATAACCAGCAATGTGAACAGACACAAAGGTATGAAAAATCCCAACATGTAATTCAATAAAACATTTACTGTATAAAAGATAAAAGTTCAAGAGATCAATTAAGAAATTCCAGCCCTCTTTGGTTTCTTAAGGCAATCCTTTCCTGAACAGAGCAGCATCTATTGGATCAGGGAGTCGCTCGAAACACGATGGGCGTACGTACCGATAAAAGGGACATTCTGGGTTTCTTACTGCTCAGCGGAGCGTCCCAGCCAAGAATATTGTGATTTTGAGCAATCTATAGCAATTTATAGCTTCAATCAGCCACGCTCCAGACTGGAAACACCCAAAGCTCTCCTGGTGGACTCATCCCACCGCAGCGGGTCAGAAATGAAGTGGATTTTATGATGCATATTTGGAGCTGTAAGGTCTCCCCGCAGTCATACAGCGAGCGGAGCAGCTTGTGATGCGAGATCTACTGAAAACCACGGGCTACGACAGCTAAAGAGCTGCACGGAACTTTGTATCATTCCTTCAATCAACACCTGGTAATTATGGCTTAGAACTCTTTGCAAAATGACAATAATGGGAATGACTTACCAACAGGGTTGCACCCGAAAGCATACAATTAAAATGACTTTTATTAGTGTCTCCAGGGAATCTTACCCTTAGCAAGATTTGCAACTAAATAAACACTACCATCACCAAAAAAAAAAAAAAAAACCAAATTAAAAAACCCCAAACCAAGCCACCAACTGGAAAAAATTCATCTCTTAAACAAAATCACCTCCGACCAGAACACAAATACCCAGGAAAAAGGATGCTCGGTGTTATCTGGCAACTCTGAATTCACTGGAAAATCAAGTGAAGGTAGAGAGCAGAGCCATATCTCACCCATTCTGAGATCTGAGAAGTCCCAGACAACATACAGCGCGTTTCGTTTGAGTAATGAACGAGTACGTTAAGATTACAAAGTCTACACGTGGTCGATAACGCAGGTTAGTGACGGCAAGCGAGTTTCACTTTGGGTAGGTCAGAGGACCTGTGTCCTGAGCAAATAAAGAGTTCCAGTAACAGCACACACAGAGATCAAACACGGGCTGCAGCGGAGCTTTACCCTCAATAACCGTGCACGCACGGCTGCCGGGGCCGATTCCAGACACACGTTTCTTCATCCCCATAGTACCACAAGAGAGCTCAACCCCCCAGCTGAACCCACACTGAGAAGCCACCACGCTCACACAATTCCTACGGCTGAAAGAGGAAAACCGAGCAGTGGAAGGGTGGGAAGCAGCCCTGTGGAAGGGTGGGAAGCCCTCCCTTCATGGCGTTGCTGCTCCAACAGCTGCTGGAGGCACAGGCAGGAGAGCCAACCTGGCAGTCCCGGTGGTTCTCCACACCAGAAAAACACAGCACTAAAACCTGTAGGTCAACTAGAAATGTGGGTACCTCTAGGTGTCCCCTCAGCCTTCCCGAGATGGGGCTGAGAGCACACGTGAGGGAACACATTTGGAGACGTGAGAGCGTTGGGAAGAGGAGACAGTCACTCACTCGTCACCAACAAGGGATGGTTCCCCGAGGCTTTCATCTGCTCCCACCACAGCTCCTCAAAAGCTTTCTTCTCAAAGCGAGAGCGCACGGGATACTCAACAGAGATCTTCAGATTTTTCCTAAGTACCCTCCCCATTTTATCACG
Source organism: Phaenicophaeus curvirostris (assembly GCF_032191515.1). Taxonomy (NCBI): domain Eukaryota; kingdom Metazoa; phylum Chordata; class Aves; order Cuculiformes; family Cuculidae; genus Phaenicophaeus; species Phaenicophaeus curvirostris. The sequence continues at coordinate 25,913,193 of NC_091401.1, forward strand.
CGATTCCCATCAGGGTTTTGACTGCTTGGGGTCTGCAAAGGTCCCAGGTGGCTGGCCGACTCCAGACCTGCCAGCACGCTACACAACACCTCGTAAAGAAAATTGCTCAGGAAAAACAGGAATCAGTTCCGGACACTGGGATGTGGCAGCGTCAATGCTCTAACATGAAAACAAAACACACTGCTGAAGAGTGGTGAGGCACGTGGCCCTGAAAAGTGGCGGCTGTCCCATCCTTGGAGGGGTTCAAGGCCAGGTTGGATGGGGCTTGGAGCAGCCTGGGCCAGTGGGATGTGTCCCTGCTCATGGCCCACAGCTTTCTGGCTATAATAAAAACCCTACTTAGAAACTAGATTTTCTCCTCTTTTGTGGCTATCTGGGAAACGACAGATAAAACAACAGAGCTACGGATGTAGGTATTTCCTCAGAAGCCTTGAAACCCAGAAAAGACCAGAAAGAAAGCACCGACGCAGCCAGGAGCAGGGGCAGCAGAACCCAAGGCTCATGAAGCCTGCGAGGTCACCACGCTGCGGCCACCTGGTGAGGGACAGGGGCTGGTGGGGGCTGAGCAGCATCGCCTTTCTGCAAGCATCCCAAAACCAGGTCACAGGGAATCAGATGATCTGAAAATTAAGCATTCCTGGTGATTCCCATAATTAAATCTCCTTCCAAACTGCTCCGTGCCTGGGTGGGAGCTGCCCCCGTCCTCACCTGCGGGTTCACACCTCGCTCTAAGCTAAACAACCGAGATCCCAGTCATCCTCTTCCTTTAGAAAACAAAAGGGACAATCCATTAAGACTCTAATTATTGTTTTTTTACATCCCCAAGATTTAAAATTGCCAATAAAAGGTCTGCATAGTTGCAAAATACAAGAAGAAATAGACTGAAAACATCTTTTTGATCTGACTGCAGTGCAAGACAATATACTGGTAGCCCTCCTCTCAGGGTTGCCAAGCCTGTTAACTGAAAGCCCAGGCAGCTCTTCCTCAAGATCTTTTGCAAACCTAAAGAATGCGGTTGGATTTATTCCCATATTAACCCACCTAACGCATTTAGAGAAAATGCGTGTGACCGAGGCACAAAACAGAGGCAGACATGGTTATGTGTAAATTGCTGGATGCTGATTCTTTTTTAAAAGATCAAAGAAATGACAATTAAATCTCTATCCACACATTTATCCCTGACTCTATGCCCTCTAAGAGAATTTGCAGGCAGAAGCCTTTTTTTTCTATTTTCCAAGTTAGATGATGCAGTTGGCTGTGGGAAGAAAATCAGACAAACTGCCTAAAAACACCTTTCAAGGTACAACTGAACATCCCTTTGGGCACAACTGAAGAGCTCTTCCACGTGTCTACTTAGAAACGGCACCTCACGCACCCCCGACATCACCCCCACGGGCCGGAATGAAGTCGCCAAGACTAGAACGTGCGTTTAACAGAAGAAAAAAATAAACTTAACGTGTAATACTGAGAAACAAAAGAGTAATCAAGCTGTTGTACGTTCTCGTAGGTCCAAACCAACACTTTTGAGTTCTGTGGCCCCAGCAAAGGGGCAGGTTTCTCATGGGAGACCAGCGATTCCACTCCAACACAGTCACCGTGACAGAAAAGCAAGTGAAGAACAATCACACCTTGGTAACAACTCACTCAACTAGAGGACACGGGTAACTAAAGGAGTAAAACCTCCCTGTGTTCTATTGTAGTGCGAGAGGAATGCCCTTGAGGTTCTAGTTATCAGAACTGAGAGAAAAACCAGTATTTTTAACACGTTTGGGAAAAGAACAAAGGTATTCTAATGATAAGACCACATTTAGAAAACTGATATGAATAATATCAAGCATAAAGTCCTGCTTCTGACCACAAGATACTCATTTTGAAAATGTGGATTGTCTGAGCACGGCACTCTCTGCAAAGGATGGAAACCTGGGCAGCAGCGAGCCCCAAAACCGAGTGGTGGCAGATGATGTTTCCATCACAAGGTTTCATCACCCATCACGCGTTTCACATCCGTGCTCATACAAAAGCAAAATACCCTGAAAAACACGATAACAAACTGAAGCTTGGAATTCCACACGCCAAAACATCCCACTGGCAAACAGGAAGGGCATTTCACAACTTTTACTGTCTCACCTCAATAAATCTTGCTAAATTAGATGTGAGCAGTTCCATAACTGTCTTTTCAATCGTACAGGCTTTCAAACTCACAGGCTACGTCTCACAGAAAAGCCACCAGACTCAAACTGACTGCTCCCAACATTCACTCCTCCCAACAGCTCCGTTCTCGGAAAGGCTACGGTGTTTTTCTGAATGCGGCTCACATTTTAAAGAGAAAGTTAAAGCTCTCCCCAGGTTCGCTACTGCCTGCCTTCCACAGATAAAGGACACTTGGAGGAATGAATTCCTAAGCATTTTTACACTGAGTGATTGAATAAAGAACAGAAGGTGGTACTGAACGCCGCGGGGATTAAGTGCTTTCACAGTCTGTGCGCGTATCTCCAAACCACCACGGAGCAGAAGGGTGCTGGTTTGTTGTTGGGCTGTTGAAGGCATTCTGAAGTCACAAAACATCAGGATCGTCTTGTCTTCATGAGAAGTTTTGGTGCGTGCTGTTTTCATTGGATTTTGTACACATTCCCTCTTCAAAACTTATCACTTCCCTCTTTGACCTCATCGCTCTCTGCAGCTCCCTGAAAGGGGGTTGTGGTGAGGTGGGCACTGGGCTCTTCTCCCAAGTGACAGGTGATAGGATGAGAGGAAATAGCCTCAAGTTGCACCAGGGCAGGTTCAGACTGGACATCAGGAACATTTTCTTCACAAAAAGGGTTCTCAGGTCCTGGCAGAGGCTGCCCAGGAGGTGGTGGAGTCCCCATCCCTGGAGGGGTTTCACAGATGGGTGGATATGGTGCTCAGGGATCTGGTTTAGTGGTAGACAGGCACGGTTGGACTTGATGATCTCAAAGGTCTTATCCAACCAAAAGATTCCGTAATTGCCACACAGTTTGCTTCTCCTTCCAAGTACGGCGCAGACAGGTTGCACAGGTTAGTATTTTAAAACTTGCCTTCAGAGATGATTTGAAGATTGTCCATTTTTTAACAACAACAACAAAAAAAAGCCCAAGTGAGGACTCCCAGTGCAGAAAACCAGCGAATTTACTGAACGTGGCTGCTTGATAACAGCATGTGCATAAGTGGCTGTTGCCTTTGGCTGCTGGAGAAACAGCACCTTACATCAGACTCTTATAGATGTATTTATAGCCAAAACCTCCTTCAATATACAGTACTTCATGATGTACCCTGTGGAGAAGGACGTTGGATGATAAGAAGCTTGACATGAGCTGGCAACATGTGCTCGCAGCCCAGAAACCAGCCACGTCCTGGGCTGCATCAAAAGCAGTGAGACCAGAACTGAGGGAGGGGATTACGCCCCTCTGCTCTGCTCTCATGAGACCCCACCTGGAGCCCTGGGTCCAGTTCTGGAATCCCCAACATAAGAAGGAGATGGAACCGCTGGAACAGGTTCAGAGGAGGCCACGGAGATGATCTGAGGGCTGGAGCACCTCTGCTAGGAAGGCAGGCTGAGACAGTTGGGGTTGTTCAGCCTGGAGAAGAGAAGGCACCAGGGAGACCTTAGAGAAGCTTCCAGCGCTGAAAGGGGCTCCAGGGAAGCTGGAGAACAACCTGATCCAGTGGGAGGTGTCCCTGCCCATGGCAGGGCAGTGGAACTGGATAGGCTTTAAGGTGCCTTCCAACCCAAATCATTCTATGATTCTATGTCTACAAGAGCCAGCGGATGATCCTTAACTTCTCTGAAATCAGTGGTATTTTCCTAAATGCAGTATTTTGCAATAATCATAGCCTATTAAAGCACATTCTGGATGCAGTGAGATGCGAAGAGTGCAGCACCAAAGCCAGGATGCTTTGAGGGAAACTGAAGAGGCACGTGGCAAAAATAACCAACTACATTACGTGATTCAAAATCCAGCCACCGGATTAGAGTTCTCTTCCATAGTGACTGATATTGCACCCTTTTGACTTCTAAGCCTGAAGAGCACAGAGGGACCCATCACAAAAATCAAGACTCAATCAGTTGACATCTGCCTTCTCGGCCCAGTCTTCTTGCGTGAGATTCTTGATGTTGTTCTGAAAGTCAAAAGCAAAGTTATCGCTGCTGGCTTGAGCAAAAGCGTTACTAAAGAAATGGTTTACATCCAGTGGCGCAGCAGTTTCAGAGTCCCAGGTGTCTGTGTCTGTGCTGCTGGAGTCTTCCGTGGTGGTAGGTGGGTAACTCAACTGCTCCAACTGGTCAACGATGTCCGTGAATTGGAAGGCTGAGCTGGACTCGGAGCGGACCGAGTAGGTGGGGAAGTTCACCATGGAACTGGCCTCGGAATGGTTGGCGGAGCTGTATGTGTGTAGGGAGGACGTACCGTTCAGCGGCAAATTATTGAGGGAGCTGCTCTCGGAGCGGTTGTTGATGAGCGAACTCGTTTCAGACGGGCTCAGGAGACTTTGCATTCTGCTCGCTTGCGCCTTCACCTCAAACAGGTCCGAGGTGGCCGACGGTCTCTCATTGCCATTGAAATCACTCCCATCTTCAAATTCAAACTCATCTTCCACGTTCATATCTACGGCTTCGGTGGAATACCTGTCCGGGCTCGACTGCGAGGAGACCGGGTTTTGCTGAAGGGCATCTGTGGTTAAGCCAGGCGGGTCTGAGATACGCTTAGACAGATCAGAGCCCTTCAACTCTAACCCACTGTAGACGTACGAGAACGCCTCAGAGCCCCCAGCGAAAAAGGACATTTCTGCTGGGTCATCATCAATAAATTCCTCCGACACCTGTAACTGGGAATTGGTCAAGGGGAAAAGAGGGGCGCCCCGACTGCCGCGCTGACGCTCTTGTTCAGCAACAAAACCACCTGCGGTGAAGTCATCTGCATCATTGTCATTTCTACAAACAGCAGCCCTGCTCTCCTTCCAACTCTTCTCTACATCTACATCTAAAGCACGAGCACTCGCAACAACAGGACACACAGGGTCACAGTTTCCTCCAACACTACCAAACCCAACACCTTGGAGCACGGGAGATCCGGGCTGCTGCATCAGTTTCCTCCCCGCTTCTTCTGGTGGCGCCGCAGTGGATTTTTCTGGAATCCTTGTGTATGGTGCTCGGGGGTCCAAAGAGGGAGGGCTGGTTTCTGCAAAGATGGGCAGGACAGGAGTCGGAGCGGCCGATGAGTGAACCAAGTGGAAGGGGGCAGCTGCTGAGGCAGGAGACCCTGGGGCTCTCAAGCCCTCAGTGAGCAGGACGCTCTACGAGGGGAAAAAAAATAGAAAGACAACAGATAAAATGATTTTTATCGTATATAAAAACCAAATACAACATCCAGTTCCTGACGCAGAAAGAATACGTGCTTCAGAAGAGCTCACTTCACAGCAAACAAAACACGGCATAAAGAAACAGATCCAGCAGCCCCAGGCAAGATCCTTCTCCTGAATTCTGATACCTGGATGGAAAATTAAATCCACGTATTTTACAGCCTCTGCCGAAAGAGCATCCACAAGGGAAAGCAATAGAAAACAACAGCAACAGAACCCTGCAATGCTTCCTTAACCTCTCGTGTGTAAAGCACGTGCCTTCAGTGAAACTCTTGTTTCTTGCCCCTGGTAGTAGAAGGCACCTACACAAAGAACTCGGGGCTTCTATAGAAAGCAGTTAGATGGCACTTGCAGACAAACTAACTCTCTGAAATAACAACACGCTGGAGAGCACGACATCTTTTCAGTTCTGCAGAACTCTGAGCAGTATTACTCACTTCACACTCCGCCAGCTACGACTATAAAAACTGACACTCCCTTCAAAGACAAGAAAAACCGCGCGGCAGGGACAGAGGTCAGAATGAAAGCAGCTCCACACAGACAGGTGACTCGCGTCACCTTCTCTTCACTGTCACCGTCCCCGCCTGTGGCACTGACCTGCTTTGGCACATCGGTGTTGGAAGCACGTGTGGACGCTCTGATTTTGCTGTGCCTCCTGCGGAACAGAGAGCATCCTGTGAGCAGCCAAGACGTGGCTCAACCTTCTCCCTTCCTGCTCGGCTATTTCCATTCTAGCAGGCAACAGAAACCCCTCCAGCGGTACTTTATCACGATTGGTAATAACTAATTCAAGATTTATAAACTTACGAGAGTTATAAGTTAACACAGGAGTACGAAACATACAGGGAATAGAATACAGCAAAACCTGATCATCCACACCCCGGGAGGACTGGAGAGCAACTTGGGGCAGAAGACCAGGCTAAACAGCACTTAATTTAACACCTTCCTTTGTCATACATATAAACATCTACAAATGAATGGCTTCAAAAGCTCATCTGTAACCATTTTAAAATCAGCTTACAATTTATGGCATCAAAAATTCATTGTTACACCCCAAAAGGTGCCAACTTGCATCCCATTCGTGCTTAGATTCATTCCATGTCAATAATTTGCTAGAAAATCAATTTTTCGTATAGAAAAGGAGCTCAACTGGAGTCCAAGACATTAAAAATATTTATTAATTAATGCAAACTTTGAACATTTCCTATTCAGTTCCTATAATCTCTCAGATGAAAGCTTCCCACACAGAAATGATGAGATGTCACACTTCACAGTCAAGGAAGTAAATGACAATTTTATATTGAAAACACACATTCATTCCTTCTTTTTTTCTTTATCTGTTTACAAATACAGGAGTATTTACAGTCACTGTTTCAGACTTGCAGAACCAAAGTTCTACTACTTTAGACTAGACATAAGGAAGAATTTCTTCACCACGAGGGTGGGGAGGCCCTGGAGCAGCCTGGGCCAGCAGGAGGTGTCCTTGCCCATGGTCAGGGGTGGAACTGGATGGGCTTTGAGGTCCCTTCCATCCCAACCCATTCTATTTTATCACAAAATTATTAATTTATTAACTTCAGCTCAGCTCCCTGAAACAGGAGGCAGCCCCACAGTAACGGAGAAGTCAGCCAACGACCACGCCTCCACACTGCCGTTAGGGAGAAGGGCACGGTGAAAGTCCCACCTATATTCCATATTAAAGAATTATTTGTACTTGCCTTTCATATGGGGTTTTCTTCATCCCGCTGTCCTTAATATAGTCCACCAGTTGCTTCTGTGTCCGTCCGCTGTGAACCCACAAAAGCAGAAACGTTACAAAGTGCAGCGGATGAGACTTTGAGATGGAACGACTTTAGAACACTCTGTCCTTTTGATCTCATTTTCTAAAATAAAAGGAACTTTAATAAAACCGTTCTGGTTTCTCCCTACCTGTATCGGAAGGACGACCCTCTGGTGAAGAACACGGCTTTAGCCTTTGGCTTTGGCTGATCAAACAGCCTAAAGAACGTGTGATATTCCACACAGATCTTCCAGAAGTTTTTACACTCATCCCTACTTCCCAAAAGAAACTCCAGCGTATCTTGATACGGGCCCTGGGAACGAAACATAAAAGTTAAGCAGCAAATAAAATGGCAGTGGAGGAGGAAAGAAGTGTACGCATACATGCCAACAACTCTGCATGAACAAAACTTACATAATTAAGATAATGAACCTTCCAGTGGGAGGTGTCCCTGCCCATGGCAGCAGGATTGGAACTGGATGGGCTTTAAAGTCCCTTCCAACCCAAACCATTCCATGAATCTATGATAACCTCAGCTGTCTATCCCTTCCCAAGGTGTGACAGGTTATTCTCATGAGAATCAGGGCATGCTCAATCATATGGGCAGTCCATATTCCACAAGTTCCTGGAGGAACCAGTCCTGGAAAACCATCACCATTCGTATCATCAGTGTTCTTTAAGAAGCTACAACCAGAAGCACGCCCAGAGATTTACTGTTTCTGAGGATTTATTATTCCGAGGCCGCACCTTGAATCCTGGATTCAGTTTTGGGCCCCTCACTCCAAAAAGGACATTGAGGGGCTGGAGCGTGTCCAGAGAAGGGAACAGAGCTGGGGAAGGGGCTGGAGAACAAGGGTTCTGAGAGGCAGCTGAGGGACCTGGGGCTGTTTAGCCTGGGGAAAAGGAGGCTGAGGGGAGACTACGTCAAGGATTAGCTGAGGCTGATATACACAACCTAAAAACCCAAGACAATAAACACGTGGCAAGAAAGGGAAGATTTTGACTTGAGTGATGAAGCCAAGCCCACCCCACTGAAGAGGCTTTATAAAATTACAAACACTGAGCAGCCTGTCATTACAGTTAAACTTACACAGACCTCTGGGTGGAGTTTAATAAGGAATCTTTTCCTCTTGAAGCTTAGTTTGCGGACCTTTGACCAGTTGAAGGTATTGATTTTCGTGTTACCCTGCAGTAAAACGATAAGAGTTAAAAGTTGGCACAAGTTTCAGGAGTCAGAGCAGCAAAAACCTGGCAGGCACACAGACACGTGCACTGCGCACACCTCCACCTCCCAACTCATTCTGTTGGAGCTTCATTCCTGGTGATGATATTCCCTGGAACAAGATGATCTTTAAGGTCCCTTCCAGCCCAGACTATTCTAGATTCTCTGATTCTATAATTCTGTGTAACAAAATTCCAGGATTACAGACCCGTTCCAGGGTTGTACCACACAAACTGATGATTTTCTCTGAACCCATAGGTAACTTTCAAACACAACAAAAAAACCTTCTACTTCCATGTCACTGTTGGGTTTGATGCTCTTCTCTGTGCACCAAGGGCAAACTGCACTAAACAATATTCTGGGGGCTGAAAAGGTGCTCCCTTGACCACAACAACGTGCTAAGGTTTCAAACCATCTGCCAGACACAAAGTTAACATGAGAAACTGGTTCCCTAGATGTGCCAGTGGATAGAGACACCCCAGCCCGCTCTCCCACCTCACCTGGAACACCAGCACACCCATGTGGGAAACGGCCAGGTTAATTTTGGTGCCCTCCCGGTCAGATGCGAGGTGAAATCTGATGCCGTACATCTCCAGTTTCCGAGCAATTTCAAGCACTTGAAAGTCCGACTCAGCAGGAGTTTGACCCCTGTAGTTGGGAAGAGAAGGAAACACAGTTTTAAGAACAACCTGATTCTACAACGTTGCCAGCAGCCTTCTCTTCTCCAGGCTGAACAACCCCAACTCTCAGCCTGTCCCCATAGTAGAGATGCTCCAGCCCTTGGATCATCTCCATGACTTCCTCTGGATCCGTTCCAACAGTTCCATCTCCTTCTTGTGTTGGGGATTCCAGAACTAGTTCAGAGCTTTCCCAGTTTAGAAACGAGAAAGTTGAATAAATCAGAATTCAGTCCCCAGTGCTCCTTCTTCGGCTTGCTTGTGCACATATTAACCAGGTAAAGAGTGGGAGATGACAGAGCTGCACAGCCAACAAGGCAGAAACAACACAAATAGAGCAGCCAAACGCTCACAGCAGGGTGGTGTTGGGACCACAGCGGTTACACCAGCAATCTCCAGTACAGTGCATTCCTCCATCCTTTAGCTGCGTGAGTTCCTCGCTGCCGAGGAATCCAGGAGGTTTTAAATGGTTTTTGAAGCATCATCTGCTGTTGCAATGACTTTGGCAAAGGAATAAGATGTGCAGCCCCTCCATCCTGGTGCGCACCAGGTCTGAGCAAGCACCGTGGAAGCTCTCAGAGATGCTGGCATGCAACCCTCACAGCGTCAGTTATCATTTATGTCTTTTGCTGGAGACAAACAACTGACATTTTGTTTTCTAGCATGACAAAAAAGCCCTGTATGTTCTTTTTTCCTTCCTTTCCCCTGTTTTTTCTCCACGAGGGGGAGTTCACTGGATTACAGGGCGCATTCTGGCTTGCTCTCCGGAACAGGAGGGGTGGCTGTGGACTCTGGGTTGGTTCCTCAGCAGAGCCAGCGCGGAGCAGAGCGAGTCCAGGGAGCAGGAGAGGTGCAGGGCCTGAACTGCCTCTTGCTCAGGACAGAGAAGGTGGTGCAGAGCTCTGTGCCACCAACACCCCAAAACAGGGACCACCCAAGATGTGTGATCTCACAAGCCTTGAGGTGCCTGGTGAAGCACGGGCACTCGTATTAATCAGACTTCTTCCCTGCGAGGCAGAATTGGTCGTTATCAGTCAGGGGTCCCAACGTGGGGTCAGGAGGGACACAAGCAGCACAGACGCTGCCGGGCGTTAGGAGCAGTCAGGCTGTCTCAGCCACAGCTGTACAGAATGACCCTCGATCCCTACGGAAAAGGATGAGGAATAACAGATATTACGTTACTTCTGAGGAAGTGCTGCATGAACCACTTCTGCAAAGCACTGACTGAGTTGCTCCTGCAACGTGGATGTCTGGTAGGATAAATGCAGTGGTGGAGAGAAAGCACGGGAGGTAGGAATGGATTGGAATTCTGTTTACAACCAACTGGTGCTGAAAGCACACCGGATTCCTGCACACGCAGTCAAAGACAAATCTTAAAAATCTTATTTTCCAAGAAATGGCCTTCCCTCCTTAAATCTGTCTTTCATTAAACTAGATGGTTGCATGATTTATTTTCGGGGACTATGTAGTGCCAAGCACAACACTGGCACTAAATAAATTCTCCTGCTACTCGGACTTGCCTTTCTAGGCAGCTTCCTTAAAAACACCTCCTTGGGATTACCTACAGTCACAGAATCACAGAATGGTTTGGGGTGGAAGGGACCTCAAAGCCCATCCAGCTTCAACTCCTGCCATAAGCAGGGACACCTCCCGCTGGATCCCCTTATAAAAAGACCCTCCCCAGCTTTCCTGTGGACCCTTCAGGTATTTGAAGGCCAGTCTAAGGTCTCCCCGGAGCCTTCTCTTCTCCAGGCTGAACAACCCCAACTCTCTCAGCCTGTCCTCACAGCAGAGGTGCTCCAGCCTTTGGATCATCTCCGTGGCCTCCTCTGGACCCATTCCAACAGTTCCATCTCCTCCTTATGTGAGGGATTCCAGAGCTGGACCCAGGGCTCCGGGTGGGGTCTCACAAAGGAGGAGTCATGCTGCAGATTAGACAACTATTTTTGCTGCTTACAGATTTCTTTTAAACATAAATTGAGAATGTTCAAGTGAATTACAATTACACTTTAACTGGTCTGAAACAGGGATGATGACAATTCATATTAACTGCATGTGGGAACGGCCTCTAAAATTCCAAGTGCAATGACGAAACTTCTTTAGCATGTTAACATTTTAAAAATGGAAGCTGTTACAAGAAACAAAGCTTCTTTGATTCTTAGTGAAATGCTTCTTAGCCTGAAACACATACATACACAGAAACACACTGAGAAAGTGAGCCTGAATGCACACACATCTGACGATAGGATTTCAACAGTTTTCTATCGTCTTATTCATTGCAGAGGGAAAAGAAAATAATCTGAAGCATTACAACAGGAAATCCAAAAATTTCTTTTGCCAGCTGGAGAAAGCGGCGATTCAGAGAAGCTCCCAACTTTACAAGTTCAGTGCTTAGTTCCAACCTTATCCAAACATCAGTCCCAGGCTGGATGGGGCTTGGAGCCCCTGATCCAGTGGGAGGTGTCCCTGCCCAGGGCAGGGGTGGGACTGGATGGGCTTTGAGGTCCCTTCCAACCCAACCCATTCTGTGATTCTGTGACCGTGTATGTGTAACGGGGTTGTGGAGAACAACCACAGAGGAAAAAAACTCCCATCACAAAAGGAAAAAGACATGCCAGCCTACATCAGTGTAGCTACAGGTCTGTCAGTGCCACCATCACACGTTCCAATTATGTTTGAGAGCTTCAACACACAAAGCAGATTTCTTCTCCACTCCCTGAAATGAGCAATGCTGGAAGAAGCAGGTTTACAGCATCTTTATGTGTTCCCAGCATTTCTTCCACGTCAAAACCAGCTGCAGTACCACGGCTCCTTTTTATTAAACAGATACATAACCAAAAAGGTAGATAATGACTATTAATTTTGGGCGCAGCTTGCTGAGTTACACTTTGAGCCCTGTGTGTAGCTCCCACCCACACTAATTCCTGCTGTAATTCTTCTGAACAGAGCGGCATTAAGCATGAAAGCGATGCTTTGTGTTTTAAAGAGGATGCTGAGGGTGCTGGAGGTTGAGGAGAAGGGCTGGAAGGGGAGGTAAACAAAAATTAGGCTAGAATGGCAGCTCAAAAATTGGAGCTCTCTGGTACCAACAATTCTTCATAAGCAGCCTGGGGTTACTGGTGCAGAACCAAGCCGCGTTCTATCAGATGTGATCCAAAGCACAATAAAACTCAAAGAAAAAGCCAAATCAATCCCTTGGAGGTGTTTTCACGCACACAACCTGCCTGCACCGACCACCGGAGAAGCCTGGATGGGGAAAGCCGCAGCGACGCCGCGCAGCCCACGCTGCCCCACAAATGAGTACGGAGGAGAAGCTGTTCCAGAGTAATCACCCTCCAACGTTTACGGCACTAAGCTGCGCAGACCGGCCTGGAAACAACCCTGGCTAATTCCGTCCATCCATTTAAGCCGATAAAGCTACTTAGTCCTCCCCGCTCCATGTACAGCAGGCGATCGTTACGAGCTGCTGCCAGCGCAACAGGCTGGAGCATCATGTTTCCTTCCACACACCCGTCAGACAAACAGAATCAAACAAGGGGTTGAGTTGGAAGGGACTTTAAATCCATCCAGTTTCAACCCCCTCACCACACTGACAGTGTGTTACAATATTCAGGTGGCGATGGGGTGAGCGAGCCCAAATCCATGCTGTTAGGTGATTTACGGAGCATTTAATACCAGGGGTTAATGTAGAATTTTAAAGACAAACTACCGAAATGCTGCATGTGTAGAAATTGCTGAGTCTATGCAGCAACCTAAAGTTACTGGTTTTCTAATCTAAAAACTATTTATGAGCATCCTGCTTTCAAAAAGAACTGAAATGATGGACAACCAGGCTAACGAGTTCTGAAAGGGCATGAGGGATAAGAGTAAACACAAACACACACCTATCAAATCTGCACGTTCTTTCCTGACTTCTGAATGCATTCACAAAAAAAACCCTCAGAGTCACCTGAAGGCAAGCAAATTGTATTGGGTTTAATTCTAGACCCACACTCACCCCGCAGAAAGGATTGTACTCGCAGGAAGGCAGCAGGCACTGCATTCTGAGTGCCTGGGGTGCCAGGATTTAACTGCACCACCACTAACACTCCACCTTCAAAACAGAAATCTTTTTTTTTTTTCTATAAACTATAGAAATAAAATAAGTAAAATTCATTCGGGCTCTTCCTGAAGCAACTAAGTAATGTGCCAAACCCACAACTCGGCCTGTTTACTGTCACTGTATTTGCAAAGTTAAGTATAAAAAAATGTATTTGTGAAAGTAAAAGAAAGTGTTTGTAAAAGTGGAAGAAACAAATTAAAGGGGATTTAGGATAATATTCTCTGCCCATGGCTGGGGGGTTGGAACTGGGTGATCTTTAAGGCCCCTTCCAACTCAAACTATTCCGTGATTCTATGATAATACAAGCTTTCAAGTCCCATCTTCCTGAATACAACCTTCTCAACCTATTTTCTCTTCTTTCGATACAGAATGGATTGGATAAACAGATTCTGTTTTATTTGGCTTTATGTTCTACCAGTTCTAACAGCTGGCAGGAGTCCTGTGCAGCTCCAGCCAGAGAAAACCTGATTGATGCTCCTGGCTTGATCGGGCACAGAACCCCCTGTATGCTGGGAGATGAGTAAGAGTGTCCAAAGCAAAGCGAGGGCTGCAAAGAAGGAAAACAGAGGCAGAAGGAAGAAGCTCCAGTGAGCTGGAGATGAGCCATTCTACCAGAAATGGGCTTCCCTGCCTGGAGGCACTGTTTGTATGGTCTCCGTCAAAGCAAGAGAAGAGAATACCAGTCTGCTAAAAGGAAGTGGGGAACAATAAAAGCAACAGAAGGAAATAAAAATTTAAAATAAAACCACAAAAGTAAAAATATGATGTATAAGGATGGTCAGAGAGAGAGCATTTTGTCCATTTAACTGTGCTCAGATCGCCACAAAGGAGATGAATGCATGAGGTCTGTGCTCCCGCAAGACTCAGGAAGCAAGGAACCTTTTCTTGATAACCTTCCTCTCACTTCTTCCTGACAGGCAAATCCACAAACTTTCCTCCCCACAAAGAATGATTGGAAGTAACTTGCTTGAAAGAAAAGTTCACACCTAATTAACAGAGGTCACTGGTGCTTGCCCTCTGCCAAGCAAGGCCACCCTAGGGGTATACATTAGGGATATACATTAATCCTCACTTACACGTGCATCCTGTGGAACTCCAGAATCTTCCCTTCAATCCTTCCCTGGTTTGGCAAATACTGGTTTGTTTTAAGGTGTTCTCGATCCTCTGATTCATCAAAATCCCCTATCTCAGCTATTACAGAAAACAAACCAAGGTTAGAACAAGAAGAAACAATGGGAAAGGCACAATGACAGAAAACATAGGGTACAGAATTACAAAGACCCCCCTCAGCCAGAATGGATTTTCCTTTTAACAGCTTCAAATTTGTGCTTCTGCTTTGTATCCAGCTTCATGGCACAAACCCCTCACATTTATCCCAAGCAGACTTCCCAGGGATTATAGCAGTAATTGAACATCACGTGGGAAATTGAGGCTTCGCAACAATTAAAGAGGTGAGACTTAGAATCATAGAATCGGAGAATAACCAGGTTGGAAGAGACCCACTGGATCATTGAGTCCAACCATTCCCATCAAACACTAACCCATGTCCCTCAGCACCTCGTCCACCCGTCCCTTAAACCCCTCCAGGGAAGGGGACTCAACCCCCTCCCTGGGCAGCCTCGGACAGGGACCAATCACCCTTTCTGTGAAAAATTTTTTCCTCATGTCCAGCCTGAACCTCCCCTGGTGGAGCTTGAGGCCATTCCCTCTCGTCCTGTCCCCTGTCCCTTGGCAGAAGAGCCCAGCTCCCTCCTCTCCACAACCTCCTTTCAGGTAGTTATAGAAAGCAATGAGACTTGTACCACTGTGAGGCGGTCTGAACATTTCTTCCCTACAAATCCCTCCAACCAAACCAGCATATTCCGATTTAGTTTTTCTAAATATACATAAAACAGTGATGGACAAATCTATTCATGAAGAGGGTAAATTCAATTGAAGGCATTGTCCAAAAGGAAATACACAGCAAGAAGTGAAAGCAGTGTTATCATAGAATAGTTTGGTTGTTTTGTAGCATCAAGGCCACGTCCACAGCTCGGGTTATGGATCTGGGACAACGGCAACGCTCGGAATGCTTTCCTGCCTGAACCCATTCAAGTTGTTCATTCAACAGGTTCAACTTAAAGGCCTACAAGAAAGTCAGGGAGGGACTGTCCACAAAGGCTTGGAGTGATAGGATGAGGGGGAATGGGTATAAACTGGAGAGGGGCAGATTTAGACTGGACAGAAGGAGGAATTTCTTCACCATGAGAGTGATGAGGCCCTGGCCCAGGCTACCCAGAGCAGGGGTGGCTGCCCAGTCCCTGGAGGGGTTCCAGGCCAGGTTGGATGGGGCTTGGAGCCCCTGATCCAGTGGGAGGTGTCCCTGCCCATGGCAGGGAGTGCAACTGGATGATCTTTAAGGTCCCTTCCAACACAAACTATTCTATGATTTCATGATTTTTAGGTCTTTAGGTGCCTACAGACAGAGTGAGCAACAACACAGAGGGCTTCCACATCAATCACTTCCCATTTCCACTTCCACTCCCAGCAAGGAGGGAAGCTGCTGACAGCCCCACTGCCAAACTCATCCTGGCTCGTTTCTCACTTGATTTCAGCCCAGTCTCTATAACATGGATCTCCCCCAGCCACAGGGAAGCTAAGGAATGAAGCCAAGGAAGCGGGGCGGCAGCCAGGAGCAGCTGTCTGGAAGATGAGTGCCAGGGATGTGGATCACAGAGCCAGGGAAAACAGACAACACGCAAGGGCTTTGGTTTCGTAGTCTCCATGCAGCCCCAGCTCTCTTGTACATCAGCACCGGCCGCTCTGCCCCGCAGCAGCCCTGACGATAATCCCAGCATCCAGAACCAACAGCTTTACTGCTTGTTCAGGAGGAAACACCATGAGATGGAAAATGCTTTCAGTGACCCGCAGCCCCCCCAGGCTCATACTCACACTGCAGGAGGTGGGAGACCAGAAGCGCGGCTGTGTTGTCGCTGCAGGTCAGCCGCTCCTCCGCCAAGTCCCTCTTGATCTGCAGCGCAAAGAGGTACCTGGGAGGGAGTGACACGCACCGGGGTTACAAGACTGACAGGGACACCGGAAAGGACGGAGAAACGATGGTGCAGCATCTATAAACCCAGCAGCTCCTGGTGCTTCCCTTCTCCAAACCCCATGGAACACAGGAGCCTCGCTACCACAGATGGTCAGGTCAACCCTCAAGTTGCACCAGGGCAGGTTCAGATTGGACATCAGGAACAATTTCTTCATGGAAAGGTTTCGCAGGCCCCAGCAGAGGCTGCGCAGGGAGGTGGTGGAGCCCCCATCTCTAGAGGTTTTTTTAAAGATTAACAGATGGGTGGATGAGGTGCTCAGGGATCCGGGTTAGTAGTGGACAGAGACAGTTGGACTCCATGATCTCAAAGGTCTTTTCCAACCAAACGATTCTGTGATTGTATGAACCTAAACCACCTCTGCCTAATCCAGCACAATTCACCAGCACAATTGAACACACAGGGATTCAGAAACAGAAGGAAAACCATGTTTTTAACAGGTTTCCTTTGTGGAGTGACACAGCAGCCATAATTTTTACCTAGAAAGAACCTTAACGAACACTTCAAGCGATTTTATCTGTCACAACAAGGATGGGAGGACATCTATGACTCAAATAGCTCATTAGGAAAAAGAACAAGCCTTTCTTCTAGCACTCAGTTCACCTCCTCAGTTCCAGGACTCTCATGTTGCAGCCTACAAAGAGTGTGAGAAACTGAACGTCCTTTTCTGATACTGCTACACTCATTTAACTATGTCCCAAATCGGTTGCTAAAGAGGAAGAGATTTCAGTTTTCTAGAAGTAGCAACCTGCCTGCAAAACATACAAGGGCAGAAGAAAACACGGCAACTTGACAGTGTGTGGGTAAGGACTGATTTAGGGACTTGATCTGATTTTTATGTATTTTTATGTATGTAATGCTAGCAACTCCTTTGTGCTTTCCTTTCAACTCATTACCACAAGCCTTTAACCTGCCAGAGCAATCAATGCCCTTTACTGAATTACATAAGATATCACATTCTTGAGGCAAAAGATAACAGAATTCCACTAAAAAATACTCCATAAGTAGATGGAAACAGTAAAACATGTTTTCTAGTTGTAGAATACAAGTGTGGACTTTGGAAGTTTAAACGATACATCATCTACTAAAACATACACTGATTATTTTCATAAAATCATGGAATAGGTTGGGTTGGAAGGGACCTCAAAGCCTCAAAGGACCGCAGAGCCTGACCCTGCACTGTGTTTTCTTTTAAAACGTAGTTTTCCTGCTAATGTTCACCACCACGTGTCTGCTAACAACGTGCTGCTAACGAGCAGCGCTCTTTGGCTCCCCTGCAGCATGAGTTTTGTTTGGGAAGAGATGCAATGCCCTCCATACTCTTACCTGCCTTTTCTTCCAGCAGGCAACGCAAACCCCATTCCTCCCAAAATACTTTACCTGGTGTATTCCTCTTGCAACTGGCCCGGGTCAGGAGGGAAAAACTTCACAGCCAGACGAAGCGTTGTAGTCTTTGGTCCTAGGAGAAAAGTCAGGCACGTCACAAAACGCTTTTCTTCTTCAGGAGCACACGCGCATTGTATTTTCTGACATGCAGACACCCCGCACGGGACGTTCAACCAGCTTGAGGCCCGTGGGTACAGGCTGCGAGCACCAACAGGATGGAGCAGATGGATTCCAGAGGCCCTACCCGTGCTGCTCCCCTGCAATCCGAATGCTGTCAAGATAGTTTCATGCAACAAGGCAGCTCTAATGCCCTGAAGTACCTCCTTGATTGCGTACAAAGGCATCCCAGGTGACCTAGTGAGGCTTTCCCAAACGGGAGGAGGGCACAGAGACATCCCACAAGCTCTCCCACCACCAGAGCTGGTGATGAGCTGAATCCATGGGTCTGGCCAGACCCAGCTGGCTTCTTGCCTGCTCCTGGCAGCTCCATAAATACCCACGTCCTCTAAAGTACATGGATTTCTTCTGTCTGATTCCCACAGGCCAGATGTTCCTCCTCTCATTCACCCTCTCGTCTGCTAAAGGGGGAGAACCAACCAGAGCAGCTTCCAGCCTCCAATGCCAACACCACCAAAGTTCTGGTGAACCAAACCCCCTAAAATCCTCATCCTGATTACAATGGAATATCCAGAAGCAAAAGGAAGCTGGAAATAACACCTTATAAGGATACATGAAACTCACATTTGGCCAAAGCCAGAGCCACGCTATGGATTTTGTAGTTCTCGAGATGCACCACAGGAGGAAAATCAAATTTTACATCACATTTCTGAAAATATTTAGAGTTTTCTGAAGACCTTCTCAAGGCTAAGGAGAGACCTGCCTGTTACCCACACCAATTAACAGGAAGCATTGCCGTGGGAGCAATTTTGGCAGCATTCTGAGCATGACTAACATTAAATGACAATAAACACTAAAAATTAAAGACATAACGATGCCTCAGGGGTCTGTCCCGTGACCAGTGCTCTTTAATATTTCCCTTGATGGTACAGACAGCGAGACAGAGGGCACCCTCAGCATGGTTGCAGATGACCCCAAGCTGAGAGGTGCAGTTGTCACACCAGAAGGATGGGATGGCATCCAGAGGGACCTGGACAGGCTAGAGAAGTTGGGCTGTGCCTTGTTAAACCTCATGAGGTTTTAAAGGCCCTTGGAAAAAGCCCCTCCCCGGCTCTCCTGGAGCTACTTTCAGCACTGGAAGCTGCTCTAAGGTCTCCCCACAGCCTTCTCTTCTCCAGGTGGAACAATTCCAACTCTCTCAACCTGTCAGATGCCACCTCCACCCACACAACAGCTCCAAGAAGCTGGAGCGTTCCATTTTCTTCCCATCATAAGAAAACACAACTCACAGAAACTCACAAGCAGCTGATGTCACGTTTCACTTAACACCAGCTGATCCAATCCATCTCAATCTTTATCAGTGCGAAAGAATCCCACCTTCAGGAAGCTTCCATTCCACCCACAACCATGGAATTCCACACATGGAGTACATCGGGTTTGCGTGCTCCAACAGGAACCACCACCACCACCCTCACCAAGTACAATTTTCAGGGAAGCCCAACCAGTAAATCAAGCAGCAATTGTGAAAGCAACCCACATAAAGCAGATGCAAATTAAGAAAAACTTCCTTTTGTAAAACTACTTACTCCGTACTTGTTTAATGACCGGTTTCATAGGTTCCAGCCAAATCTGAAAGAAAAAAAACATTCCAAACTGACATTCCTATTTGAATACAATATGAAAACATCTGAAGTGAATTCAAATCAAGCAGGAATTTATTAGCATGCATTTCTCCCTTACTGCAGTAATGCAGCAATTCCTTTGCGTTAAAAAAGCGTGTCCTTACCTGTTTGAAATGACATTTATCATGTACGCATGGAAAAAAACACGGAGCTGGGCTTAAAGCTCATCTGGAGAGATGGGACATGTCAGCCAAAGGTGACAGAAACCACGCTGACATGGCTGGAGCCAGGCTAGAGCTTCACAAAATCAAGGAATGGGTTGGGTTGGAAGGAACCTCAAAGTTCCACCAGTTCCATCCAGTTCCACCCCTGCCATGGGCAGGGACACCTCCCACTGGATCAGGGGCTCCAAGCCCCATCCAACCTGGCCTTGAACTCCTCCAGGGATGGAGCAGCCACACCTTCCCTGGGCAACCTGGGCCAGGGCCTCACTGCCCTCATTATGAAGAATTTCTCCCCAATGTCTCATCTAACTCTTCCCCCTTCCAATTTAAAGCCATTCCTCCTCACCTTCTCACTCCAGGCCCTGGGAAAAAGTCCCTCCCCAGCTTTCTTGGCACTCAGGGATCTGCTTTAGTAGTGGACAGGTACGGTTGGACTCGATGATCTCAAAGGTCTTTTCCAACCAAGTGATTCTATGATTTTATGATGATGACCTTGCAGGTCTGTACATCTGCAGGGGTTTATGTTTATTGTAAAGAGGTTCATAATGATTCCTCAGGTAAGTTAACTGAAGTCTCAATTAAATGAAGATAAATCTGAACACTATGAGAATTACCCACTGCAATATGATTTTACAAGTGCTCCACAAAGGACACTTGGAGTTGACGTTCCTTCTTTCAGAGGAAAGGAGGATTATAGCAACATCCCTGAAGGTGGAAACACCAGTGGCTGATTAATTGCTTTAAACATGTTTGGAGATTTCCCAAGAAGTAGAATCTGATTCCTCCCCTCTGCTTTATCTAGTTGTCGTTCTGATGAGTGAAGTAGATTGACACGAATCAAAGGGTCAATCCTACAGAAAGCTCCCGTAGGCTTTGGAACTTCTGACACGCAAGCAACTTCGTTCACCCACTCTTTTTATTACATCGCATTTGTTAGGGAATCGTACATACCCAGTGTGACTGGATGTTCTGGAACTCAATCCCGAAGTAGTCCGATTCGATCAAGTTCAGATGCTTGTAAACTTCTGTCAGTAACGTCTGGCCGTAATATTTTGACTAAGGAAGTAAAAATACAGAAACACTGTGAGATGAAGCTGAGTGAGCCAATAGAAAATCAGAAAAAAAAATACAGCAGTTTTAGAAACTGTAGAAAAACACCTGGAAAATCTTTCATGTTGCTTTTGTAACCATAACAGGCAAGCATCCAATACACAGACACAGCTCCATCTGGATGGGAGACACAGGAGACAAGCAACACAAGCTGGAATAGAAGCGATCATAGAATAGAACCAGAGACTAGAATCATGGAATGGTTTGTGGTGGAAGGGACCTTAAAGCCCATCCAGTCCCACCCCTGCCATGGGCAGGGACACCTCCCACTGGATCAGGGGCTCCAAGCCCCATCCAACCTGGCCTGGAACCCCTCCAGGGATGGGGCAGCCACCCCTGCTCTGGGCAGCCTGGGCCAGGGCCTCCCCACCCTCAGTGTGAAGAAATTCTTCCTAATGTCTAAGCTAAATCTTTCCCCTTCCAATTTAAGCCATTTCCCCTCATCCTCTCACTCCAGGCCCTTGTAAAAGACCCCTCCCCAGCTTTCCTGGAGCCCCTTTCAGCACTGGAAGCAGCTCTAAGGTCTCCCTGGAGCCTCCTCTTCTCCACGCTGAACAACCCCAGCTCTCTCCTCCTGTCCTCACAGCAGAGGTGTCATTTATAACCACGAGTTAAGAAAAACCTCATTCTAAACTGAATCTCATTTCTCAGCACTTCCTTCAAAGCAACAGCAGTAACTGTAATAACACCACATTATTAAAAGACCACTATTTGTTTCAAAATAAATACTCAAGACAACACCATCTTTTATGATTGCTGTGGAAAACCCTGGTCAGAGCTGTTTCATCCTCAGATCGTGTGTTAAATTTGGAGGTTGTCAAAAATGAAAGCCATACAGCCGGCAGCTCCACATCACCGTTTCAGCTGCATAAAAGCAGCACAAAGCAAGTTCTTTTAAGCAATTATTTAATTACTGTAGTTTTGACGTCAGAACAAGAAGCTGCATGACTGCAGAAAGGTCCTGGTTTCAGTACAAACTCACACCACGGCATACTTTCCATTCCAAACGTCTCAATTGCTCTTTATACGCTGCCAAGACGATGACTGCTGCTATTACTGAATTATTCCACGTTATTCCATCTCCCCCTCTGCTTCGCTCTGAGAGACCCCACCTGGAGCCCTGGGTCCAGTTCAGGAGTCCACAATATAAGGAGGAGATGGAGCTGTTGGAGCGAGTCCAGAGGAGGCCACCGAGATGATCCGAGGGCTGGAGCAGCTCCTGTATCAGGACAGGCTGAGAGAGCTGGGGTTGTTCAGTCTGGAGAAGAGAAGGCTGTGGGGAGACCTTAGAGCAGCTTCCAGTGTTGAAAGGGGCTCCAGGAAAGCTGGGGAGGGACTTTTTCCAAGGACATGGAATGACAGGATGAGGGGGGATGGCTTTAAATTGGAATGGGGAAGATTCAGATTAGACTGGGTAACCTGTGCCAGTGCCTCATCACCTCATCATGAAGTCTTTCTTCCTCATGTCTTGTCTAAACCTTCCCCCTTCCAACTAGAGCTGCTGTCTGAAGGAGGTGGCTGTGTTTACACTCAGTAAACATGCTCAACATCCACACTTTTTAGGACAGAGGAGTAAAATGTAAGTAAAAAAACCCAACAAGTCAGAAGGGCGTTATTTTTGTTTTACCATCCCAGCCGCTTTTGCCCTTCTCTCAAACATCTTCCCCCACAGCCTCAGGGCAGCTCCTCCCTCGGCCACAGCGTTCAAGCTCCGCAGACAGAAACCCAACTGTGGATTTTCCGCAGACCGCAGTTCAGCATTACCAAAACGGGTTCTTCCCCGGTAACTCCCAGACACGTCTGCCAGAACGTCTTAACTCTCTGCTTCCACAGCTTCCAACTTAAAACCCAACCAAACCTGGTATTTCCATAATGAGCAGGATCCTCGGATTCAAAAATGGACAAACTGCCCTGGCTCAGACTTTCCAAAAATGAAATCCACTCTTGGCAGCAGTTATGCTGAGGGGGAATATCAGCCCAAAGGCCAAGTGTTTGGAAAAAACAGAGTTTCAGAGCGTTCTGAAGCAACGTTATGGAACGGCAACTAGTGCAGTCAGAGCCAGAGGAGCTGCTGGTCCCAGCTTCAGCAACGCCGGCTGCCCTGGGGCTTGTGTTCCAGGAGTCAGGATGATCGGACCCTCCGGCAAGGAGAGGGAGATGTTTGTACCTGACACCCCTGTGGACATGGGGCCACCACGGAGCAGCTCGCCGGCAGCCACAGGAAGAGCAAGTAGAATGGATTTCGATGGAGACCCTTTCACCAGTCATGGGTTTTCCTTTCTGTCCTCATTTTTGGGGCGCTTCAGTGCTTTTCCTAACAACAGGGTTTGTCTCTTGGCCCATCCCAAGCGTGGCAACCAGCATCCAACCATGGCTGGGACACCGGATTTGTCATTTCCTTTCAGAGCCAGAAGTACACAAACACTTCAGTGAGTTTACAGCTCTGTTTATCCCCAGCCCCTTCGTCATCTCTTAGATCTCTGTCCAAAGGCAGCATGATACAGAAAAAAATGCCTTCACAGCTCCCTATTAACCAATATCATTAAATGTCCCGTATAAACAAGAGCTGCGTTTATGAACATAGAGAATACATTTAAGTCGCACCTATTAGAAAGGCGGAAATAATATTGGACAGCGAGGAACATCATCCGTTAACTTCTTGATTTCATGGCAAAACCAAGAAGATGTGACAGCTCCGTATCTAGTTTTTAATCCACAAATTGGAAAAGGATGACCATCTTCTTTTACAGGACTTTATTAGCTTCTTTAATTTTGATTGTATCAATTAACTTGGATTTTAGGAACAATTTCTTCAATAAAAGGGTTCTGGGGCTCTGGCAGAGGCTGCCGAGGAGGTGGTGGAGTCCCCATCCCTGGAGAGTTTAACAGACAGGTGGATGAGGTGCTCAGGGATCTGGGTTAGTAGTGGATAGGGAAGGTTGCACACAATCTCCAAGGTCTTTTCCAACCTAGCGATTCTATGATTCAAATCAAATCGGTCCCTGCCTCTGCAAAGAAGTGGGAACCTGGAAACACAGATGCACCCAACTCTGGTTTTGGGTGCTTGGTCAAGTACTGCTTAAATACTGTTTCATTTTGATTATCTGAACGTTTAACAATACCTTCCAGCTTCGATTATTTCAATTTTTCTGTTAATACCATTGTATTTTAGATACATGTCTTTGTTTTCCTCACTCTCACATAGTGACAGGTCCCAGCTACCAGTTATTTCTCTAAGGCGAGGAGGCTCCGAGGAGCCGCAGCCATTTGTGTTCCTTATGTCACAGTCAGAAGCTGAACTTCGGGAACAAACCACCACCCCGAACACCATTCCATTACTCCTTCAGAAATTCCAATAGCAAGCATTTTCACCTTGAAAACGTGCTTCTTTCATCAAGGTTGAGTGCCACGGTATGTCTACACTGAAAACAGATTTATTCAAGTATGGAAGCTGCAAAATCAAATACAAATCTCTGGGCTATTTTAAGTTATGTTATTAAACCCCATATTGGGCATAACTTAAAAAAAAAATAAAATATCTGAGGCTCTCTCCAAGAATTTTTGTCCCAAGATTTCAGGAATTAGTTTTGGTTTCCATTTTTTTCTAAACAGAATCATAGAATCATGGAACAGTTTGGGTTGAAAAGGACCTTAAAGCCCATCCAATTCCAACTTCCCTGCCATGGGCAGGGACACCTCCCACTGGATCAAGCCACAACCAGACAAATTATTCCAGAAATGTAAACCTCTGGCTTATTTAATTAAGTTTAGCTTTAAACTCTGTGCTCATTTAGAGGTTCAAGCTCTCCTGAAGCGCTTTGCTGCCAAATGAACCGGCTCTACCCAACAAACGTGCTTTTCCAGAGAGGCCAGACTTGCTGGATGCCCAAAAGTAGGAAAACAATAATCTGTTGACATGGGAAAAGATCCCCAAGAGGGAGGGAATTATATGAACGAGACTGGGAAACGTGCACTTAGATAGATTGCAGGTAGAGACAAAAATTGGTCCCGAGTTCAAAAAGTCCTCTCGTGCTGAAATACCTGGGGGGTTGGAACAAGATGATCTTTAAGGTCCCTTTCAACCCAAACTATTCTATAATTCTATGATCACTTCATACGTGTGTGCACGTCTCTAAATAAAACTGCGTTTTTAAGCCATTTTAAACCAAGTCCTTGCTCCGCTTCCCTTCATTCCAAAAAAAGGTCACTAAAATTGCTAGTCTTCCTCCAGTAATTACGCTTTTGCCTCAAAACTATCATCCATGCTCACATCAACCAGATTTGATCTGGGCTTTCCCTACGCAGCATTACGGTAACTCCAGGCTGGCACAGTGCTTGAGGAAGCCTGCCAGAAGGAAAGCTTAAAACATTAAGGAATCAGGATGATCGTGAAAGATTCTTTACACAAATCAGGTATTTTGACAGGAAAGGGAGGTTGTAGAGAGGAGGGAGCTGGGCTCTTCTCCCAGGTGACAGGGGACAGGACGAGAGGGAATGGCCTCAAGCTCCACCAGGGGAGGGTCAGACTGGATATCAGAAAGAAATTTTTCACTGAAAGGGTCATTGGTCCCTGGCAGAGGCTGCCCAGGGAGGCGGTGGAGTCCCCTTCCCTGGAGGTGTTTAAGGGACGGGTGGACGAGGTGCTGAGGGACATGGGTTAGTGTTTGATAGGAATGGTTGGACTCGATGATCCGGTGGGTCTTTCCCAACCTGGTGATTCTATGAACATTGCTGTACTTTGAGCAGGGCTGCGATACCACGGCGATGGGTTAATAAACACCAACAGGCCAGATTAGATAAGACCGAAGCTTTGTTCCATTCCCACTTTCCACTCTTTCCTACTCCCCCGGCTTCAGGGCTGCTGCCCAGCTGCTTCCTAAGCAACATTCCCAAAGCTGCTTTCACCACCATGAGCGCGCTCCAAAACACGTGCATGTCTGCAAAACCCAGGCACGGTGCAAAAAGAGGCCTTACAAGTTCTCCTGCAGATGAGGAGATCACTGAAGAGCCACAGGCTCCAACCCAGAGCACTGAGGTTGCGTTTCCCCTCCACGCTCTGCAGCCGTAGGGTTCGATCAGGCAGCTCAGGGCAGGGCAGCAGTGCCTGCAGAACCTGTTCAAAGCTTCTGGAGCGCCCCAAAACTCACAATACGGGCTACCCAGCACCTCAGAATTCTCTTTTTCCCTTTTTAACTTCTTAGTTTAGCTCACGGCTGACTGCTTTGTCAGACACGTGGATCCTTCCCACTCCAGATCCAATTTTACAGCCTTAAAAAGCAAATCTTTCACACTAGGTATTGCCCCCAGAGCACACATTTCTTTAAACATCCCACTTGCACGGTCTCCCTCCTACACGAGTGGGCAACCCTGGACTACTGCGTTCAGTTCTGGAATCAGCACAGGAAGGACATGGAGCTGTTGGAGCGAGTCCAGAGGAGGCTACAAAAATGATCAAAGGCTTGGAGCACCTCCCTTATGAAAAGAGGCTGAGAGAGTTGGGGTTGTTCAGCCTGGAGAAGGCTGTGGGGAGACCTTAGAGCAGCTTCCAGCGCTGAAAGGGGCTCCAGGAAAGCTGCGGAGGGGCTTTTTACAAGGGTATGGAATGATAGGATGAGGGGGAATGGCTTTAAATAGGAAGGGGGAAGATTAGACTTTAGGAAGAAGCAGCCTGGTCTAGTGAGAGGTGTCCCTGACCATAGAATCATAGAATCACCAGGTTGGAAGAGACCCATCAGATCATCTAGTCCAACCATTCCTATCAAATACTAAACCAAGCCCCTCAGCGCCTCGAGCACCCATCCCTTAAACACCTTTGATCCAGACAGAAAGTTCTCAGCTCACTTACGATGAATAAAAGAGAGCAGAAAATGAGTTCAGCTTTACACCAGCTCAGTGTGAAGTGAAGTAAATGTGTGCAGCTCACAGACTACAGCACAGCGTGGCCAGACCAGCATGACCTCCATCCATCGCATCCCTGTGTTCAAGGCTGCGATAACACGTAATCACCATTTTCCTCAACTGTTTCTGTGATTATTTGCTACAATTTGTGCAATTAACAGGATTTTCAGACGGGAATATTGCGACTGTTCCTCCTTTGCTGCTGTGTAACTCAAATCTTTTCTCACATCATGGGACAACCAATGCCCAGAGAAATGTAAAGAAGTAAATTTTTTTAAAAAATACAATTTAAGTCCACATCTTCCCTTAAAACGAAACAAAACATAAAAAACACACCCCTAAAATGCCTCTCAGAACCCTTGTTCTCCAGCCCCTTCCCCAGCTCCGTTCCCTTCTCTGGATGCGCTCCAGCCCCTCCATGTCCTTGTTGTCATTTTACCTTTCCCCACCCAATGCCACATTCCTACTTCGCACTGAAAAAGTCGAGTCCCCAGGCACAAAATAACAGGCTTAAAAAAAACACACAGCAGAATCGGGCAGCGCACAAAGCACAAAGCTTCAATTACTTCCTTTTTAAACCCTATAATAACTCGCATTTTAAACAGCGAATTACCAACTTTCTCTGCTGAGGTCGGACAAAAATAAGCCTTAAGGCAGCTTATTTGCCATATTTAGGAGAGTCGAAGCACAGCAATGACAAACATCTGGCTCCGATTCCTTCTGGAATTTTGACTGCTTCTTCCCAGCCAAGGAAGAACAACACGGACCTAACACAGCATCTCGGTTCCCTCAGCACGGCGCTTAATAGGATTCTGAAGGAGCCTGCCCTCCCACTTCCCACATATTTAAGCTGTTAATGCTTTTACAGTACAGAAGGGAAAAAAGCCTTTCTGAAGGGAAGGTCTCAGCAGGCGAAGGGAGAGGCAGGAGGCAGCTCAGGCCAGAGCTCGACCAGCGCTCAGGGACGGCCTCTCGAAGGATCATTATAAATGTTTGTCAGTGCCCACGGCACGCTTGTTGTTTTTAGTGGATACGTATTTTACCCCAAACTGCTCAGTAACAGCATTTTAAGCTGCACGGTTTCTGTTTCAGCCCTGACAACGTTCTTAGGGAAACGGGCTGGAGCACCTCCCGTATGCAGACAGGCTGCGAGTGTTGGAATCATAGAATCATGGGATGGTTTGGGTTGGAAGGGGCCTCAAAGCCCATCCAGTCCCACCCCTGCCATGGGCAGGGACACCTCCCACTGGATCAGGGGCTCCAAGCCCCATCCAACCTGGCCTTGAACCCCTCCAGGGATGGGGCAGCCACCCCTGCTCTGGGCAGCCTGGGCCTCCCCACCCTCAGCGTGAAGAATTTCTTCCTAATGTCTAATCTAACTCTTCCCCCTTCCAATTTAAAGCCATTCCCCTTCATCCTACCGCTCCAGGCCCTGCATCAGCCTCCCTTCGCGCAAGGCCGAGGTCCCACTCCGGAGGCCTCTCCCACCGACACGCCGCTTCCCTCCGTGATAAAGTTATTTTCCACACTGCTTACAGATAGAAGGAAAAACAGCTGGAAGAGGGGCAAACCCAGCCTTTTGCTGTCCCATCCCCGTTTGAAGCAGTGCCCACAGCACCGATGAGCGAGGCTTCGGTATCCCACTACCCTGAATCAATAAACCCCAACCCCACAAAGCCAGTAATGGAGACACCACCACCTCTTGCTTCCACACTCAGTGGAAAAAAACTGTACAAGCAAACAGAGCAGGCAGTGGTGCCACGACCGGAGCCTCGGTCCCTCCAGGACAGCTGCTTAACAGTGAATTTCTCTCGGTTTTTAAACCCATGCCCGTGCCAGCCCACACCACCCACGCAGCAAACGTGGAAACCCGATGGAGAATCGTCAGCTGTGCATGCGCAAGAGCAGCCCACAGGTCCTGCTGTCCCCAAAGGACCAGGAGGCAGAGGGTTACAGCTTAATATCACACTCGTATTCACCCTCATTTGCTACCTCGTGGGGACAGAAGCGAAAGGAGACGCCGGCAGCACCTTAGCAGGGTTCAAACACTACGGCTGGTGCCTATGGGACTTGTCCTCCATGCTCTGCAGATGAACAAAGGCTCTTCTCCTCACCACTCACACCACCAGGAAAGGTTTGGGAGCTGTTTGGTTCCAATTGCCCTCATAAAGAGGAATATGACATTAACCATGGTCTCAGCACGCTGGCCACCCAAATTCAGGTGTTCCTGTGGGCGCTGCAAGCAGAGGGAGCTTTGCAGGTAAAAAGAGAAAAATAACACAGCTCTCACTGTGGGAAACTTGTGGTTTGACCTAAATTAAAGTCAGTTTTCTGACTCCAATTCAGTCTAGTCTGAGTAACTTCACTGTCTGGAAGTGAATTGCATGTTTTTGAGACTGTCTCTCGCAGTGATCGCACGGGGCACTGGGATGCAGAAAGGCCAGTCATGGAAGGGTGGGGGCATGATCTCATATTTCTATATATTACTTACTATTATTTTCTTCATTATTGCAATGATGATGGTTATAAGCTGGAGAGGGGCAGATTTAGATTAGACATATGGAGGAAATTCTTCACACTGAGGGTGGGGAGGCCCTGACCCAGGTTGCCCAGAGCAGGGGTGGCTGCCCCATCCCTGGAGGGGTTCAAGGCCAGGCTGGATGGGGCTTGGAGCCCCTGATCCAGTGGGAGGTGAAGATAACTGGAAGGATACAGTCAAGACTGTTCCAGCAGGTCGAGGAGGACCAGGTGAAGGCAGTTTCAAAAACCAAGGTATTGTGAAAAGCAGGAAGCTGTCCCGCGTGCAGGCAAGAACTGAGGGAGGGTGCTCGGAGGTTGGGGAACAGTGGAGACGCGAGCGCAGAGCTCCAGGACGGGAGCACAAGGCCACCCGATCACCAGCCAGGCACCTGCATGTCTTTCAGACACAAGCACAGCCAAAGAGTTTCCCCTCAGAGGGAGATCAAAGACAACATAGTGGCTCCAGCTGCCACAGGAAAAGCCAGGTGGAAGTTTGGAAAATCAGAGAATCGCTTGGTTGGAAAAGATCTTTGAGATCATCGAGACCAATCGTGCCTGTCCATGACTAAACCCAGATCCCTGAGCACCTCATCCACCCACCTTTCAAACCCCTCCAGGGATGGGGACTCCACCACCTCCCTGCGCAGCCTCTGCCAGGGCCCCAGAACCCTTTCTGTGAAGAAATTTTTCCTTATGTCCAATCTAAACCTCCCCTGCTGCAACTTGAGGCCATTTCCTCTCATCCTATTGCTCATCCCTTGGGAGCAGAGCCCAGCACCGACCTCACCACAACCTCCTTTCAGGCAGCTGCACACAGCAATAAGGTCTCCCCTCAGCCTCCTTTTCTCCAGGCTCAACAGCCCCAGGTCCCTCAGCCACCTCTCAGAACCCTTGTTCTCCAGCCCCTTCCCCAGCTCCGTTCCCTTCTCTGGATGCGCTCCAGCCCCTCAATGTCAAAGAGGATACAAACCTCTACAATAACTAATAATAAACAGTAACTAAACAAACCGTTTTCAGCAGCCAAACTGACCAAGCTGCGCACGGCTCGGGAGCAAGAACAGTTTGGCAGCAGACAGTTGGTGTTCCCCCAAAGCAAATAACAGCTAAAGCTTCTTGCTACAGCATGTGATTGTATTCAAAGTCTGTTAGAAACATAAAACATCTGCTCTACTTAGAAGTTTCTAAACAACAAGATGTGCTGCTTATTTAACTACTTGTAAGCAGGTAAAATCCCTACAGGAATCTTTATTCAGACACCGCCTCTGTAGGGCAGCACATCCTGTGAGCTTGTCATTACCAGCGGCTACAAGCACTCAAAGTGGGGTTCAAACCTCTCTCACCTCAATGTCAAGAACTTCCACCGTGTTGTCCAACATCTTGATTTTGATGGGCAGGTCCCGCTCATGCGCTTTGGCAGGCGATGAGGCCATGGCCGTGGAGAGGTTCTGCCCTGGCTCCAAGGTGCTCACTCCCGCGCTCTTCTGGACGCCCAGACGCGAGCCGGGGGTCTGCAGGACTCTGTATGTTCCCTCAATCTCTCCCATCTTTCAGCAGTGAGCAGAGTCTATGGAAACCTGGAAGAAAACAGAGGATTGGAGCCTGGAAGGTTGCTTTTCACTGATGTCCCGCATGAAAACGCTACCGCTGAAGCACAATTGCGCACGAAGTCCTTATTTAATGCTCTTCATCCCGTTATTATGAAGTTGAGGAGACTCTGATCAAAAACCCAGCTGATGAGAAAACAAATAAGTGGAAAAAAAACTTATTCACAAAGGCTTGTGCTGACAGGATGAGGAGGAATGGGTATAAATTGGAGAGGGGCAGATTTAGGCTTGACATGAGGAAGAATTTCTTAGCCAGGAGGGTGGGGAGGCCCTGGCCCAGGCTGCCCAGAGCAGGGGTGGCTGCCCCATCCCTGGAGGGGTTCCAGGCCAGGTTGGATGGGGCTTGGAGCCCCTGATCCAGTGGGAGGTGTCCCTGCCCATCGCAGGGGATGGGAACTAGATGACCTTTCAGGTCTCTTCCAACTCAAACTATTCCACGATTCTATTCCAAAACATGGTATGGAAATGCGATGCTCAGACCTGTGCCCTGTGCCCCCTTACACATCAACATCATCGTTGCTGAGGAATTCTTCTGCCACTGCAGCTCCCTAACCCCAGGTCGCTGCTGGCAGCACTGGAGCAGGCGTCGGAGGGCAGGGAAGGATTCTGCCTCGAGCTGGTACCCAGCCCTTCCACTGACTTCCCTACCGCCGGACCGCGCCCGAGATAAGAGGGACAAGAAATTTTCTTCATCTCCCAAAAGGATGACTCACACGGAACCGTAACTACTCCAACCACTGCTGGCAGCTCAGCGCCCCTGTAATGCAGATCCCTGCCGCAGAGAGCACTCCTCCACCTCCCAGCAAACCCGCGCTGGACCCAGATTCAGTCAGCAAGCAAAAAATCTCAATTATAGAAACCTCGACGAGTTCCAGTAGGGCCGACTCCTGCATCCCAATCCCTGCCTTCATGGTCTGCCGGCAGTTGTTGCAGAGCAAATCTTTCATTTGCCATGGGGAACACGTGCTGTGTGCCTCTCCCTGGAGCTCTGGCACTACGGGAGTCCAGAGGAGGTCATGGAGATGATCTGAGGGCTGGAGAACTTCTGCTATGAGGCCAGGCTGGGAGAGTTTGGGTTGTTCAGCCCGGAGAAGAGAAGGCTGCAGGGAGACCTTAGAGCAGCTCCCAGTGCTGAAAGGGGCTCCAGGAAAGCTGGGGAGGGATCTGGATCAGGGAGGGCAGGGGTGGGACGAGGGGAATGGTTTTGAGCTGAAAGAGGGAGGTTTGGATAATAGGTAGAAATGTTCACCTGTCAGGGTGGGGACCTGGCCCAGGTTCCTCAGAGCAGGGGTGGCTGCCCCATCCCTGGAGGGGTTCAAGGCCGGGTTGGATGGGGCTTGGAGCCCCTGATCCAGTGGGAGGTGTCCCTGCCCATGGCAGGGGTGGGACTGGATGAGCTTTGAGTTCCCTTCCAACCCAAACCGTTCCATGACTCTATGACTCCACCACGCTAGCACAGAGCCAAGCTCAGCAGAAGCGCCCAGGGAAGCCACTGGGCTTTCGGTGGCATTTCCCAAATACCAGGCTACGTCTGAACAATCGAAAGTATGTGGACACGGACGCTGGGACAGCCCTCGCACGGCCACCACACCACAAACCATTCGATGGAGTGCGAGGTCATTGTTCCGTAATAAACGTGTTTTGTCTCAAGAGGAGAGAGGCAGATGGTGAACGCATTCCTTTGTGCCTCTGTGCTCCGAGGAGGGAAGCAGCACGCTGCAGGGAGCCAAACGGAGCCAGCCCTACGTGTCCTTCCAAATCAGTGAGGAGGTAGGTTCTAATCCTTGCACACATGGAGACTGCTCCAACATAGTCCTAGCGTGCAGATAAGCAGGTTTCAGCACTCTTGGTTTGTTCTTCTCGTACTTGCAGACTCCCTTATAGACAAACTTCTCATAGGAGCAGAGACGGCCACCCCTGCCCTCATCCCACCTTCCTAATGTCTCATCTAAATCTTCCCCCTTCCAATTTAAAGCCATTCCCTCTAGTCCTGTCACTCCAGTCCCTTGTAAGAAGCCCCTCCCCAGCTTTCCTGGAGCCCCTTTCAGCACTAGAAGCTGCTCTAAGGTCTTCCCACAGCCTTCTCTTCTCCAGGCTGAACAACCCCAATAGCAGGGGGGTTGGAACTGGTTGATCTTTAAGGTCCCTTCCAAACCAAACCGTTCTACGATCCCCTTTAAAGCACGCGTACCCTGCCCAGAGCCCTACTGACTGGCTTTAGCTGACAAAAGAGCAGAAAGATTCTTTCTTAGACCGTTTCTCACATTTCATCAAACTTCTCAGTTTGGGGGCCACACAGATGAGGAAAAATCTTGGTCACAACTTCTAAAACCACCACAGCAAAACTCAGCAGAGATAGCGGCCCAGGCTACACCTCAAACTGCTAATCCGAGCAGAAACCACAGCTTGGTGTCATCTACACCTCCATATCATGTCCCGTGTAACTCAATCCATGGTTCAGACTTTGCTCCTGCCACTCAAGAGCTTACAAGCACCTCAAGCTGCCCAGGATCAGCGGATGCTCCTCACAAGGCCATTTATTAGACAGCTGCTCCTAAAATCACCAGCAATATCGTTCTGATATCTTATCGTTCTGATAAGCAGCTGCTGGAAGAAGGGACCAACGCCGCGGTTACTCAGAAGGAAAAGGCGAGAGCAGCAACAGCCCAGGCAGCGCACAGAGAAGCCTGGTGGCAGAGAGTCTTCAGCAGAGCCTCTTCTCCCGCTGCAACCAGACGGGTCCTGAAGGCACGGCCAGCTGGCCACTCACCGGACCAAAGGAGGAGCTCTGGGGGACTTGGCCTGGCGCTGGTTACCAGCTGGGGAACGTCAAACAGGAGCTGCAGATGCCAAACCCCTTCCTTCACATGTGAAAAGTTAACCCAGTGAGGCTCAGGCTCCTGTCTGATGGCACATCCCTAACAACGTTTACCACCAGATTCATCCCCAGCAGTGTATGTTCAGATTTTTAGGTCAAACACGCATCCGGGTGGAAAATATGATGTGCAGGAGCGAGCCCTGCTTCCCTAGACAAGCAGAGCCCAGCCCACAGAGGGGCCGCGAGCACCTCCCCACGTCACCAACACCGTTACAACCATCAAACATCCCTGAAGAGCCTGCACCAACACCTCAGGGTCCTGGGGCCCTGGCAGAGGCTGCCCAGGAGGTGGTGGAGTCCCCATCCCTGGGGGGGTTGAGCAAACGGGTGGATGAGGTGCTCGGGGATCTGGTTTGTAGTGGACAGGGATGGTTGGACGCGATCATCTCAAAGACAGAGGGAAATGAAAGAGCAAAGCCTAAGTGTTGCGATTTGAGTTGAAGCAGAATTGGCTTTCAGCTCAGTCTCCTCTGTGTAACTTCATTGTCTGAGAGTCACCTCTGTGTCTTTCAGACAGCGTTTGTCTCTCGCAGCGATCGCACGGGGCACTGGGATGCAGAAAGGCCCGTGCTTGGACTTATTCCTACAGAAACCCAGAACACCCTGGAGCTGGGGGAGCCGCAGGGAAAGGGGGAAAGGGGGGCACCTGCAGGGAGGGGCGGACAGGAGAGGGGCCCCCAAACTGGGCTAAAACTGAGGGATTACGGGGATCTCGCTCTCTTCTCCGATGGCCGATGTCCACTGAGGATCTGTCTGTCTGTCTGCCCTGATCCCAGATCTGTGTGTTCCTGAATCCAGATCCTGAGCCCAGCTCCCTCCTCACCTCAGACCCTTTCCCTCCTGCCTGCTCTGCAGCACCAGTGGGGAGGGAGTCATTGAGGGGAGGGGTGGGAACACAATTCCATGGATTTATACATCTATTATTTTCATCATCATTATCCTTTCATTAAAGCTGTTTTAGTTTCCAACCCACAAGCATTTTCCTCTCGTTTCCCTTTCCCTAGGGGTGAGGAGAGAAGGGAATTGGGAGCCCAACTGCTTGGTTTTAGCTGACGAAACAGTCTGGGCTGGGGCTGAACCGTGACACCGAGACAGGCTGGGAGCACCGGGAAGAAAGAGCAGCTTATGTGCGGAGCAGAGAAACCATCCAACAGCACCGAGAGTCCCCTGCTCCAGGAGAGCCAGAGCCAGGTCCCATCTACATCCACAGCACCGCAAAACTAAAATGCAATAGAAGCACTTCTAAGGAAGGGCATTCACCCACCCTGGACTTCTTTGCACTATTCATCCTGATAATTCCCTATAAACACGGAGCAGGCATCACAGCTCCATCACCTCCCCGAAGCACAGTGACAGGACAACTCTTGCACTCAGCCTCAAGCGAGTCTGAAGGAGCAGCTGGGAATAAAACCTGCATAAAGGCGAGGGGGAACGGCTTTAAATTGGAAGGGGAAGAGTTAAATTAGACATTACGAAGAAATTCTTCACAATGAGGGTGGGGAGGCCCAGAGCAGTGGTGGCTGCCCCATCCCTGGAGGGGTTCAAGGCCAGGTTGGATGGGGTCGGAGCAGCCTGGGACAGTGGGAAGTGTCCCTGCCTGTGGTAGGAGTGGAATGTGATGGGCTTTGAGGTCCTTTCCAGCTCAAACCACTCCATAATTCTATGAAAATTTAGGTTGATATGCACTTTTTGCCACCTTCTTAAACAGCTTCGAAGAGGCAATGAATTTCTGCTTCTAGTTCGATGGAATAAACTTATTTTTCAGAAGCAAGGCAGCATTTTTCAGCTAGCAGCAAATCTAGAACCGAAGCTTAGGTGGAGGATGCACCCATGCAGGACACCAAGGGCTTCACAGGAGCTGCTCTGGGCACAGTGTCTGCACAGTGATGGTCACTGCAGCTCAGTCCCTCGCCTGGGCAGGCAGCGGGGAAGCATCAGCAGTGCCTGGGACCTGTGCCTGCCCTACGAAGGGATCCCGGCACCCACACCCGGTGGGAGCTCTCAACTCAGGTCCCTTCAGTCATAGGATCAGGGAACGGTTTGGGATGGAAGGGACCTCAAAGCCCATCCAGTTCCACGGGCAGGGACACCTCCCACTGGATCAGGGGCTCCAAGCCCCATCCAGCCTGGCCTTGAACCCCTCCAGGGATGGGGCAGCCACCCCTGCTCTGGGCAACCTGGGCCTCTCCACGCTTGCAGGAGAACGTTTCTCCCTAAGATCTCACCTCAATCTCCCCTCTTTCAGCTCAAAACCGCTCCTTTCACCCCATCCCCGCCCTCCCTGATCCAGAGCCCCCCCCCCCAGCTCTCCTGGAGCCCCTTTCAGCGCTGGGAGCTGCTCCGAGGTCTCCCCGCAGCCTTCTCCTCTCCCACCCCAGCTCCCCCACCGTGTCCCCACAGCAGAGCTCCTCCAGCCCTCGGGTCATCTCCGTGCCCTGCTCTGCACTCGCTCCAACACCTCCGCGTCCCCGTTACGTTTGGGACCCCCGAGCCGGGGCTCCCGGAGGGGGTCTCACCCCCTCCCTCCCTCCCTCCCTCCCGGTTCCCCTGCTCGGGACGCCGCTTCCTTTCCGGGCTGGAATCGCGCTGTGGCGGCCCAAACCCCCCAAGGCTTTTCCTCCCGCACCCCCCGCGCGGCCCCCGTTACCGGCGCGGCCCCCCCCGCCCCGCTCCCGGATCCCCGGTGGAGCCGAGAGGGAAGAACCAAGCCCGGCCCCGCGGAAGGCACCAAGCCGGCCCCGCGGTGCCAGCCTCCCCGGCCCGAGGGGAAGGCGGCCCGAGCCCCGCTCCCCGCCGGCCCCGCTCTCACCTCCGCCCGCGGCCCCGCGGGCCGCCCCGGCCCCTCCCGCCGCGCGCCGGCGCGCCACCACCGGCCCCGCGCGCCGCCCCGCCCCGCGCCGCCATTGGCCCCCGGGAGGGGGCGGGGCTTCTCCGGAAGGGGCGGGGCTTGAGCGGTGGGCGGGGCTTCGCCATAACAGGATTGGGGGCGGGGCCTCGGGGAGGGGCGGAGCTTTGCTTAAGGGGGATTGGGCGTCGTGGCTCGGTGGGCGTGGCTTCAGTGAGGGGGCGTGGCCATGAAAGGGGGCGCGGCTTTAACAAGAGCGCTTGGGCTTTGGGACCGGTGGGGGCCCTGCTGTAGGGGCGGGGCTTGGGAGCAGGAACAGGGCAAAGGGGCGGGGCTTGAGGCGGAGGGGGCGTGGCCAGGGGCAGCCCGGGACCCCAGCCCGGGGACCTCGGAACCTGGAGCCCAGCCCCACAAGCAACCCCTGAGCTGGGACCCCAGACCCACCTGTGACTCCAGCCCCCAGACTTGTGGGTGGCTTCAGACCCCGGACCCCAGATCCCAACCCTGTGGGTGGCTTCAGATCCCAGATCCCGGACCCCAGACCCCCATACTGTGTGTGGCTTCAGACCCCAGATCCCAACCCTGTGGGTGGCGTCAGACCCCCGATCCCGGACCCCAGACCCCCATGCTGTGGGTGGCTTCAGACCCCAGCCCCAGAATCTGTGGGTGATGTTGGATCCCAGATCCCAGACCCACCAGTCTCTCCAGCCCCCCAATAACTGACCCCAGCCCTTGGACTTTCATAGCCTGGGACCCCAGCCCCTGAGACCCAGCCCCGCAGGCAGCTCCAGCTCCCAGACTCTGGGCCCCAGAGCCACAGGCAGACCCGGACCCCAGCCCTGAGCCCCAGCCCCACAGGGACATGAGACCCTGGCCCCGCGGGCAGCTCCAGATCCCAGACCCCAGGGCAGAGCAGCCGCTGTGTTCGGCTGCCACCTGGGTAGGACGGGTCGGCAAGAGCCCTTCCAAAGGGCAAAGTCCCCTCCCCTCACACCCTGACCTAGAATTAAACCTCCAATATGAACCAATTCTTTAGAGCAGGCGTGGGCACTCACATATAGGAGAGAGTTCTGCCATCCTGCTAGCAGGAATCATAGAATCACAGAATCAGCAGGTTGGAAAAGACCCACTGGATCATCGAGTCCAACCATTCCCATCAATCACTAACCCATGTCCCTCAGCACCTCGTCCACCCGTCCCTTAAACCCCTCCAGGGAAGGGGACTCAACCCCCTCCCTGGGCAGCCTCTGCCAGTGCCCAATCACCCTTTCCCTGAAAAATTTTTTCCTAATGTCCAGCCTAAACCTCCCCTGGTGGAGCTTGAGGCCATTCCCTCTTGTCCTGTCCCGTGTCCCTTGGGAGAAGAGCCCAGCTCCCTCCTCTCCACAACCTCCTCTCAGGGAGTTGCAGAGAGCAATGAGGTCTCCCCTCAGCCTCCTCTTCTCCAGGCTAAACACCCCCAGCTCTCTCAGCCGTTCCTCATAAGGCCTGTTCTCCAGCCCCCTCACCACCTTTGTCGCTCAAGAAGGAAGAAGCAAGGGATACAGCTTTTTTTGTGATCACCTGCTTTGACTTTTATAATCCATATTTTAAGTCAGCTCTCGTGGTGCAAGCGGCAATTACAACAAACGAAGCCCAGCGTACCTGTGCGCACACCTGCCCTGCACCGGCTCAGCAGCTTTTTCAGTCCGATGGGTGCACTTGTCTCAACAGGCTCTCCCTGCCCCGCAGGCTCAGGCTGTGCTCACAGTAGTTCTGAGGCAGCAGCGTGAACATTGCGAGCGAACACAAGCTACAAGGCGCAAAGAAATATGGCTGCTGAGCCACACACGCTGAAACAAAGCCCAGGTGAAGCAAAAAAGCTCCAGCTGGGCCACCCTTGAGGCTCCCACAGCCAGCAAGGAGCAGACCCAGACCTAGAATCACAGAACGGTTTGGGGTGGAAGGGACCTCAAAGCCCATCCAGTCCCACCCCTGCCATGGGCAGGGACACCTCCCACTGGATCAGGGGCTCCAAGCCCCATCCAACCTGGCCTGGAACCCCTCCAGGGATGGGGCAGCCACCCCTGCTCTGGGCAGCCTGGGCCAGGGCCTCCCCACCTGCACAGGAATAAAAAAATGCCATTTTTTTTTCTTTAAATCTCATTGAGATTCATCTAATTTTCCTCTGCATCAAACCAGGCCAGTATCTGTTACCTCAGATGAGCCGCATGAGGGTTTCATCCAGCCCCAGCTTGTCCAACACTTCAAAGATCCACATCAAAAACTGCTGGAAGTGTTGGGTGGGAAAAACCAAGACCCAGAAACCACTACTCCCCCGAAATCTGAAATTCTAATAGCAAAAAGATCCCCCCACCCTGCCTTTCAGGAGGGATGGCTGGACACCAAAACCTTTTAGTTGACACAGTGACACACAAGCCCAATGACTAGGAAGCATGGTTCAAAACAAAGCATCTTGAAGCAAAGGAGCAAAAGGTCCTGTCCTGCTCACAGACTCCAGAACAAAGAAGTCCTGGCTGCCCCATCCCTGGAGGGGTTCCAGGCCAGGCTGGATGGGGCTTGGAGCCCCTGATCCAGTGGGAGGTGTCCCTGCCCATGGCAGGGGTGGGACTGGATGGGCTTTGAGATCCCTTCCAACCCAAACCATTTTGTGATCCTATCACTGGATTCTTCCTCCTTGCCCAAACCAAACCACTTGTGCCAGGAGACAGCGTACGGAACAGCTCCTTGCAGGACCCAGGGGTGGGACGGACACACGGACTGCCCTGCCCGCTGCTGCAGTTCCAGGGGAAGAAGCCAGTAGCCAAGACTCTTCGCTAGGCCTGAAAGGAAGATTTTAAGCTCCAGGTTTCTCAGAACCTGGAGCGAGCGCTGCTACAGAAGAGCTTGGCCTGGGTTTTAGGCTCTCCCTTGTGGAAAAGCTTCTTAAAAGTCCAAATTGACCAAAACCATTTAAACAAGGGGGGAATTGCAAATGATGAGGCACAGGAGGGGGCATGCTCTGAGGAGTGTTTTACTAGCAGTGCCTTTCCCCATTTTTAATAAAGCCGCTGCTGAAGCAGCGCAGGGTCTGTTAATGAGTGTTTTGCATTGGCTCTCAGGGTGTGTTTATTTACTCATCTCACAGAACACAGCGAGTTCTCTTCACAGAACTTGGGAGCTCCTGTTTCCTGCAGGATATTCCCATGATTTTTTGGCTTCTGCCTAAAAAACCGAGGCAATTCTTTCTCTTTGCCCCGTGCCCCAATTTGTTTCTCAATAAAATCCAGGACAGCCAGCTCGAGGCACTTCAAGCAGGATCCCTCAACACGGCAAAGCTGCTAATGGTTGGCATGTCTTATAACTTTAATATCTCTGACCTTTCGTCATCCCTTCCTTCATGTGGGTGAGCAGAAATTTGTTATCTGGCAACTGGGACTCCTCTTTTGGAAGGCAGCCGTACCGTAAACCTGACGTGCCAAACATCAGTTACAACCCCACGGGAGATACATGCAGAGCTGAGGATCCAAGGAGACCAAGACTGGAGCTCACTGCAGCATCTCCCATTGCAGGGTTCTCAGCAGAGGCTCCCCACAAAGTGGTGGAGTCCCCATCCCTGGGGGAGTTTGAAAGACAGGGACGTGAGGTGCTCAGGGATCTGGTTTAGTAGTGGACAGGGACAGTTGGACTCAACGATCCCAGAGGTCTTTTCCAACCAAGCGATTCCGTGATCCCCGCAAAACCATTCCAACTGTGTTTCAAATGAAGCGAGCAGGAGTCAGCCCCAGGCTCAGCAGAGTTCGCAGCTCTCCTCATTCCACCCAGGAGCTCCGTCGTTCCCACAGCAATCAAAGCGTGACACTTCTTGCTTTGTGGGATCCACCTTCCAACCGAGCAGGCTGTCTGCAGGCCACCCCCGCTCTTGCCAGAGGTGGTTTTCCAAACAGCGTGTTGTTCCGTCTGGGACAGCCAGACACCTCTTCTGCCTTGCTGGATTTACAGGCTCTCATTCCTGGGGGTGGAAGTGAGCTTCATTTGTCTCCTGCATTTCAAGCACCGAAACTGAACTTGTAGGCACGCAGCTCCGTAAGATCTTGCATTGCTAAACAGGGTAGAACCTCCCCAACACACCTGAAACTCCGACACACCCTTACCCGGCTGAGAGCCAGAGCCAGGCAATCCTATCGTGTCTAGGCCACGCAGCCAACAACAGCCACCAAACCACTCCTTAGACAAACTTTTTCTTCATCCTCATGCTCCCTCCATTCCCAGTTTCTCTGGATTTGACCCAGAATTACTCCAAATGGAACTTCGCTACACATGCTCTCACCCGGTTCCGGGGACACGAGGCTGATTTCGGCATCATTCCCATCTCCATGTGAAAGGAAAACCGATCCCATTCATCCTATCCCTGTTTCCTGGAGCCCCTTTCAGCACTGGAAGCTGCTCTAAGGTCTCCTTGGAGCCTTCTCTTCTCCAGGCTGAACAATCCCAACTCTCTCAGCCTGTCCTCACAGCAGAGGGGTTCCACTTCAGCCTGGAGAAGAGGAGCTCGGGGGAGACCTTTGAGCAGCTTCCAGTACCGAATAAAACCTAGTAATTATGTTGAAGAAGAGGCACAAGAGGGCAAAAAGGATTGGAAGAGAAATACCATGGAAGCGCAGGCATATATTGTATTGGAAATGAATTCTGAGAGAACGGTTTAAAAAGTTAAAGAGTTATAAAGAAAATCTGCACCCAAACACACCCAGCTGCGTTTTGCTACTACACATAAAAAATAAGAGTTTATCTGCACAGCCATATGCGAACACGGCACTGCGACTCCAAACCAGTGTGAGAGCTTGGGTTTATTAAGCAGAGTTAAAATCAAATAGAACTTGTTCCAGCATGTGAGCACATAAGTCAACGTGCCGCTTGAAGAATGCCCGAGTGTAACATTCCTTCCAGCACTGCTGACGGCAAAGCAATGTGCAAAGAACATTTCCAGTGGGGGGAGTTCCATTTGTCATGATTTTAATGATAGTTCCAGGAATTTTTGTACCAAGAGAAAGTACCTTTAGCTACCAACTATAAAGCTCTGCAAATTCTAAACTATTTTGACTCCTAAAATAAAAACCGTAACTATGGTATAACAGGAAAAGAAAGGTGGCCAGTTCAGCAAAGCCACCAAAGGACATCAAGCTTTTGTCTCCAAGTCTTCCTTCTACCAGAAGCTGAGTTTGTAGGAAATAGAATCTGAGGAAGGCAGTTTTTCATGGCTTACCATGAAACCTTTAATCACAAGAGCATCACAAGAGGAGTGAAGAGGAGACAGAATTCCAGAGCTGCCGTAAGGATTGCAGTTAACATGGCAAGTGCCATAAATTCCCCTTTTCCTGTTGAAATCAAACCAAACCAAACCTACAAAAATATTTCTCCTGTTAGAATTAGTCTATCAAAACTTATCTGCCTACGAAGGAAACAGAATACTTCATCCCGATCGAATATTACAATAGATATGATATTTCAAAGAATACATTGCCTAAAAGGCTTCCACAGGCAGTGAGCAAGCAGCACTAAACACATAGACAATCTCCTTTTGTTCCCATGTCAGAAAACACTGGAAAATACATCAAAGCAGCACACACAGAGTCACCGTGCCCCCAGCCCCACTGGGTACCTGTGAGATTTCACAGTGGTTCTTCATGTCAGGCTGACGGCACCACCACAGCTGATGAAACCCTCCCAAAAATCACAAACCAGAGCCACGAAGCTCAGCAAAGCCACAGCGGCTGCTCAAAGCGTTTCACACAGAGTTGTCAGACAAAGAGCCTGACAGCAGCCAAACACTGCGTTATCAGAAAAAACAAAGAGATTTTGGGCAACTGAAGGACAGCATGAGACCTCAAAAAGTGTTTATAGTAAGTTCTTTTAGTAAATTTATGATTTGCAACTGATTCACAAAAATATATAAACCGTTTAGAAATAAATGGGTGTGGTGAGGTGTTTTCCAACAATCCACGACACTACGGTGTTTCCACCTGCTCTTTCAGAAAAGCAAGACAAGAACTTTGAGGTGCATGTTTGTCCATCTACATTTTAGATGTAAATACTTGATGATGGGGGACTTGTGCTCCATCTCGTCACACAGCAAGGTTCCCATCTGCACTGTTGTCAAGGCTAGGGTGCCAGATTTTAACACTAATCGCTACCGGGAAGCAAAGCGGAGCTCCACGGCAAAGGCTGCAAGGCAGGACTTGGCTTCACATTTTTAGAAAGATTCAAATACAAACCAATTTATACAGAGCAGTTGCAGGTAGGTGAAAATGTCAGTTGCTTAGCAGGTTTATATTTACTGTAGCCACTTAAGAATCACTGGAATTAGACATTTGCTGCACAAATCCTGATATTTTTTTCAAAGAAACATTAAAAAATTTTCTCTAGCTGCACCTGAGCTCTGAGAAGAGAAGAAAGTTGCAATTCTATCTATTTATTAGCTGCCATTTTTAAGGGATCAGATCAGGAAATCTGATCACTGGCTTTATCCACGTTCCTTCCTGCCTGCCTGAAGCGCTCCAACGCGTGCAGCCGGCTGGTGTCGCACACACAGTGCCGGGTACAGGGAACAGTAGAAGTCCAGCCACACTAAAACCACCCTAAAACCACCCATGTAATTTCCCAGAGTCCCTTCAAAACGAATACTGCTGCTTGGCCTTGGAGCACGACCTTCGATACAGTTTGCATCGATACCATCAGGCACAGGGCACTTCAGATAAGTGTCTCGTACGTATTTTATGCTACAATGAACAGCTTGCAATGCCCTAAAAACAGTATAAAAATACTCACTGGGAATTACAGAATTGCTTACACATTTGGCTCTAGTTTTCTATGCATAGAAAACTGCTCTTTGGGGTCTAACTTATTTAACAATATTAGAGTTATTCAAGTTTATTTGGCTATGAGAAGCCAGAAAATAGCAGGGCTGATATGTGCTGACCTACGAGAAACTCTTAAAAATTATCTGCAATAGAGTAAGAGATTTTAGGCAAAAAAATAAAGACTATACGTCCGTCAAGGTTATATCTGAAGGAAATAATGCCTGGCTTATAAAATACAGTGTGCCTCTTCAAGAGGCATTTTCCCTTCTTTTGTTAAGACACAAGGCATGCTTGACTTTTAATTCAGGACTTGCAGAGGACAAGAAAGTCGCCTGCCCTGAGCAGAGGCAGAAAAGGGCTGAAGGTCTCACAGACACCCCTGTAAACACGGCATGAACCTCACGGGGATCCTTGGAGAGGTGACTGCTACCTGCTCCTGAGCAAGGTATC
The DNA here is from genome assembly GCF_032191515.1 of Phaenicophaeus curvirostris. Lineage (NCBI taxonomy): Eukaryota > Metazoa > Chordata > Aves > Cuculiformes > Cuculidae > Phaenicophaeus > Phaenicophaeus curvirostris. Next base: position 25,956,929 of record NC_091401.1, read on the forward strand.
GCTGACAGCTTGGTTTTCTACACGTAATATGAAGGTGAAAACAGGGAGCTAATAAGCCATATTAAACCAAAGAATATTATCTATTGCCATATCAAGCTAGAAAAGTTTCAGTGTCTACTTTGTGTCCCTCATACAACGGGAAATTGAAAATAAGCTAAAAATAAGAATAACTAAACTAAACCAAAGTCAAACGTGTATAATATATAAAATACTGACTGGCTACGTGTTACGAAATAGAAATCACGAGAGTTACCACACTGCATTTCCACATTAAATCCTAAAGCAAACTCCAAGTCACACGTCGAGTAAAAGGCCTCCTTTCTGGTGTAACAGCGCCGTTACTCAGCTCCAGAACGTCAGGGTATGAAGCCATCTGAAAATAAGACAGAAAAACAGGACTTGAGAACCCTGAAAGAACTGCAGAGGTTTTAAAAGCCACAAGAAAACAACGTCTTCCTCCTGAGTTTGAGAATCACCTGTTTACACAGCGACAAAGACTCCTTCTGTGACTCCTGCCAGCGTGTATTGTATTGGCTTTCTGGAAAATCTGAACATGTCCACACATCTATCCACACAGACACGCAGCACCACACTGATGTTTACTGCGGCTCCAAGTCATTCCACATCACAAACAGCAGTTAAACCTTTAAAATCAATAACACCAAAACCCAGGCAAACCCATCTCGTAAACACTTTTCCCAAATTTCTTACTACCAAGCCCCACAGCGAGTAGTTGAAAAGTTGAAAAAGAACTCTTTTCAGTGGTTGTTTGCACATCTTACCTAACACTTTATACGTGGTGCGCAGGAACTGCGGTGCCGTCTCCTTCTCCACTTTGCATCTGCATCTGCATCTGCGCCTGCATTCTCGCAATCATCTCCTGCATGCGCCGAAGCTAGAAAAGTTGCACAGAAGAATCCTTCAACCTGATTTCCCCTCAGAATATGACTCTCTGCTGCCACTGGGCTATTCAGTATTCCGATTCAAGAGGGAATCCCTATCTGCATTATCTTCACCTGATGGGTAATCATCTCAGGTGACAGCATCATCCTCTACTGCTCTTCTTCATTCATCAGGAGGCTGGGAATTTACTACCTGAATCAAGCAGGGTTGCTTGATCTAGAACCTGCACTCACGTGAGGATGCTCTCCCTCCCACACAGCGGGCATTACACCCATCTCCCAGCAGCACGGTGGAGTCGGACATTTTACCAGATCCACCTGTTCCAATAAATCCGTATCCTGAGACTCCTCGACACCTCTTTGCTCTCCTCTTTGTTACTACACGTTGAATAACTTTGTATTAGCAAATTCTGCCTTTTCCTTTACAAATTACCAAGATCACAGAAATTATTTCATCTAAAGTAGTGATACAAGAATAAAAATTCCCCCATCACAAGAATATAAAGTTCTGTCATCTTACTTCAGCTTCTTTCTCAAGCAGAATCTGGTCTTTATTTACTTCTTCGTCTTCTATTTTCCTAAAATAAAATTAATATCGTTCAATAATGTGCATATATTCCAGATTTTGAGCTTCCAGAGAATGCTTTATTGACAAAAATCAAGGCTCTCAGAACACAAACATCAGTGAAACATGCTCTCCACACAGCAGCACTCAGTCTACTCCTTACTCCTTCATAAAGTCACACCCACAACAAGTATAAACCATTCTAGCTATGGCTTTAAACCATGACAGATCTTCACATGTAGGAATCGATAAAAATGGATTCTGAAGCACAGCAGTTTACCTGTGCACAACATCTCCTGCCTGATGGCAATTAGGGTACCACACAGATACAGCAAATTCAGAAACATCACAAACGCGCTCGATTCCTCCCTTGTATTGGTGCAGTAAGTTAATAGAATGAAATCAAAATGTAACTTTGAGGTAATGCTGGACAAGTTGTTAACAGAAGTATGGAAGGAACATGTAAAATAAGCAGTGCTCTAAGAAATCCTGCTTCTGGAAACCTGCCCACCTCCAGGTAAAACCTTCCTTCAATGCAGTTCTATGCCACCTCTAATCATAGAATCGCTTGGTTGGAAAAGACGTTTGAGATCATCAAGTCCAACCGTCCCCATCCACTACTAAACTAATGTCATGAACCAAGTTTACCATCTAAAAGGCTCATCACAAAATCCACGGCAGACACACAACTGCCACACAGAGCCGGAATCCTCCCAGTCGAAGGAATTCTTTATCCTCTGCTCCACTTACAACTTTGCAGTTTGAATAGTTTTCTAGTATAGTCACCTTTTTTATTTTGGAAAGTCCACAAGATTTCTTTTGCACAACACGATAAAGAATGGCACAAACATTGACTAGTCCTGTGAAAACTAAGTAAATGCCTTCAACCAGTATCTCGGCGAACTCTTGCTTAATCGAGACATCCAGTTTTACACTGAGGAACTAAGCAGAAGAATCTTTTTCTGTACTACATTTTCAAGATTCCCTGTTTTGCGAATAGAATCATACAATCACCAGGTTGAAAAGACCCACCGGATCATCAAGTCCGACCATTCCTATCAAACACTAACCCATGTCCCTCAGCACCTCGTCCACCCGTCCCTTAAACCCCTCCAGGGAAGGGGACTCAACCCCCTCCCTGGGCAGCTTGTTCCAGCACCCAATGACCTTTTCCGTGAAAAATGTTTTCCTATCCCATATTTCAATGGGGGACCTTGGCAAACAGATTTAATCACACAAGTGTCATCAAAAGCACAAAGCAAACCAACTGATGCTTAAAGGTTAACAGAGAAACAGATCGTCAAAAACCCCTCTTGTGCCCAGAAGCCTCTAAAACATTAGTGAATGCAGTCAGTGAGTACTAATTGCCAAGCACTGCTGGTGTGGTAAGGGCAAACTTGAAATAAATTCACATTCAAACTGCCCTCACTTACAGTCAACGTAACTACAGCCAAGCACCACTCCAGACATGAAAACAAAGGCACGTCGGCTGCTTAACCAGCCAAGGTACAAGCACATGCTTTAGTTTCACAGATACCCCAACTTAACAGCAACTGTCACAGGTCCTTGGCAGAGCAACCTTAAATCCTCTATAAATGGCTAAATAATGTTTTAACTCTGCGTGACCTTAAGCTCTCCTACTGCCAAGTCCTCTTTACACGCCTGTTGGAGAACGGGCACCAGAACTCAGCAAAACTGCTTTATTTTTATCTTGAACTTCAGAAGACAGGATTTAAAAGTCAGAGAGAAGGGCACGTCGTCTCGCCTGAAGGCAAAACCTGACTTGTAGGCCAATGTCACAGGCAGAGGCAAACTCCTTCTCCCAAAAAGCCACCAGGCACGTGACAAACCTGTGGCAACAGATGGAAAAAGCTTTGCAAAATAAATCAACCCGACAGAAAAGTGCAGTTAGGAAACCCTCTAGTGGCTGAACCAAGAGAAGCAATTGAAAAATCTAAAGCAGGGAAACCCTGGGTTCCAACAACTGACAAACTCAGCTGTATAAACCCTGCTGTTTCAGTTACAAATGCGGTGTGCTGCCTCTCTTACCAGGAAAGCCGGGCCCTAACCACCACAGCTCTGAACAGGGTTGAAAGGCATTATCCCCTGACTGCTTTGTCAAAAAAAAAAAAATTTATTTATACCATATTTAATAAAGTGCTGCAGAAGGACTTGAGTTTCTCTTTTCAAAGACCCAGTCCAAGCGCTCCAGTTGATAATTCTGAAAATTAAGATTTCTTAAGACATTTATCAGTCATCTGCCCACTTACTGGCCTCAAACTCTTCAATCCAACCATGTTCAATCCCTACAACACAGCAGAGATCAAACTACACCCTTTAAACTGCCTCTTCAGCTTCAGGCAATGCTTTTTCTTATGCCCACCATAAGCACTGAACTCAGTTCTGACTGAAGCTACAGAGCTATCCATGATCTAACAAACCCTAGGAAGGAAATGGTACGAAAGACAGCGAGAGAGAGCACAAGCAGTGAATTCAGACGAGGAAGAACCACACGTAAGCATGAGATGACAACCTGCCGCCTCGTTTGAGCCTCTCGGAGCGGAAGTTCTCGTAGTGAAGATCCTGGGTCACCTCCTGAAGATCTTGCATGTGGGTGCTGGAGAAAAAAAAAATATAAGAGATCCTTATGTCACATCAGCTTGCTCAACCAACTCCGACACTCAGCAATGTACTGAGTCAAAGCGTTCAGCGTGTAAACCCATTGAACAATGATTTAGAAGCTAATTTAAGTTAAATTCATGCAATAAAAATTGTGTAGAGACCACGTCAGGTCCTAGGGCAGCCCTGACACACCCTGTCTGCCTGGCTGGGGCACTTGCTGAAGTCCTGCTGAGCAGGGGAAGCAGAGCAGCAAAGCCTGAACAAACCCAACCAGTGGGGTTTGAAGCCCGGCCCTTTGCAAATATGTATCTGCACAGAAATAGAATCATAGAACACTAGGTTGGAAAGGACCCACTGGATAATTGAGTCCAACCATAATAAATAGATGTAAACAAGCCCAAAGTGTGAAGCATTCTACTTTATTCTCTTGGGATCTGACCAGCAATGCAACGCTGGTTCAACCAAAGAGTTGGACAAGAGATTATTTTCACAGAATGGTCGAATAATTCAGATTGGAAAGAACCCACGGAGCCTGTGTGCCTTGGCCTAAGACAGAACACTGGTGCTCACAGCCTTCCCCAGACCAATCCTGAATCCTCTGAGGATCCCATCACTGATCCAAACACGCGTCACAGTGTCCGAGTGTCTTCCTGGTAAGTTCTTTTTTTTCTTTAAAACTACCATTTAAATTAATTTTCTAACTTACATCAACATGGTCCTCAGCTTCAGGAAGTCATTGTGTTCCGGATTCTCCACTTCAACTACACCCCATGGGTAGAGTCGGCCTCTAACTTTTTTACCTTTGGCTTCAATGAGTTGATTGGATCCAACTACACAAAACGGGATGCTGGCCTGAAAGCCAAAAAATGCCAAAATTACCAGAAAAAAAACCAACTCCAAGAACAACTCTTGTTCTGCTCAGCACTGCCTATTGCAGTAGTAAGTTTGTAATGCTTTTAATCTGAAGCTCTTGGAAGAAAAGTCACTGTTACCACCATCTTCCAGAGAGGAGAGACTGAGCAGAGGGACACGGTGACTCTCTCGAGGTCTCATCGCAGGCCACAGAACACACATTGTTCTAAATCCCACTGAGCAGTTCTAAAAGAGACAGCATGTTACGCACAGACGTAACCCAGCAAGCCAGCCCTACCTTCAGGAGCCTAGTCTGCTCTTTAAAGTCTTCGTCCTCATCTGATTCAGCATCAGGCAGGTGATAAATCTTGATGCCATGCTCTTCTATTTCATCCAGAATCTGAGATTTAGAATATATGAAAAATGAGGTAATACACATGTAAAGTCAGTACTTTTAAGGTAAATTTACTTGTAAATGTAGCCACCCTGTAATTTCACAGGCAACACTTTAAGGACAATTTCTCAGTGAAATCCACAATAAAAGAATCTACAAGATCTCAAACTACATCTTAAATGATGTGACACTGCGCTTGAGATGTTTTTCCTGGCTAGGACAGGGCAGGTTTGAATAAGAACGCCCCTCTCTGCAGCAACTTTGCTGCTGTTACCGCAGCACAACGTTGTTCTCCAAGCTAGAAAAAACACTTACCCTTTTCTTTAGTCTTTCTCGCTCTTTCAGAGAAAGCGTGTCAGCTTTTGCAATCACAGGGACAATATTGACTTTGTTGTGAATGGCCTTCATAAACTCAACATCCAGAGGCTTAAGGCTAAAATTAAAAGATGGAAAAAGTTTAATTGATTTTATCTTAATTAGCAGTTTATTTTCATACCAAGACAGATCTCTGTCTTTGCAGAGACAGAAAGAACACACACAATTATTTCCAGCAGCTCTAGTACTTCCTTAAGCAATGACAATTGTTTCTGCACATTTAGGTCAACATGCACAAACCAACCCCCTGAAATAAAATCATTTAGACAGAGAAACACCTACCCGTGACCAAATGGTGAAATGAAATAGAAGCAGCAATGAACCCGGTTGTCTATGATGTGTCTTCTGTTCAAACCACTCTCATCATGCAGATATCTCTCAAACTGCTCATCAATGTATGAGATTATGGTCTTAAAACTGTAAAACAAACATGGATTTGAGAAATCTCGCTCATTCCCAAATGGACAGCAATCCTAGGGACGTTTCAAAAGTAATATTAAAACAAAAAGACATTCTGCTGATGAACCAGCCTGCTGAGAGACAAAAACTAACATGGTGATGTTTTAAGACTGCAAGAAGAGCGTAGATCTTAAATTTTTAATTGAATTCTAGAATAACAACATGCCTATTGTTTATCTACATTAAGATAAAGCAGCAAATTTCTCTTGGGTTAGCATTTATCCTTTGACTGGCATTAATCACACACATTCAACGTAATCTGAGCTTCTGGTTCTAGATACATTTAAAATCACAGATAGAATAATTTGGAAGGGACCTTTAAAATCCATATGATCCACAGGCAGAGATACCTCCCACTGGACCAGGCTGCTCCAAATATTAAAAGGCCTCAACCAGCTCTCCCCGGAGCTTTCTCTTCATGAGGCTGAACAACCCCAACTCTCTCAGCCTTTCTTCACTGCTGTTTCAGCCCTTGGATGACTCCAACAGGGCCATGTCTGTCCGGTGCTGGAGGCCCCACAGCTCACCTTCCAGGAGCTGCCACTTGGGCCACCCTCCTTTGAACTGCTCAGCATTAATACACTTAATTATTTCGCCCCTGAGAAGAAAAAGAGAATGCATGTTGATCTCCACAGATACTCCGTGCACGTACCAGTCTCGGCAGTTGATGGCATCCCCATATCCCGGCGTATCTACAACCGTCAGGCGGAGCTTCACGCCCCTCTCTTCAATTTCAACTGTTGAGGCTTCGATCTGCACAGTGCGTTCAATCTTCTCTAAAAGAGAATAAACATGATCTTTCAGGATAGAAGTCAGAAGACTGTGTCGTTTTGAGAGAATCCCAGAAGATTAACTGGCAGATGCGAGCAAATTAATGTTACTGCATGGATTCCCTTCCAAGCCCTGATAAGTACTGAGTCTTGCTGTGCAGTTAAGTTCTTCAGAATCTGAGATTTCATATGGTTCTTATATATAACATAGAAACTCAGGCAAAAGGGAATGTAATGAACTGTTTATCATCAGCAAACTGGAGAACAACACTGAATTATACACAGTGCATCTTTGTTCCAAAGGTTGAAAGCGAGAAGTGATAACTTATCCCAGTAGCTGATAGTTAAAGTGAGGCATTCAACAAGGTGTAAAGAGGTGGGGGAAATAGCATCTTCCTCTATTTTCCTATTATATTCCCTTTTGTTAAGTTACTGTACACCCTGGTTAACAGAAAGCCCCAAAGAAGAGAAGGAGGTGATGCTCACATTCACTAAATATCAGCTCAAGGCAAAGGAATCGAGTCGCAAGCCTAAGCAGGAATAAACAATGCACATGTTTAGAATTCCCGATTAAAAATTAAAGACAGTTTCCAGTTCTTTTAGTCGATTGCTTATCTGACTGCGACACGATGACTTTTATCCCACGTGCAAGAAGGGATCAACTTTCCAGGCGCCAATACAAACATCTCTGAGGGCTCCACACACCCTCTGGGTGCAGAGGAAACCAGTTCTATCCAACAGCCCAGGTGTAAGGGAGGACATCAGAAATTATCACAGCTGGAAATCACTGCTGGCTGTTACTAAAATCTAAAGAGAAAAGCATTCAACTCCAAAAATCCACGAGAAAACAGAAACTAGAACAAAGGTGTGTTTACCAGCAGCTCCTGGGATTATCCTTTCTGGGTAAAGGTCTGTCAAGAAGAGGCTGTTGATTAACGTAGATTTTCCCAATCCAGATTCACCTATGATTCAACATAAACACATTTACATAATTAATTTCAATTGTATCCATACGGCATCACCTGACTACACGTAATTTCATGTTAAATGTAAACCTTTTAATCGTGATTTTAAAACGTACGGCTTTGAATTTTGTATTAGAAAAGTTTACACAAGAATAGCAATTTTTACATCCCAGCTTTATAACACAGTTTTTCAGAGCTCCCTCTGCAATTACATCTGAGTCAAGCGGAGTTCATAGAATGATAGAACCTTAGAGATCATCAACTGTCCCTGCCCACTACTAAATCATGTCCCTGAGCACCTCATCCACCTGCCTTTTAAACCTCTCCAGTGATGGGGACTCCACGACCTCCCTGTGCAGCCTCTGCCAGTGTTTGAAGACCCTTTCTGTGAAGAAATCCTTCCTGATGTCCAATCTCAACCTCCCCTCACTCAGCTTGACACCGTTCCCTCTTGTCCTGTCACTCGGGAGAAGGTTGGATCAATTCAGACTTAAAATTTCCTATTTTGTGTCTCCTGATTTTTTAAGGCATGCTTTCTGCTGCACGAGGTATTTCTGCTTTCGATGCCTACGTGGCAAACCAGAACCCAAGGGAAGAGGGACGTGACATGGCATTTTCACAGAGCTGTTTTTTCACTGATGAACCAGAGCATAATGTAAATATATTTGTGTTTTAGGGCTACTGAGTGAGCCACGAGGAAGGCTCAAAAGCCAGCTCATTAGCTAAAGATCAAGATCTTAATCAGAACAAACACATACAGCATGAAGAAAGACCAGCAAGTTAAAGTGCTCGGTACTTCAATTCACTGAACGACTCCTCTAGAATTCATGTGCTGACAGATTTAATTTAAAAAATTGAGATATTAAAAATGACGAGCTGTATGATCCCCCTGCGTAACACAGACTCTTCTGCAACAGAGTCCAACAGAAATATCTGAGCAGAAGAGACAAGAGATGGAATTATTTTGTAAATAAAGATTTGGTGAGAAGCTACAGAATTCATCTCTCAAGATCAGATGTCACCCGTGAGACAGATGTGCAGCCAGAGGAACTCGGTTACACAGGCTTAATCCAGCAAACCCAAAACAACTATGATTTTAACCAGTGGCACCTTCCACATCTTCAGTCTGCGTAAATATTACAGGTAAAACAAATCACGTTTCATAGTGACTGTCAAGAACCAAAGAGAAGAGCAGTAATTCAAAGCACTGGCCACAGTAATTAGACCTTAGTGACTCTCAAATGAAATAACAGACTAATTCGTAGGATGGTTTGGGTTGGAAGGGACCTCAAAGCCCATCCAGTTCCACCCCTGCCATGGGCAGGGACACCTCCCACTGGATCCAGTTGCTCCAAGCCCCATCCAGCCTGGCCTCGAACCCTTACACTTATTTCATAGCACAATAACGAGAATGAACACAAAAGTGTTAATAAATACAAGTGGTTAAGATTTCTTTGGAGCAACACAGCCAATCAGCCAAACTGTCATAGATCCCAGATCATATTTTCACAAACCAACCAGAAACAATAGCAGAAAAAAAAAGGTGGAGAAGAAAAATCATTGATTAGAACTCTGTTGGAGTGGCTTTCAAAGAATTCTCCTGCTCAAAAATTAAGCAGCACAGCAATTTAATGAAGAATAACAGTTCACTACAGGCATTGTGATAGAACCCACAAGAGAGCAGACTGAAACCCTGTGCATATTTCAAGAGAAAGAATTCACATTCCAAACTGTTGAAATAATCAACGATTTAAAGCGCAGTTTATCTTATCTTACATTAACTGCCTCCCCCTGCCAGTGTATCTTAAAATAGCATTCCAAAGTTTCAATGACATTACTTTCCTCCCAGCAGTTTCCATTTATCCTTTAGAATATTGGCAGGCAATGGCTGCGAAGTTACATTTGACTCTGGAACATGGGTGGGGTTCACTGTTTTGTCACTCTGACACCATGTCATTTCCTCTCTATTTTCTAACTTCCAAGAGGCTGGAAACAGCTGCTCGGTCCACAACTGCCCATAGCGTTCGGCCAGAACTGTTTCACACAGCAATGTCAGTGATTAATCTCAAACAGATCTGGAAATCAAGCACGGCTGCGGCAGAGAAAGCGCATCTCTTGTTTCTCAGAGCCGCTCAGCTTTTTATGGTCACTGAGCAGTAAATTCTGAAGAGTGGATTCCATAATGCGAAACATCTGCTTATAGTCTTTACGCTTGGATTTTATAACAAATCCATGATGACACTGCCTTAGGCAAATCCAAAGATACAGTAAACAATTCCATTAAATCCTAGGAAGACAAAAATCAGGGAACTTGGTGCAACACCAAACTACCAAAGACAGAAACAGGATAAAAGGGATGCTAGGGCTGTCATTTAGCAAACCTAATGAAAGGCTGGAGGAGAGACTCTTCCTGTAACTCCTGGAATTCAAAACAATTAAGAACTTACACACCTCCTGTCATGTATCACCTCACCTCCCCTGCTCATTCCCACTGTGATCTCTCTTGGACAAAGCCATCACACAAATGGGACTGACATCTTGTGACAACAAGTAATAAAGAACCTAATTCTGCTGCGATGCTTTTGCAAAAGCCCATTTCAACAGCGAGAATTACAGAGTTCAAACACCAGAAGGCAGAAGCTCCAGGTCCCCAGCAGCGTGACCAGAAGCAGTCTAGATGATGTCCAAGTGTGATTTGGGATCCTACTTAATTTGTAAAAATTAACACCGACTTCCGAGAGGATCAAGGTATTTCTGCAGACACACTAGATTTCTCTTTCCATTCTAGATATCAACACAGATTCTTAACAAAATAACAAATAGAGTTGAATTTTAAATTATAACTGCTAACAGAAAATCAAGATCAATTTTAAAAGTCACAGTTCACATCAAACCAATCCAATTCTCACTCTTAAAAGTGTGTTTAGAAGGGTTGGGAAGACCAGAGCTCAGACTCTTCTGAGCTACCAAAACATACATTTTAAATAAAATAGTCTCCACTCTCTTAATCAAAAGACATATTCCATTTTAAATGCTTTTCTCTGTGATTTCCATTTTAAATGGAATGCTGGAAGCCGTAAGAAAGAAGAGAAGGAAGCAAGCGATGACCAGCAAGATCTCTTCACTTCTCCCACGAACTTATCAGTGTATTCAGCCCTAGTTTGTAGCGTTGAAAAAAACTGCAGCCTGAACGAATAAACTAGAACAGAAAGTTAAACACTATGGAACAGAAGAGCTTCTGCTGCAAGCTGGAGCCTTGCAATAGAAGCAGTAATATTTATTTTAATTCCAAACTCCCTGTGAACAAACACTAATTCTGAGAAAGACTATAAACCACTTCCTTACCAACCACCATAAGAGTGAATTCAAACCCCTTCTTCACAGACTTTCGGTGAACCTGATTGGGAAGGTTGGCAAATCCAACATAGCCAGGGGTTTCTGGATTGGTAAACTGAGCAGGCTGTTGCTGAAAAGACAATAAAATAAGACAATAATAAGCAAACACTCAAGACACGTTTGTATATTTGCTTTTCTCCGACATTTCAAATGGTTCGAAGCTGCACCACGTACAGAGAAAAAGCTACGTGGCTGTTCCTGCTGCTCGGTCTCACAGAGAAATACAGAACAACTGCATTCACCTGGAGTCTTTAAAAACAAGTTTGATTCATTCAGCTGCCCAGCCAAGATCTCCCTCAGTAACAAAGAAACAGACCCCCAAACATTTCTTTATTCAAGTGTGAAGTGCATTCACTGATCACACACTTCTTAAAGTTAAAAATTGTCCAATGTTTATAGACTTAAATAAAAACACGACCGTTTCTAATCTGCTTTTAGCACACAAACACGGCACAAATAGCAAAGCAACAGCCCCCTGATCTCTTTTATGGGGCAGGGGACGGTTACACAGCAGTGTTTCACACGCCCACGGCTGCAAACAGTGCAGAGAAAGCTTCAGATGTGTTCATTTCCCTCTTTAAACTCACTGTTCAAATACCCTCCAGCATTCGTGTCACTCCAGTCAGCTCACAGGGATGTGCCACCTACTACAGCAAACGCAGGGGCTGAGAATTAGATAAATCCCACCTCATCAATAATACTTTTAAGTTACCACATTGTTTATGAAGCTTTTTCTCCAGAAGATCAGTCGATTCTGGCAGCAAATGAAGAAATTAAATCTAAGAATATTCTTTTCTTAAAGGATTCCTGCTCGAAACACAGTAGCAGAATGGAAGTTTCGATGAAAATGCACCAGGCAGCTTGTATGCAGCTCCACAATCAAAACAAAACCCTCCCAAGGTTAGTTTATGGCTGAGGTTCCTCCTTGGAGGAAACAAAGTTGTGTTTTACATCACTCAGTCTCTCAATATTACACCTTCTAAATGTACATTCCCTCTTATGTAGTTTAGCATACACATCACCACCAAACAAGATGCAAGTCACGCATTCTGCTGGTGCAGATTCATATTTAAAAACAAAATACTTGTTTCATGTTGTTCTGTTGGAAGACACAAATGTTGTTCTTACCTTGGACATTTTTACGGAAGTTCAGGAACAAATCTGGAAAAACAAGAATCTTTTTCAGCTTATAAAGAATCATATGAGAAGGAAAAAAAACCCAACAAAACACAAACCAATATATTATGTCACTGAAACAGCGTTCCTGGCTGGATGTCCAGATCTTGAAGCAGTGTCAGTTGCTGCTCGGAGGACAAGTCTTTGACTCCTTGATATTAAGGCAGGGCAAGATTTTCATCGTTCCTATTGTCCAACTGGACAATAAATCCACTCAACATGAGTGGGGGTGCTAAAGTCGAGACAAACCATTTTGAAGCCTAAAAAGTCCATTTCCTTTCCGGAAACCAATCAAACCAGACACCCTGCTTACAGACATCTTGCTGCTTACAGGAAACGGCCTTTTCAAAGCTCAAAAAACCAATTCACGTAGTATTTTTAGGCCTCCCTCCCCTCAACATTTCCCTTCACCCTCGAGCGTTTAGTATAGACAGCATCACACTGAAATATTTTCTCTTCCTCTTTCCTCTGGATGCTTGCGAACGCGGTCATTACAACTTCTCTTGCCAAGAAAAGATGTTCTCATGCAGCTGCATCGCTTTGAATCATAGAATCATAGAATCACCAGGTTGGAAAAGACCCATCGGATCATCGAGTCCAACCATACAAAGCAGACAGGGGGAAAAAAAAATCTGTCCTCTAACACCTCCATGCAAAAAAAGTCTCTTCACAAAGACAAACAAAGAGTGCCTCTATCGCAACGACTTGGAGGAGTTGGAGAGATCACATAATTCACCACGGCAATATAAAAACCTCAGTGTGAGCCGGATCACGGTTACTTTACTCTGAACAGCTACCAATCTGGTTTCTCCCTCTCCCCAGTAAGGAAGAAGCCAGTTCCATGAAGGTCTTTTGATGGGAGAAACACAGGAAAAATGCTAAAGGAGACAACCCGATGTGGTTTCACATGAAGCTGAACTTGCTGACAAAACCCTGGCAACCTGATTACGCACATGGAATAAAAACTGGGAAAGAGGCTTCTCAAGGGAAGTTTCATGTTAAAACCAAAACAGAACGTCTGCAAGGTCTGTATTTCAGTCAATATGCTGGCCTATGACCTACAAAGCATTCGACCACTAAAGGGGTTATCTGAGAGACTTTTATCATCCTGCAAGATTGCAAAGACAGCAACTCCTCCTTCCAAGAGCGTTTCCTGCCGAGTGGTGTCATTGATCCCTGTCTACCCATTCTCCATGAGAGATTTTCGCCGCCAAACAAAACTAGATCCTGCTAGAACACAGAAGAGCATTCTTTTAATTCATGAGGCTTGTTTGTCACCCAGGGCAGGCAAAGAGCAGAGGAAAGTTTCTCACGGCTACCCAGGAACCAAGAAGAGCTGTTTATGCCGATGGCTGCAGCCACATCACGCTTTAATATATGGACCAAGCACAGCAATCTCTCAGGAAAGATCCTTCCCACATCATTCCCCTTGGGGCAGCGGCTGAGCGCTCCCACGCAGGAAGGGGCAGCCCAGACTTTCCTCTGGAGCTCGTCGATCATGTTCCGAACCCTCCGGTTTCAACCACCCAGCTGGAGTTTTCTGGGACAGTGTGGGTGTAAGAGCCTTGTAGTGACTTCCCCGCAGCCCAGGAGGAGAGAGTGGCGCCTGCAAGCCCTGGGGCCACAGCCCAGCCTGTCCCGCAGCCCCTGGGCCCTTCCTCCTCCTCTGCAGCCCCTTCCTCCTCCTCCTCCTCTGCAGCCCCTTCCTCCTCCTCCTCTGCAGCCCCTTCCTCCTCCTCCTCTGCAGCCCCCAGCCCCTTCCTCCTCCTCTGCAGCCCCTTCCTCCTCCTCTGCAGCCCCTTCCTCCTCCTCCTCTGCAGCCCCTTCCTCCTCCTTCTCCTCCTCCTCCTCTGCAGCCCCTTCCTCCTCCTCCTCTGCAGCCCCCAGCCCCTTCCTCTTCCTCTGCAGCCCCTTCCTCCTCCTCCTCCTCTGCAGCCCCTTCCTCCTCCTTCTCCTCCTCTGCAGCCCCTTCCTCCTCCTTCTCCTCCTCCTCCTCTGCAGCCCCTTCCTCCTCCTTCTCCTCCTCTGCAGCCCCTTCCTCCTCCTTCTCCTCCTCTGCAGCCCCTTCCTCCTCCTTCTCCTCCTCCTCCTCTGCAGCCCCTTCCTCCTCCTTCTCCTCCTCCTCCTCTGCAGCCCCTTCCTCCTCCTCCTCTGCAGCCCCCAGCCCCTTTGTACTCTCCTGCACTTTCTCTTCTTCCTCCTCTCCTCTAGCCCCTTCCTCCTCTCCTCCAGCCTTTCTCTACTTCTTCCTCTCCTGCAGCCGCCCCCAGTCCCCAGCCCCTTCCTCCTCTCCCACAGCCCCCAGCCCCTTCTTCCTCCTCTGCAGCCCCCAGCCCTTTCCTCCTCCTCCTCTGCAGCCCCTTCCTCCTCCTCCTCCTCCTCCTCCTCCTCTGCAGCCCCTTCCTCCTCCTACTACTACTCTGCAGCCCCCAGCCCCTTTGTACTCTCCTGCAGACTCTCTCTTCTTCCTTCTCTCCCTCAGCCCCTTCCTCCCCTTCTTCCTCTCCCTCAGCCTCTTTCTCTTCTTCCTCCCCCAGCCCCTGGCCCCTTCCCCATCAACTGCAGCCCCACCCAGTCCTCTCCTCCCTTCTTGTAGCCTCCATCCCCCTCCTCCTCTCCTTCAGCCCCCGGCCTGGAGGGCTCACGGAGGGGCCCCCATCCCCTTCCCTACCCCCCACGCCCCCCCTCTCCCCTCCCTCCTCCCATCTCGCCCCCCCCTCACCTCGCGCCCCGCACACAGAGGCCCCTCCGCTCCCGCCACTCGCGCGCGCCGGCGGGGGGGGGCGTGGCCTTAGTAAGTCCCGCCCACCTAGAGGGGGCGTGGCCAATCGGCTGCTCAGACCCATGGGGCGGGGCCAATGGGATTCTACGTCCATTACGGGGGCGTGGCCACGGTCTTGCCCCGCCCACCTCGAGGAGCGGCCAATCGGCTGCGCAGTCCGAGGGGGCGTGGCCAAACCAGCGCGCTGCGAGGCGGAGGGGGCGTGGTCAACCCGTCTGCCTCGCCCTTTAAGGGGTTGCACCGCCCACTGTGACGGGTGATCCCAGTGCGCATGCGCCGCGCCTCCCCCGTTCCCATAGCAACCGCCGGGCAGGGTCCGCCCGCGCGCCGCAGGTCACGCACAGCTCTTCTTCCCCAAGATGGCGGCTGGCCGCTCGGCCTCGTACCCAGCATAGGCTTCGCTGTGGGCCTACTAGAGGTAAAGCCCGGCCCCTCGCCTCGCCGCGCCGGCGTCGCGGGAGGCGGTAGGGGGTGGGGGGAAGCGCTTCAGGGGTGAGCGGGACGCGGGCGCGGGCGCGGTTGGGCGGACGGGCGGTGTGCGCCGCCTCCGACAAGATGGCGGCAGCAGAGAGACGGGCGCCGCGCGCGGAACGTCTGGCGCGCGCCCCGCGCCGCTCTATGGTCTCGGCGCTGCCGATTGGCGCGCGGCGGGGCACGTGCGCCGGAGGGGGGGGGGGTAGGGGGCGCGACGCGGGTGGTGGGGCTGGTGGGAGGGCGCTCCCCTCGCCACCATAGAGACGGGGGGCGCGAGGGGGGTCCCGCGGCAACCATAGAGATGGGGCGCGGGGGCTGCGCAGAGCGGCTCCTCCCCCCCGCCGCGGCCTCCGTTGCCCCCGCCGCGGCCTCCTTTCCCTCTGCCGCCTCCCTTCCCCTGTGTGGCCGCCCCCGCCTTTCGCCTCCCCATCCCCCACCGTCCGCTTCCTCCCCGCCGCCATCTCCCTTCTCCCGTCCCCCTGCCCCCGTTGACCCCCGCTTCCTCTCGCCGTCCTCCGCCTCCTCCCCGCCGTCACTTCCCCTCCCCGTTCTCTGCCGCCGCCGCTTTCCTCCGGTTCCTTTTCGCCTTCCTCGTCGCCTCTTCCCTCCCGCGCCGCAGCCTTTCCCCTCGTGTCCCCCAACCCCGTCGCCCTCTTCCCCCTGTGTGTCCCCCCCTCCCCGCCGCGTCCCCTATTCCTCCCGGTCACCCCCCGATGCCTTTCCCCGTCCCCGTTGTGTTCCCCGTTGCGCTGCGGTAGCCGCTGGGGACCGGGTAAAACCCCTGAGTCACGCCCCGCGCTCTCCCTGCAGCAGCCGGGCCCGAGGAGCAGGGGGTCCCGGGAGCTTAGAGGCTTGGGGTTCTGCCCACCCTGCAGTGTTCGTGCAGGATTTATGGTCCTCCCACTGCATCAGGTGCTCCAAGCCCCATCCAACCTGGCCTTGAACCCCTCTAGGGATGGGGCAGCCACCCCTGCTCTGGGCAACCTGGGATAGGGCCTCCCCGTCCTTACAGCAAAACGTTTCTCCTTAATATTTCATCTAAATTTCCCCTCTGAAGAGGGTTCAGTGCGGGGAGGTGGCGATCCTCAGGCCCTGCTTGGCTGCAGCTGAATTGGCTCAATATGTGATGAGTAGCGCTTCCCACGCCAGCCTTCCCCACGCAGCAGGCAGGATTCCCGACTGGCAACAGCAATCCCTGCCGCTAACAGGCAAGAAGCCAGAGCAGGTCGTGCTGGAAATGTCAGTTACAGCAATATCAATTACCAGCAGGGGTGGCTGCCCCATCCCTGGAGGGGTTCAGGGCCAGGTTGGATGGGGCTTGGAGCCCCTGATCCAGTGGGAGGTGTCCCTGCCCATGGCAGGGGTGGGACTCGATGGGCTTTGAGGTCCCTTCCAACCCAACTCATTCCGTGATAAGATGAGCCAGGGTTCTTGTGTTCACAGCTCTAGGTTAGAATTTGAATCCCAGTTCGCAAGTCTGTGGCTTGGAAGTGAAGGTTAGAGACACTCGATCCTGGGGAGTCTGAAGGAGTCACTTCTGTGCTGTGGTGTAATGACAGTAAATTCTGCTCGCTGTTATGTGCAATATGGCTTTATTGCATGTTTTCTGTTTAGTAAAGCAAGTCAAGCTGCTGCCTGATGGTTTAGTCTCCGTTTTCCCTGCTGTTGCTATCCCGATGTTACATGATTGCTTTCAGTTAGAATTCTGATAATTTTACAGATGGCATAATGGCTTTTTTTTCCCCCAAGCCAGACTGGAAAGTGATGTTCTGTATATCATTTCATAGGTGGGTTGGATATGGCTCCTTCTGGTAGGGGAATGTACATCAGTGGCAGGAGAGGAAGCAGTATTGTAGTTTGTAGCTGTTTCTGGTAAAGCTGCTAGAAAAAGCACTCGTCCTGTTTGTACGTGGATTTTTGTGCCCAGATTCTAGGTTAGGCAACCCGTATGCTCAAGCCACAAAACACCCCAATCTCTTCCTTCCAAAAACACCCACAGGAATTTGGTTTTTCACAGATCAGGAGAAGCTCTTGCTAGATGCAGACAGAACAGTATGTGAAGGTCTGTAAATGTCAGGTGCAAGAGGTGGTGTAACTGTCTGCTCTGAGCTTTGCTGCTCAGGATGCAGCACGCCTGGATCGATCTGCAAAGGCAGTTTTCCAAGTGGCTTGTGAGAAGCAGTTACGGAAGTTCAGAAGCAGTTACTGAAGTTAAGAAGAAGTTAAGAAAGCTCTGTGTTTGTCCTGTATCCGTTGTTCCTGGGTTTCGCTCCTGATAGTGTGACACATGTTCCTGTCTCCTCCTTTGGTGCAAGTTAAGTTGATTTCTTGTTGCCTTCTTTGCCTCTGCTCCCCCAATTCTGCCTGGAAAAGTGAAAAAATTGGGATACTACTCATGTATTGAAGGTTATGATGTTCCCCACTTTCATTGTTCTTGCTTCTCTGGAGTAGGATTTTTAAATCTCTTGGTTGGAAAAGACCTTTGAGATCATTGAGTCCAACCGTGCCTGTCCACAACTAAACTAGATCCCTGAGCCCCTCATCCACCAGCCTGTGAAATCCCTCCAGGGCTGGGGATTCCAGCACCTCCTGGGCAGCCTCTGCCAGGGCCTGAGAACCCTTTCTGTGAAAAAAATTGTCACAATATCTAATCTAACCCTGCCCTGGCACAACTTGACACCGTTTCTTCTCATCCTATTGCCTGTCACTTGGGAGCAGAGCCCAGCACCCACCTCACCACAACCTTTCAGGCAGTTGCAGAGAGCGATGAGGTCTCCCCTCAGCCTCCTCCAGGCTAAACAGCCCCCGGTCTCTCAGCCGCCTCTCATATGACTTGTTATGACGAGGGAAGAGATTTCGCCTGGATCTGGAATTTGATCTCACTGGTATCATTATGTTATGTAGCAGAATGGTAACCACAATAATTTGTTTGGGTAGGATCCGAGCAATTGTTCTCAGTCCAGCAGCTTCTGGTTTGCATCCAGCTGCTTCTGATACAGTGTGGCCTGTGAGAAGAGAGGTCTGTAACCTTGGATTCCATATCCTTTATCAGCAGAGAGCCAGCCCAGACGTGCTGGCCTGGGCAGTTTACACGTTTGCAGAGGAATTTTATTGGTTACAGCATTCAAACTGATATCTCCTTTCCCAAAACATGCTCTTCCCTTTGCCTGTGGAGCATGTTAAGCTGGTACAAATGCCCTTAGGATTGTGCTGCTGTGCAAGTGTGGGTAACCAACCTGTGTCTCTGCTAGTCTAAATCTTCCCCTTTCCAATTTAAAGACATATTTATATAAAATATAAGTCTATTCATACCTCACAGTACTAAATTCTTGCCTTCAACTGGTTCAAAAAGCCCGCTTGGTTTAATCTCAGTCACTCTGGTTTGCGTCCATGTGTTCCTGTGCTGTAGGGAGGGCTGCCTGGGTCGCTTCAGGGTCTGCGTTTACCTGCGTGTTTGGATAGAATGAAGCTGCTTGGGTTTCTGCGTGCTGCGGAATGGCAGAGGGGGCAGAAACGTGACGCTGCGCTTGGGATCTTAGTGATGCTCTTGCTTCAGTGTAGTCTTTTCAGCGGCTCCTTTGTGGTTGCTGGGCTTGGGAAGGAGGCTTTGGCCCCAGCAGGAGCAGCGCGTGGCCCTGGGAGCAGGTTCGGGAGCAGCAGGGCCATGTGGGTCTGGTGGCCAGGTGGTGCCAGGGCCAGCCTTGGCTACAACCGTCCGCAGCGGGAGCTGGCTGGCTTCCCGAGGCAGCACGGAAGCGTGGCACCCTGCGAGGAGCTGCATCCGGCTGGAGTCTCAACAGAGGTGCTGGGAAAGCAGTGGACACAGAAACCTGAGAGAAAAGAAGGGCTGCGAAAGGCTGGGTGAGAGGAAATCGTAACGAGTTTGACTTCAATGGAAAAACAGCACCGGAAAAAGGGAAGGAATGGGCCCAATAGCTGTAAGACACCACAAAGTGGTGATTCACAGGAAAAGTTTTGCCTTGGAGATGACTGAACAGCACAGAAACATTCATGCGACCTTGCTGAGATGACTCTGTTTAATTTAATTGTGAAGTAAAATGGAATTTGATGCAAAATGGAAGCAGCGCGGGATTCCCTCACACCCAGCAGCACGACGTCTGGAACCATTTTTCAGCAGCGGTTGCATCTTCACTACTAAAGATTTTTCACTGGTAGGATCATAAAATCATGGGGTAGTTTGTGGTGGAAGGGACCTCAAAGCACATCCAGTCCCACCCCTGCCACGGGCAGGGACACCTCCCACTGGCCCAGGCTGCTCCAAGCACCATCCAGCCTGGCCTTGAACAGGGCCTCCCCACTTTCATTGGGAAGAATTTCATCTAAATCTTCCCCCTTCCAATTTAAAGCCATTTCCCCTTGTCCGGTCACTCCAGGCCCTTGTAAAAGATCCCTCCCCAGCTTTCCTGGAGCCCCTTTCAGCACTGGAAGCTGCTCTAAGGTCTCCCTGCAGCCTTCTCCATGCTGAACAACCCCAACTCTCTCAGCCTGTCCTTATAGCAGAGGTGCTCCAGCCCTTGGATCATCTCCATGGCCTCCTCTGGACCCGTTCCAACAGCTCCATCTTTTCCTTATGTTGGACGCAGGCTCCAGGTGAGGTCTCGAGGAGCAGAATCCCCTCCCTTGCCCTGCTGGCCACACTGCTTTTTGCAGCCCAGAATGTGATTGGCCTTTTTGGCGGCGAGCGCACTTCTTGCTCAGCTCCAAGGTGAGCAGGGTGAGCCCGGCAACGGCTCAGCTATGAGAAATTTAAAATGTTAAATAATATTTAGTGCAGCTAGTTCTACTCGGTGTTCTTGCACGCTCTCTGTTCCCAGCAGGCTCGGAGCTGGGAGGGAAAGCTGGCTGGGTTTTCACTGTCAGCTCGGATCACCGTGATGTGATTCTGTAACACACGAAGAGCCTTTTGCTTGGGCTGGTGGAGATTAGGAATTAGCGCCTGGCTGCGGATACGCTGAGCCCCTGTTGCATGGGCTATGAATAGGACAAAGGCAAGGCTGGGCTTAAACAGCGAGGGTCCCAGTGTTGCTCCTGAATCTGAATCAGTGCCTTTTCAAAGGAATTGAAGCCAAACTCAAGATTTTTATTTTTTTTTTCTCCAATTTTAAATCGTTCTTTCCCTCTCCAAGCGAAGTGCTGCCTCCCTGTGGGTTTTCATTATTTTATTCTTTTGAAGTTGTTGTTTGTCACAGTAACTTTTCTGGGCTGTATTTTCAAGCTGCTTATTGTAACCGAAAGATAGAAATAAACAAAAAGTCCTGCAGAATTGGAGAGTTTTGGGAAAGCCTGGGGTATGAGGGGTGGAACCTGGAGGAAAACATCCAGGAGTGCCTAGGAAGTTTATGAAGTGGAGCTCTGGTGTTCTCTTCAGCTTCCATAGCCAATAAACATCAGCAACTGAGGAATCTTCTGTCAAGGAGCCTTGCTGAGGCTTTTCCCTCCAATACCAATTTTAGCAAGACTGGGAAAAAAAAGAAAACCAAGCGAACCAAGCGAAAATAAATGTATATTTACAGGTTCCATGCTGAAGTTGCAAATTCTCCCCCTGCTCCCTTGAGAATGTTGCAGTGAGTTTGCCTCTTTTTTTTATTTTCCATTTGCAGTACATATTTAACAGAGTTCCTGTGGCAAGAAGCAGCGGTTGTCTGTATGAACTGTCCTTAAATCCTGCCCTGCAAACCATCTGCTTGAGCATGGGAGGGTGCTGGGGAGCAGAGGAGCTGGGCAGGGATGGGCTGGAGCCGAGGGAGCCGGCAGCTTTGCGTTCTCCAAATACGTTACACTTACTCTGAGAAAGGGTGAGTGCAGGGCTTGCAGGTCCCTCGCCTTTCCGAGCTACGTGCCAGGTAGTGCCTGAGAGCTGCTGGCAACACCTCAGAAAACCCCATGAACCCCTCCTGCCACGTGTTCATTTGACATTGCAATCACCAAGGGAGTGGGAGCAGGAACGCTGCAAAGGTAAACAACGGAACTGAGCCGGGCAGCCAAGGGAGGGCGAAGGGAAGGACGTTGAGGGACTGGAGTGTGTCCGGAGAACAGGAATGGAACCGGGGAAGGGACTGGCGAACACGGTTATGACAGGCAGCTGAGGGACCTGGGGGTGTTTAGCCTGGAGAAAAGGAGGCTGAGGGGAGACCTCATTGCTCTCTACACCTCCCAGGGAGGAGGTTGTGGTGAGGTGGGTGTTGGTCTCTTCTCCCAAGTGATGGGCGATAGGAGGAGAGTAAAGGGCCTCAAGTTGTGCCAGAGCAGGTTCAGATTAGATACTGGGAAAAATTTCCTCATGGAGAGGGTTCTGGGGCCCTGGCAGACGCTGCACAGGGAGAGGATTGAGTCCCCATGGCTGGAGGGGTTTAAAAGCCAGGTGGATGAGGTGCTCAGGGATCTGGTTTTGTAGTGGACAGGTATGGTTGGACTCGTTCTCAAAGATCTTTTCCAACCAAATAGTTCTGTGATTTTATGGAAGGTCCCTTTTGGAGAGGAGACAGGCGATGGTGTGGGCTTTGTTTTGTGGTACCTCTGCAACCTTCCTGTCCATGGTCATTGGGATATTTCCCTGCAAGTGTCCGGGCAGGCTTTGGGAAGGAGCTCTCAGCTACCTGTGTGCGGGAGGTGTTTGTGCAGTGCGAGCTGAGCAGGAGCTGAGCTGCAGTGCTGTGCCGAGAGAACCTGGGTGTGAGGAGCACGCGGAGGGAAAAGTGTTCAGGTCAGCATGAATAGCCAAATGGAAATGAAAGGTTCTGATTGCAAAATAAGGAACACTGTTTGCTGTCAGGACAGTTGGATACTGGAATAGGTTGCCAAGAAAGCTTGCGCAGCTCTACAGGCTTTCAAGATCTGACTGAAGAACGCCCTGAGTGCCCTGATCTGGTCCAGCTTCGAGCAGGAGTGTGGACTTGGGCTTCAGGACTTGACCCCTCTGGCTGTCAGAGGTTCTGGAGTCCTGTGACTTCCTTCACGGCTGCTGCTCTGTGCTAGTGCTGCTTTCCAGGCAAAGTATCAGGAAACTTTTCCAAATCTCTCTTCCCAATCTTGAGTCAAGTCAGTGTTTTGCTTTACTGTGAAACTATAAAGCGTCACAGAAAGGTACTTAATGTCATTTGTGTTCTAAAGTATTCCTTTTCAGTGTTTATTGTCTCTCCTATGCCAAGAACCTGAAATTTGCTTTGAGAACCTTTTCAGTTCCTAAATTTGCTGATAACCGTCTCTGAAATACAGGTGGGAAATTCACCTCAGTCACTCTTGGTCTGAATGTTTTCGTCTCATTCCGTTTTATCTTGGTTGTTTGAAATCCTGACTTCTCTGGAAACCTAAATTTGTGTTAAACAATCAGATTTCTCTTCCAGTGTAAGTGGAAGGATGGACTCTGACCTGTGCTATGTGCCTTCCTTTTGCTTTGCTTTTGGATTGATTTTATTAAACTGTCCATTGATTTTCTTCTTTGGCTCTGAAATGGCATTTGTTTTGTCACAGCACCTGGCATCCCAGGATCGCAACGTTCTGAACAGCCCAAAATGAAATATTGAGTCCGCAGAGTAAACCAAGGGTGCTGTGTGTGCACAGCCAGGGCAGCTGAGAGAATTTTGCTGATCAATTCACCACACTGGAAGCAAAACTTAAATGGAGAGCTTGAGCCTCTTGTCTGGTTGGTCTGCATTAACCACTGAAACCAGTTTTCTCACAGCGTCCCAGTGTAAAGTGGGCATATCCACCCCTTCGCTACCAGCCTTTCCCCTCTGAATCTGAGGGCCTGAAGCTCCTGGTTCACGTGAGAGCTCTGACCACACAAGTAAAGTTGCTCCTGTTCAAAATGTGGCCAGCAGAGTGATGGAGGGCATTCTGCTTTAAATGGCTTTAAATTGGAAGGGGGAAGATTTAGATTAGACATTAGGAAGAAACTCTTCATAATGAGGGTGGGGAGGCCCTGGCCCAGGTTGCCCAGAGCAGGGGCGGCTGCCCCATCCCTGGAGGGGTTCAAGGCCAGGTTGGATGGGGCTTGGAGCCCCTGATCCAGTGGGAGGTGTCCCTGCCCATGGCAGGGGTGGGACTGGATGGGCTTTGAGTTCCCTTCCAACACAAACCATTCCATGATTCTTCCTACCTGCTGTGCTTGCCCATTTTTATAGAGCACCCCGTGACAGTCTGGGGATGGCAGTGTGTGTATTGTTTGCTCACTGACAATTGCATAATTTTATTGTCAGTGTGCCCAGGAAAGAAATAAGTCCTTTTGCAGCCGGTTTGGCCTGGGAGGCTTGCTGAGGTTGGTCACCGTCCTTCAGTGTCAGGTCAGCTCCTGCTTGTGCCAGAGAATCGCCCTGGATAAACAGTGCGGGTGCGCCAGGAGACAGGCGAGCGGTGCTGTGCTCCCCCAGGACCATGTGTTTGTACCACCCAGGTCTCGTGGGAGACAAACACATGCAGTCGCTCATCCTCCTTCCACCTCCCTCCCTTTTCCACAATAGAACTAAATGGCTGGAGTTGGGATTAGCACATAGGCTCAAGCAGAGTTTTCTCTCTTTCTACCTGTTCTCATTACAGAGACATGGAGTGATAGGACGAGGGGGAATGGCTTTAAATAGGAAGGGGGAAGACTGACATAAGACATTAGGAAGAGATTCTTCACGCTGAGGGCGTGGAGGTCCTGGCCCAGGCTGCCCAGAGCAGGGGTGGCTGCCCCATCCCTGGAGGGGTTCAAGGCCAGGCTGGATGGGGCATGGAGCCCCTGATCCAGTGGGAGGTGTCCCTGCCCATGGCAGGGGTGGGACTGGATGGGCTTTGAGGTCCCTTCCAACCCAAACCGTTCCATGACTCTATGATCATGGAGTCCAACCACTGATCCAGCCCTCGTGGCACTGATGAAGGATGTGCTGAGACAGATGCTTTGAGGGGCAGTTCTTCTGTGGTCTTCTCTGACTTCAGCATGTGGGATGAGCACAAAGAAGGTGCTGATTTGTACAGTTTTAGAAATCTGGAGTTGTGTTTAACAGGAAATAAAGTCACAGCACGCACTCTTTGGAGCACAACTTGGGTTGCTTTCCAAATAAGGCTTGTAGTTTCTGGCAGGGAAAATAGAGATGTCTTACAACAGAAAATGAGAGCAGGCTAGAAGAAATCCTCTGCAGAATCCTAGCTCAGTTTAGGGCCAGGAAAGACCAGCCTTTTTGTGGTCCTTGCTCCAGCAGTTTAAGGAGCTGCAAGTTTTCTCTCCCTCCCCTGGGAGTCCTGGCATGGGATGACTGTGGAAAACTTAACTCTTCCACCTTTCCTTTCACACTGGTGAACACATGTTCCCCAAAACCAACCCCTAAACCTCTGCTGTCTGAGTTTTATCTGTGTATGATTCGTATTTTTGCTGGCGTCCCACTTCTGTCCTCCCTGTGCCCGATGATAGGAGCTGCCGGTTGGATAAGCCATGGAAACCATGTATTGCCCAATCCCTCACCCTGTCAGTCAGTGCTCTCCTTGGGAGGCTTCCTCTCCAGTTGTTCTCACAAGTGGTGAAACCAGGGTGTGTTCTAGTGCTGCCAGGCTCTGGGATGCTGGAGAAAGAGGGGTAGGTTGGTGTCTGCCTAGGGGCTGGGTACCTCCTTCTGTCTCCTGCCAAAAATTCCTGCTCCTGGCTCATAGAGGAGCCATTTTACACCCATCTCCATGACAAGCATCCCATTTTCCATGTGAAGTTGCACCTATGGGCTGGTAGCACTGGGGAGCCCTTCCTGAACTCTCTCTGCCTGTACCCCATTGTGTTGTTGAAGAGGAGGGACAAGGTGCGATGTGGCTGGCAGGAGGAGTGGCAACTTGAAATTGGCCTCCTAGTACCCTCTAAGTGTGCCTTTGTCCTTCTATAGGATGCTTCTATCCTAACGAACGTGGGGGGAAAGTTCAGCTCTGCCCCCACTGCCCTATTCCCTGTGGAAGGCCTTCCGCTAAGGAGAACAGCCAGTAGCAGATTTCCTTCAGCAGGAATCATTATTTGAGGGTGGCATGCAGTGAGATGCTCTAGACCTTCCAGCACCTTCTGGGCCTGGGGAGCTTCCCTCCCGCAACTTGAACCTGCAAATAAAGGCAGAGCCACAGAAACTGGTGGGGAAGATTCCCTCAAACAGTGCTGGAGCTGAAGCTGTGATAAAAGCCAGAAGCGGATTGTGTCCATCCAACCCTAGCGCTCCGTAGAGCCAGAGAGGGGCAGGCGGTTGTCCCGTAGGCACAGGGTGGCACATCCCCAGGGAACCAGGGCCCCTGCTGAACCAGGTGATGAGGTAGAAGGGAAGGGGTGTTTCAGGAAGGTGCTCCGGGCTGGGGTTGTGATGTGCTTCTGGGCCCCCAGCACTGGGGATCGCAGCACTTGCCCGTGTCGGAGCTAATTGGACACGGTGAAGGGAGAGCGGTGAGAGAAGGCTGCCTGCTTTGCGCTGGGGAGTTAAACACGGGGGAGTGAGAGCACCAGAAAAGCATTGCACACCTTGAGCGAGGTTCAGCGCTGGGCTCCGAGTCCCAGAAGGCGACTCCCCCGTGCTCCCAGCTGCTGCCTGGAAGCAAAGCGTCCCAAGCTGGGAGGTGCTGCTGTTTGCCCAGGTCCCTGGAGCTCCGCTTCGGCATGAACCCCCTGTCACTACTTGCCAGTGCCGTGCTGGGTGCTGCTGGTGTGCACAGCCCGGACGTTTTTATCGGAGGCGCCCGAGCGAGCTCTTGGAGCGCCTGTGACGTGGCAGCAGTGGCGGCTGCCCGCGTCCCCACGTCCTCGCAGAGCGGGCGCTGAGGAGAGGCCAGGGCAGGGGAGATGGATCATCGCAGTGCCTGGGCAAAGTCTCAGCTCTTGACGGCTGCTCTCCTCCTCCCTTTAACGTGCTTCCCGATTTCAGCCCCTAGAGTGTTTTTATTTACAGTGATAAATTGCTTGTGTTGAAAAGTTCAAGTGTTCTAATGATGTCCTCCCAGCTGCAGGATTAAGAGAGGAAACAGAGAAACCTCCTGCTCTCATTTGATAATAATAACTGTAATTTTACTTAAAGCTAAATACTATCCGTGTTTCCATAAATATCGCACATGAATATCTTTAAAAATTACTGCATGTAATCAAAAGCAGTTATTCCAAAGACCTCAGATTTCTGCAGTTGGTGCTCCACAAAGCAGGACTTCGCATTTTGTTTGCATTTTGTTTGCCAGGGTCTGGGGGAGTGCAGGGTGTGAATGAGAAAACCAGTCACTAAATGCAAGTTAGGAATGATGAAGAAAACTAATCCTGTGTAGGGAAATGGACAGAGGCTGAGCTGATGCAAGCATCAGTTCAAATTCCATGTATTTTTTTACACTGATGTGAAACCCCCACCCCCTGATTCCCTGAGGGTGCAGGGCTAATAATTAGAAATATCTATATTGCACAAACTTTAACGAACATCCTCTGGGCAGGAAGGAGGGCTTGCCTTTCCCTTCCCGTGCTCTTCCTCCTTTCCACATTAGGAACTGCTATGAGGAGAGGGGCTCAGGGGGATGATGGTGATGATTATCATTATTATTTAAATCATGCTCCTCCCTTGCCCCTTCTCCTGGTGTGGCCTCCCAGGGCCTTCTCCCTCCAGGCTACCTCTCCCTCCCCTTCCAGGCTCCTGCTCTTTCCTGGCTCCCTCTCCTTTTCCTTCCAGGTTCCCTTTCTTTCCTCCTTTCCAGGCTCCTTCCCCTACCAGGCTCCGTTTTGCTCCTGGCTTCCTCTCTTTTTACATTTTTCCTCTCCCTCCTGGCTCTCCTTCTCCCTCCAGGTTCCCTCCTCCCTCTCCTCCCAGGCTCTTGCTCCTTCTTGGCTTGCTCTCTTTCTCCCTGTAGGCTCCCTCTCCTTCCACTCCCTCTCTCCTTTTCCCTCTCCCTCCCCTTCCAGGCTCCCACTCCTTCCGCTCTTTCTCCTTCCAGGTTCCCTCTCCCTCCTCCCTTCCTGGCTCCCTCTCTTTCCTCTCTTTTCCTCTCCCTCCTGGCTCTCCATCTCCTCCCAGGCTCTTGCTTCTTCTTGACTTGCTCTCTTTCTTCCTCCAGGCTCCTTCTCCTTCCACTCCCTTTCTCCTTTTCCCCTCTCCGTCTCCTTCCACTCTTTCTCCTTCCAGGTTCCCTCTCCCTCCTCCTTTCCAGGCTTCTTCCCCTCTCAGGCTCCCTTTTGCTCCTGGCTCCCTCTCCCTCCTCCTTTTTCCTCTCCCTCCTGTCTCTCCTCCCTCCAGGTTCCCTTCTCCCTCTCCCTTTCTTCCCGAGCTCTTGCTCCTTCGTGGCTTGCTCTCTTTCTCCCTGCAGGCTCCCATTCCTTCCACTCCCTCTCTCCTTTTCCTTCTCCCTCTCTCCTTTTCCTTCTCCCTCTCTCCTTTTCCTTCTCCCTCTCTCCTTTTCCTTCTCCCTCTCTCCTTTTCCTTCTCCCTCTCTCCTTTTCCTTCTCCCTCTCTCCTTTTCCTTCTCCCTCTCTCCTTTTCCTTCTCCCTCTCTCCTTTTCCTTCTCCCTCTCTCCTTTTCCTTCTCCCTCTCTCCTTTTCCTTCTCCCTCTCTCCTTTTCCTTCTCCTCTCTCCTTTTCCTTCTCCCTCTCTCCTTTTCCTTCTCCCTCTCTCCTTTTCCTTCTCCCTCTCTCCTTTTCCTTCTCCCTCTCTCCTTTTCCTTCTCCCTCTCTCCTTTTCCTTCTCCCTCTCTCCTTTTCCTTCTCCCTCTCTCCTTTTCCTTCTCCCTCTCTCCTTTTCCTTCTCCCTCTCTCCTTTTCCTTCTCCCTCTCTCCTTTTCCTTCTCCCTCTCTCCCTCCCCTTCTAGGCACCTTCTCCCTCCCCTTCTAGGCTCCCTCTCTCCTTCTCCGAGTTTCCTCTCTCTCCTCCCTTCCAGGCCCCTTCCCCTCCCAGGCTCCCTCCTCTTTCCTCTCCCTCCTGGCTCTCCCTCTCCTCTCCCTCCAGGTTCCCTTCTCCCTCTCCTCCCAGGCTCTCGCTCCTTCTTGGCTTGCTCTCTTTCTCCGCCCTCCGTGTCCCGGTCCCCGCTCTCGGTCGCTGCCGGCGCTGTCCCCCGGTGCCCCGGCGGGGCGGGCGGCGCTGACGTGCGGGGCGGGGATTGGCGAGGCGGCTCTATATGTGCGGCGGGGCGGCGCTCGCCGCTCCCCCAGCAGCAAGGACCGACCGGAGTGAGTCACGGGCCCCGGGCCGGGGGCAGCGGGGCCGCCGAGCCCCGCTCCCCTCCTCCTCCCCCCGTCCCCGCTCCCCCCTGCTCCCGCCGCCCTCCCCTCCCTCCCCCGGCTTCGGCTCCCGCTGTCTCTCCCCCCTCTCTCCCCGCGCCCCTGCCCCGGTTTCTCTCCCGCTGCCGGTACGCGCTCCCCCTCCCCGCCGTGCTCCGGTGCCCCCTCTCTCTCTCCTCTCCTCGCTCGGGCCCCGGTGCGTCCCCCCCGGTGGCCGCGCGGCCGCGGGTCCCTTTAAGGGCGCCGCCCCGCCCCGCGCCGCCCCGCCCGGAGCCGGCAGTGCTGAGCTGGCGCTGCACCCCCCCCCGGCCCCTCCCGCCGCCTCCCCTGCCCCCCGCGCCTCGGCTTCCCCGCACCGACACCTCCGCTTGAGCTCGAGCCTCCTACGGGTCAGCGCTGACCGCCCAGCCCGCTCTCCTCGCCGTGTCCCGCTGTAAACGGGCGCGTTCGCCCCGTGGCCGGCGGCTTGTCCCCTCTCTGCGCTCCGAGGGGCTCACGCCGCAGATCGAAAAGTTGTTCCTGGTCCAAGCGTGGCCAGCAGAGCAAGGGAGAGGATCCTGCCCCTCCGCTCCGCTCTGTGAGACCCACCTGGTGCCCTGCGTCCGGCTCTGGAATCTCCAGCGTAAGAAGGAGATGGAGCTGTTGGAACAGGTCCAGAGGAGGCCACGGAGATGATCTGAGGGCTGGAGCACCTCTGCTGTGGGGACAGGGTTATTCAGCCTGGAGAAGAGAAGGCTCTGAGGAGACCTTCCAGCACTGAAAGGGGCTCCAGGAAATCTGAGGAGGGGCTCTGGATCAGGGAGTGCATGGACAGGACAAGGCTGAAGGGTTTTGAGCTGCAAGAGGGGAGATTGAGATGAGATCTTAGTGAGAAATGTTTTGCTGTGAGGCTGGGGAGGCCCTGGCCCAGGCTGCCCAGAGCAGGGGTGGCTGCCCCATCCCTGGAGGGGTTCAAGGCCAGGTTGGATGGGGCTTGGAGCCCCTGATCCAGTGGGAGGTGTCCCTGCCCGTGGCAGGGAGTGGGACTGGATGGGTTTTGAGGTGCCTTCCACCCCAAACCATTCCATGATTCTGTGGAATTGTTTTTATCCGTGACCACTCAATCCTCTGAGAGATGTCCCTGCCCTGCGCAGTGTCCCCAGCCACGCAGCCCCGTTGCCATGTGCCATCCTGGCTGCATTTCCCACAATCAATGCCATGCTAACGCCTTTGTTAACTGCAGTTTAAATCCTCATCCCTGGCATTTCTGCCCCCAAGTACAGACCATATAGGCAACGTAACTCATGGCTTTGCTTTTGTTTCTCTTCATGCAAACGTTTCCCATGTGGTTAGGTCTGGGCCTTGCTGGAGGTTATTTTTAGCATGATTTCATTCTCTTTATTTTAAACGAGCTCTAAACTTCTGAAACTTCTTGTTGCGCACAGAGCCAGAGCTACAGATGGGTATAAGCGAGGTGGTTTCAAACCTGTTGACCCAGTCAGCCTCACGCTAGTGTGACGTAGCTGTAACCTTAGTTTCAAAACCAAAAGTGGGAAGTTGAAGAGCTGTGAGCTTCAAATGCCGTGCCTGGTTTTGACGTTATGTTTAAAATACCGTTCTGATGGCCACCTCTGATTTTGGCCAGAGATGAATCCCTGAGGCCTACAATATCCTAGATTTTTTGGGGCTATTGGAGACGAAGAGTGTTTGTTCTTAGCTCGCTGTAGGGGTGACGAAGCAGAAACTCATATGGATAAAGCTGCCTTTAGAATTCTCTTTAGCTGCCCAGCTCTTCTCTGAGATAGAGGCTGTGAGGAAGATCTCCAGCTGGTGTGGACACAGCGAAACCAGCAGCTGTGCCTCGAAGTTCTGCCTTGCAGGCAGGCACTATTTCAAGTGTCGCTCCCTCACTTCTCATCCCGCAAGGCGCAGAGCACATGCAAGATGAGCCAGGTGGTGCTTTCCTGAGAAAGGAGAGCTGTAAGCAAACCCATGCCGTTAGGAAGGCTCTTGGCAGCTGTTTGTGATGTCTAGGATGCTCCTCGCTCCTGCCCAGCTTCCTCTTTGCAGCTTGCTGTGAGGTGGTGGCACCCTCGATCGTGACCCGATGGCCGAACCCGCAGGCCTTGCTGAAATAGTCTGGAACGGTGCCGTGCTGCTAACGCGCTTCCCTTGGTTCTGCAGCGGCTTGAGCCGCGCAGCCGTGTCCTTTGGACACGTAACCATGGGCAGCCAGGAGAACTCGGAATTTCTCCGAGATCAGATTTCTAGCCACCCTTTCGTGTACCAGCCAAGGCCACGCGGAGTTTCTGTGCACTGCAGCTGCGGTGCCTTCTGTCCAGGTAGCTGCTGCCTCGCCTCATCATAGCAGATCGTTACAGGATTAATTGCACCATTGGCTCTGTCGCTTTGATAGCACAGGTGCTGTTGCCTGATCAGAGATGTTGGAGTCAGGGTGCAGCGAGGCGCAGGTCGGGCTTGTACGGCCCCGTTGTGTTGATGCGCTCCTTGTCCTTCCCTCCTTTCCTTCTGCCGCTATCACCTTCCCTTGCTGTGCCACAACTTAAGCGTGATGCGAGACGCCACGTCAGCGGTGCTGTGGTTTTGGGAGCCTTTCCTGGCACATGGGAAGGTCGGAAACGGCAACTGTTGGTTTGCGTTTGCTGTTCAAAGAAGGCCCGAGCAGCTCTGCAGGGTTTATATAGGAGAGGGGCCTCGTGTCCCGTGGCAGAGGCACAGGGTTTCAGGAGAGCCCAAGCCCTGCTAGAGCGCACGTAGCTGCTTTGGAGGGCTCCAGGTGTCCTGTCTGCTTTAACGTTGTTACTTGGATTCCTAAACACGCTTGCAGTAAATCCGCGGATGCATTAGATGTAAACCTCCCACCGACGCTGTGGGGTTTTCCCCATTTGCATCTCCTGTCGACATTTAAAATAGTCCACATAAATCAGCGTGGGGTTTGTCCTTCCGACTTGCAGCTTTAGGCCTGGAGACAGATTTCAGTGCCCAGTGCGTGATCTTATTACAATAAAAACTGCAGCGGTGAACTGGCCGGCAGCTGTGTGCGCGGACGGCCCCGAGTCTGTGAGGACGTCTGTGTTGATTCACCCAGGCTCCACCGAGCTGCATTCCTAACTGCTGACTGATGGCAGCAGGGCTGGCAGGTTTTCAGGTTGCTGCTCTCCTCTGCTGGGATGTTGATGCTCTTGCAACCCTGAAATTTCACGTCTGTCTTGCACATCTGTTAATAATTGCCTGTATTTTTTTGCGTGATACTGAGTGACTGCTCTTGCTGCCGGTGTGATGAAAGAGTGACTACCCAGGCTTCCTGCTGTGAGTTTTAAGTCAGCAGCAGAGTTGCCTGTAGCTGTAGTAAAACGTGACAGGTAAAGCATGGCGAGATGTGACTCGGTATGAGAACGTTTTGGATAGGGTGCAAGTTTGGGACGAGGGACTGGCAGTGCTCTTGTGCAAGTTACAGTTACGGGGGTGTCGTGTTTTCCTGTTGTCTTGGAGCAGTCGCATAAATACTGTTCTCTTTTTTTTATTTTTCCTTTTTCCCCTGTAAAGCAAAAGCTGGCAGGCTGACAGACGGGCAGCGTACAGGACGGACTCTCTGGCTACTGACCATTTAGCTGGTAAGTGCTTGTTTTGGGAGAGCCAAAGGTCTTCCTGCTGCTGCCCCTGCTTATTGGAGCGGCTTTCTGAGCATGCCCCTAAGTCAATGGGACTTCAGGCACCTCAAGAAGTCTTTTCCATGAAGAGGCAGCCCTTTCTCTTTCCTTTCCAGGGTCACACAGTGGTCTTGGACTGGGTCTCCAGACCTTTGGATACTCGTTTAAGTTACACCATTAATAAATGATAGATTAATTAGAGTCTGCTTTAACAACTTCTGGTGTCCCTCTTTCCAGTGACCTTCTTAGGTTGCCCATCCTTTGCCTTCTTAATGAGCTGTGGCTCTGGTGACCACTGCGCAGTGAGGAAATACCTCCCCAGGTTCCTGTCTGGTTCAGCAGGAGAATCAGGCAGCTGACTGGCGCTGTGGGTGCTTTTCCAGAGGCTGATTGGAAGCGGGCAGTAACACAAGCTTTGTCTTCCTGGAGTGACTTCTGTGCATCTGTAATGGTGTTGGTAACGGCGCTGCCACCTCTGTCTCTTGCAGTGGCATACCCGGATTGTGTGTGGGTGGGAAGTCGACAATGAGCTCCGTGGCAGTTTTGACCCAGGAGAGCTTCGCTGAACACCGCAGCGGCCTGGCTCAGCAGCAGGTGAAAGGTGAGAACACACAGCTGAGCCTCTAAATACAGACTGCGCAGGAGAGGTTCCTTGCTACATCCAGTTCCTCAGAGCCAGGAGGAGGCAGCCCGCCGATCCCCATAGGGTTCTGGCTGGCTGTGCTGTGAGCCATGGGACGCTGGGCTATGGGAGAGCCTCATGAGGTCGGTGTGCTGGGCTGTCCTGTCCTTCCTTCGCTCCATGTGGTGCTGGTATGACTGTAGTAACCAACTCACTGATGAGTTTTGGCACCCATCCTCCAGCTGCGAGCTGCCCCACGTGGCACGGCCCAGTGCACGATGAGTCAAACACACGGCACAGGCTTTCCTGATGCTCTGCCCTAACTCTAGTGCTCCTTTCCACCTTCCTCCTGGGTGTAAGTTTGTCTCATGCCCTTCCCACCTTCAGCCTTACTCTGTTCCTTCCGATTCTTTCTGCTCAGCCCATTCTCCCCTAAATAAATCCCTCTTGACGAAGCAGTAATGTGCTGTTTGCCGCCACCATTCACTTGCTCCTTTGCTTCCTGTGTCAGCAGTGCCTGCTCAGACAGGGCTGGTTTTCATGGCATCTTCTGTGGTCTGCGCTGTGGTCAGTTGTGCTCCAGACTCGGCTGCTCCACAAGTATAACTGTCAGTGGATTAATAGTAGCGCATAAGTCATTTGCTTTCTGTTGTCAGTCATGCCTAAATACAATTGCACTGCCTATGGATAAGGGCATTTCTGCAAGGGGAGCGTCTCATTTACTGTGTTTGCTTCAACCCAGTTACAGCTTTAAACTCGGAAGAAGAGAATGATCCTCCGACGTACAAGGAAGCCTTCCCTCCGCTCCCTGAGAAAACACCATGTTTGGAAGCATCGCAGGAACCTGCCGGGCCCTGGAGCAAAATCCGACCGATAAAGGCTTCTGTCATCACTCAGGTTGGTGGGAGTGGCTGTCCTGTCTCCCTCCTTTTCCCCCCTCCAGAAAGTAGGTGAAGTGAAGCTTTCCCTGGAGTATGAAATCCCTGGGGTGTCAGATTGACAGCCTCTTTGCCATACTTTCCCCTGGGGCACAAGGAGGACTGCAGCCGAGAGCTAAAGCAGCTCTGGAGAGATTTGTTGGAAAACAGTCCAGAAAAAGCTCTGCACTCCTGTTCTGCAAGTAGGTGGCACAGGCCTAAAGGGGGGATTACAGAATTGGAGGAGTGAGTGCTAATCCATTAAAGCATTCCCCCCACAGCTTGGCCCTCTTGCCTGCTGGATGTACTTTAGGAAGACACCCAGCATGGACAGACCACCTACTGCCGTGCGCTCGCATCTGTCCTGGTGGCCTCTGGGATCTCCACTAGAAAGGCATAAACTTACCGTGCCAGTAAAGTCCTGTATGGCGATGGGAGAGGGAGGCCCAGCAATCCGAAGCGATACTGACTGCTCACTCTGCCCTTTTCTCTGTCCTGACGCCGAGCAGGTGTTCCATGTGCCACTGGAGGAGAGGAAATACAAGGACATGAATCAGTTTGGAGAAGGCGAGCAGGCCAAGATCTGCCTTGACATCATGCAGAAGACGGGAGCTCACCTGGAGCTGTCTCTCGCAAAGGACCAGGGCCTTTCCATCATGGTCTCTGGCAAGCTGGAAGCGGTCATGAAGGCTCGGAAGGAGATTGTCGCTCGGCTGCAGACTCAGGTGAGGGCATCTAACTGTTCCTCTCCTCATCTTTGCTCTTGCCCAAGACTCACAAATGCTTTGAGACCTTTGGGCGTGTGTGCTTATAGGCCAGAGAGGTGTTATTAGATGACTAATTCAGCTTTGCCATATATTTTCAAAGCGCACACTTGGTAATTGGGGTTGCAAATGAGGCTTAAAATAGGGTTCAAAGCTAATTACAGGCCGTGGTGTTGCTTAGAGGGTGGAGTCTGCACTTGAATTGCAAACAGTGACTTTGTGCGGAGGTGCTGGAGGGGTGCAGGCCCCTCGCACAAAGCCCAGTGGTGTGTGAGAATGGGACTGTGCTTCCTCTGACATCCTTCAGAGGAGAACGTGGAGGGATGGGAGAAAGAAAAGTAAAGGAGAGGAAGTCCTGCTGAAAACTGAAAGCTTCAGGTCAGGGTTCTAGGTCGTGTAACTCGGGCTATGCTGGTAAGGAGCCATAACCCCATTGTTTCAGTTGCTTCTCCTTTCAGTCCTCTAGGTTTTGATTTCTTTCCTTCAGATTCTTGAGTTTGTGATCCAGATGGTCATTCTTGTTGGGGTCTGTCATAGCCAGGCATCACAGTGTGTTTCAAAGTGTACCATGAAAGGGAGTGAGTGCAATCATTAATACCAGTGCTGTGCAGCCTGTGTGTCATCCCCCGCCAGAGGGAAACGAAAGGGACAAACCCTACATCATGTGCATCTGAAAAAAGAGTTCAGGTCGTGCTGCTGCAGGTCTGTGACACACTGTCCTCAAATACACCTCCCACTGCCTCGGCCCACGTCTGAAAGCTGTGGCTGGATTCTAGTTTCTCCCAGAATTGGCTGATTTCAAGACAGGGACACAGACTTGAAGAGTCACACCAAGGGATCTTTGATTATTTTTTTTCCAGTTTATTTTGAATTTTAAGTGTCTTAATTAGAATCATAGAATTGTGGAATGGTTTGGGTTGGAAGGGACCCCAAAGCCCATCCAATGCCATTCCTGCCATGGGCAGGGACACCTCCCACCAGACCAGGTTGCTCCAAGCCCCATCCAACCTGGCCTTGAACCCCTCCAGGGATGGGGCAGCCACCACTGCTCTGGGCAACCTGGGCCAGGGCCTCCCCACCCTCATGGTGAAGAATTTCTTCCTAATGTCTAATCTTAGTCTACCCCTTTCAATTTAAAACCATTCCCCCTCATCCTGTCACTCCATGCTCTTGTTAAAAGCCCCTCCCCAGCTTTCCTGGAGCCCCTTTCAGCACTGGAAGCTGCTCTATAAGATCTCACCACAGCCTCCTCTTCGTCGGGCTGAACAACCCAGAGAAGAGATCAGTAGTTACATATTCACAGGGATCAAGAGCCTGGTAGCAATCACAAGCTACCACGTCAGTAAAAGCTCAGTGAGAAGGGAAGAAGTCGGGATCCCCTGCTAGAAACCAGCCTGTTAATGATAGACTGAGAGAAGCTCTTGGGAGCCCTTTTCCAAGAGGAGCCTTCTAGAAGCAGTCCCAGGAGCAGCTTGTACTACACTGAAGACACCTTACCACTCAGTAGCAGTAAGCATCTCCCAGCTGTCTGCCTGCAGGAATAGGTTTCTGGTGTTGAATTTCTGTTTCCTAGGAGTCAGACTGTCTTGTGCTCTGTAGCCTTGGCAGCAGATGTCAGAGTTCAAATAAACTCCACCCATGAGGCATCGTCTCCCTTGGTGTCTGGTACTGCTCCAGTGCCTTACGCTGGAGAATAGGTGCCTCCTCGTCTGTGCCTAAAGGCCTTTGCTAATTCACGGTGCTACTCCTCTGCAAACAGAAGGGGTTTGAGAGAAAGGTGGGGTTTAGACTCCTGATATACAGGTACCGTAGATCAGCTGCTCTGGTGCTGTGTCAGCACTTGGACAGAGTGTGCTGGGAAAGCGTGTTTGCTCCTCAGCGGTACCGCTAAGCAGCATCTAACTTGCTTTCCTTGGCTCTGTTCCCGTGGATCTGCCAGTGCAGGGCAAGGGCTCTCACAGATGCTTGGTTCCTGTGTTGCAGGCTTCAGCGACAGTTGCCATCCCCAAGGAACACCACCGTTTTGTCATTGGAAAGAATGGCGAGAAGCTACAGGACCTGGAGCTCAAAACTGCAACCAAAATCCAGATCCCCCGCCCGGATGACCCCAGCAACCAGATCAAGATCACCGGCACTAAGGAAGGGATCGAGAAGGCCCGGCATGAGATCCTGCTTATCTCTGCTGAGCAGGTACTCCCAATACCGTGATCTTTCTCATGACATGAGCTGGACAGCTGTTTTCCTTCTCACGTGAGATGTTTGTAGCCACCGCGGCCACAGCTAATGGCTAATACGTTAGTCCGAACAGAGACGTGTGCTGTGCCACTGGCTGTATGAGCACCACTGCCAAGTTCTGCACCTTCTCGGTGTCTGTTTTGTCCATCTCTGAAGTCAGATAAGCGTGTGACGTAGTTGAAGTGAACTTTGTTAGGTGCCAGCAGGCAGGACGTGACAGAGGTGAGTATCATAAATCAGCAGCAGCGACACCAGGATTCTTAGGTTGAAAGGGATGGAGCTCTGCAAGCCTGCAAACTGAAAAGGGTGTTTGGGCCAAAGCACCAAGCAAGACATCTCTGGGAATTCTGCTGAGACTGTAATATAGAGGGCAGTTCCCACCGAGATCTGTTCTGGGCTCTTCCAGGATAAGCGTGCCGTGGAACGACTGGATGTGGAGAAAGTGTTCCATCCCTTCATCGCTGGCCCTTACAACAAGCTGGTGAGCGAGCTCATGCAGGATACTGGGACACGGATCAACATTCCTCCACCCAGTGTCAACAAGACAGAGATAGTCTTCACAGGAGAAAAGGAGCAGCTAGCCCAGGCTGTGGCTCGCGTCAAGAAGATCTATGAGGAGAAGGTATGGATGGTCCATAAAGCTTCCCACCTTCCCCCCACCTGCTCAGAGTCCCTCTTCCCTTCCTGTTCTACTTTTGCGCGTCCCTCTGTTGTATCCTCCTCACATCAGATCTGACTCAACAGCCCTTGGCCCTGGATCTTGCCATTTCCTTACTCAGCAGAGCAGGACTTGGGGCAAAGCTACCAAGGAGATGACAGATTTCTCTTTTCTGTGTCACGGGAGTTGGCAGACCACAGAGAGCTCCCCTGGCTCTTGTTCATGTAGATGCTGCTCAGGAAGGAAGCGTGAGGTCTGCAGTTGTGGCCACCTAGCAGTATCAATGTTGCTACATAAGTAGAAGTTGCTGAAGAGGGAATTTCACTCTGGTTTATTTTTCACAGCCAACGTTGCTGTGAATATCTTATTTGTGGGTTGTGTTGGGCTGTTTTTCTTCATGATCAGGTCTGTATTTGTACCAGTCTGGATTTCAACAGAGATAAGCAGCTTCTAGCCTAGTAGCCTACATGGCGTTGCGTTACTGTAGCGCCTGGGGGAGAGCGGGGCGTCGAGCCCTGTTGTGCAAGAGAGTGTGAGAGAGGGTGCTGGGGCACTGCAGAACCACTGTGCTCACCTTGGCTTTGCTCCTTCCCAAGTCTCACTGCTCTTGTCCTTCTCTGCCTCTTGTGACTGACACCTCAGTGCCTCTACCTTACAGAAAAAGAAGACTACTACCATTGCAGTGGAGGTGAAGAAGTCCCAGCACAAGTATGTCATCGGCCCCAAGGGGAATTCCCTGCAGGAGATCTTGGAGAAAACTGGAGTCTCTGTCGAGATCCCACCCACTGACAGTAGCTCGGAGACGGTGATACTGCGAGGCGAGCCTGAAAAGCTTGGGCAAGCATTGACTGAAGTCTATGCAAAGGTACTGACTAAATGGGCTTGGTCTTCTTTGAAAGTCCCACAAAGGTGGGTGTGTTAGCACTGACAGGCATAGGGGAGCTGTGCTGGGCTCTTAAGAGATGCAGCTTAGAAGCTAAGGGTGCAACAAGGGAATTGGAACTGACTTTTAAGGCCTCGTTTCAGCGTGCTCATCAAACAGCTTCTCTGTTTTTCTGTCTCTCAGGCCAACAGTTTCACCGTCTCCTCGGTCTCTGCCCCCTCTTGGCTTCATCGTTTCATTATTGGAAAGAAAGGACAAAACCTGGCCAAAATAACTCAGCAGATGCCAAAGGTATTGATTAGCTGGATAGCTTTGCACCCTTTGATAGAGAACATGGTTTAGGCTGAATCACTCTTCTAGAAGTTAGGAATGTATTCTATCATGAGTAAAAGCAGGGAGGAAATTACACAGATCTTAGTGTTA
This sequence comes from Phaenicophaeus curvirostris, assembly GCF_032191515.1. Classification (NCBI taxonomy): domain Eukaryota; kingdom Metazoa; phylum Chordata; class Aves; order Cuculiformes; family Cuculidae; genus Phaenicophaeus; species Phaenicophaeus curvirostris. The sequence continues at coordinate 25,996,012 of NC_091401.1, forward strand.
AGGGGAGCCTCTCTTTTACTGCTGCAAACACTGCTCATCCTGTGTTATTTTCATGGATTGAGCCCTTCAAAAGATGCTTTTTGTGATTCTGTGTTGAGAATTGATTTAGTAGGATGTCTGCAAATGCTGACTTCAGTGAGGCTTCTCCCTGGTGAGTTAGATGATATCTAGGGAAAGTAACTTCTCCATAGCTCATGAAGACTCCAAAGCAGCACAAAGCCTTGAACTGTACACACTGTGAAAAGGCCCCCATTGTAAGTTACCTACTTCTGAAATCGTGGGCATGAAGTGTGTGCTCTGTGGGAAGAAACCATCTCTTAGTGGCAGGGATTGATGGTGTAGGCGTGACTTACAGCATTGGCCTGGCTTGTAGCTTGGAAAATTTTTACTGGATTCATTACTGTGTCTCAAGGTTCACATCGAATTCACTGAAGGAGAGGATAAGATCACTTTGGAAGGACCTACAGAAGATGTGAATGTGGCTCAGGAACAGATTGAAGTCATGGTCAAGGATCTGGTAAGTTGGTGTTACTGGTTCCAGTGCATAGGAGTAAAGTGGGGGAAGAAGGGGCAGCAGAGCAGAGATCACAGAATCACGGAATGGTTTGGGTGGGAAGGGATCTTAAAGCCTATCCAATTCCACCCCCTGTCATGGGCAGGGACACCTCCCGCTGGCCCAGGTTGCTCCAACCTGGCTTTGAATACCTCCAGAGATGGGGCAGCCACTACTGCCCTGGGCAGCCTGGGCCAGGGCCTTCCCACCCTCATCACGGATTTCTTCCTAATGTCTCATCTAAATCTTCCCCCTTCCAATATAAAGCCATTCTCCTTCGTCCTGTCACTCCAAGCCCTTGTAAAAGATCCCTCCCCAGCTTTCCTGGAGCCCCTTTCAGCACTAGAAGCTGCTCTAAGGTCTCCCTGGAGCCTTCTCTTCTCCAGGCTGAACAACCCCGGCTCTCTTGGCCTGTCCTCATAGCAGAGGTGCTCCAGCCTTTGGATCCTTTTCATGGCCTCCTCTGGACCCGTTCCAACAGTTCTATCTCCTTATGTCAGGGTTTCCTGAACTGGACACAGGACTCCAGTTGGGGTCTCACCAGAGCAGAGCAGAGGTGGAGGATCCCCTCCCTTGCCTTATCTATCACATCTATAGGATGTTTGAGGTACTTAACAGAACTTGCAGAAGACAAGCGTGGCAGGTGGACGAGACCCTCAGTAATGAAGCTTGCCCATAGCATTCTTAACAAATCAGCAGCAGTTCTTATATCTTCTCATGCATAAAAGGAAGGATTCTCTTTCTCTTGTAGCTGGAGAGGCATACAAGGCCCTTTAAATGTTGCACAAGATGTTCCTCTTGGCTCAGACCAGAGGAGTGCCTCTTCTCCACTGAATAGCAGGAGTGCTTGAAGGTGACTGCTGGTGAGGCAGTGCTGGTACCATTGTCAGGCAGTGATGTAGGGCACGAGACGGGTGACGCGGTGGGGTCCTCACCCTGCCCTCTGCAATTCTTTATAGATCAACCGGATGGATTATGCAGAAATCAATGTTGACCACAAGTTCCACCGACACCTCATTGGCAAAAACGGAGCAAACAGTAAGTGGGGTGTCTGTCTAATCCTGCGTGCGCTCAGACTCGCTGTGTTTAGGTTGTTCCAGGGGCTCTGTAGCTCATCCAGTGGGCTCTCTCCATCACTCTGCCTCTGCTCTTCTGCAGCAGTGTTGGCAGAAGATAATAAATGGGCACGGAGGCTGCTGGGGTGGCTTTAACTTTTGCAGAAGTGTATTAGGAGTTTGGAATTGCTTTGCCATGGCCTGGAGGAAATATTCTTTTTTTTTTCTTTTGGAGAATTATCCTTTCTCTTTTTTTTAAGTTGCTCTGTGGGAATTACATTTTAGCAGCCAATTGGGGGTGGTGAAAATGTGCTTGGTGAGTTTCTTCTCAAAAAAGATGATCATCTTCTGATATAAATGTGGTGCTGTTTGGGAACAAAACAGATGCCTTGCTCTGGCAAGTGAACAGTTGGCTCCGTAGATGCCACAGGTTTTTGTGTGGCACAGATGTGCTCTCACTAAATTCCAGGGTGAAGAGGCACTTCCCCTGTTTCAACCCCATCCCATGACCCTTTCTCAGAGGCTGGTTTACTTCTAAAACCACCTCTGAGCACTGATAATCAAGGTGGCTTGCTTCCAAGCCTTGGCCTAGCGGGCTGTGTCACCATAGCCTTTGCCTTGAAGTTAACAGGATTAAGGACCTCTACAAGGTGTCTGTGCGCATTCCCCCGGACAATGAGAAGAGCAACCTGATCAGAATTGAAGGAGACCCGCAGGGGGTCCAACAGGCCAAGAAAGAGCTGCTGGAACTCGCTTCCCGTATGGTGAGTAGGATGTGGTGCTTGGGAGGCTGCAGGGTTTGAGTTCTTATGTTCCCTCGTAACCTTCTCATACAAGTATGTGCCCCTTGCCCGATGAGGACTTGGATCTTGTGACAAGTGCGAGTTCCTCTTCACAGATGTTCCTCTATTCCCTTGGATACACCTTCTCTGTCAACCTAGAGCGAATTTTGTCCAGGGGAGAAAAGAGGGATGATGCTGGCATGGAAACTGCCAGTCAGCAAAGTAGTTAATAAAAGCGTGTGACTCTCGTGTTGAATGCTCAACATAAACTCTTCTCATCAGGAAAATGAACGCACCAAGGACCTAATCATTGAGCAGAAATTCCACCGGACCATCATTGGGCAGAAGGGCGAGCGGATCCGGGAAATCCGGGAGAAATTCCCAGAGGTAAGGCTTCCTGGAAGACGAGGAATCTAGAGGGGATATTTCCTGTTTGGGTAGGAGATCCATTGTTGCCGAAATCACTAATTTAGTGGGTTTGTATGTAGTACGTGTGAGACGATGAGTTCTTTTGGCTAGATGTGGTTCTCTTTTCCGAATGGGACACGGGGATGCGTAGGATCCCTGTAACCTCCGCTTGTGTCTGACTAGCAGTTGCCCATATTGACTAGAAGTGGCCACCTCTTGCAGGTTATCATCAACTTCCCAGACCCCGCGCACAAGAGTGACATCGTCCAGCTTAGAGGTCCCAAAAACGAGGTGGAGAAGTGCACCAAGTACATGCAAAAGATGGTCGCAGACCTGGTAAGGGGAGCTTCTCTTTGCTATTCTGCATGTCTGGATAACCCTGGAATAAAACAGACTTGTCGTGGCTTGGCTAGGGCTGAAACACCTCAAGGTGTGGGAGCTGTGGATGCTGTTCTGGCTGGCTGGGGGCAAGAGGGAAATGTTTGTTGCTTAAGGGCTCTAGGGAAGGGTGCTTGCCTTTGCTTATTCCATATGTATCATGCAGGGAACTTCTTTGTGTCTAAACTTGTTGTCACAAGCTTGTTTATTGAGCTCCTGGGACAGGGCCTCGCTTGCTGTGACAGTATAACCTTCAGTTCTCCCTTTCTTTCTCCCTTAGGTTGAAAACAGCTTTTCTATTTCTGTCCCCATCTTCAAACAATTCCACAAGAACATCATAGGGAAAGGAGGTGCCAACATCAAGAAGGTGAGCTATCTTTTCTGTCTCTGGTGCTCATTATGGTCACTGCTTGCAGCTAAATCCCACTTGCTGCTCTCTCCTGCTTGTTAATAGCGTCAGATATAACCTCTAAGGACTTTTTTCTGGCATGGGCCACCTCTGAGATTATTTCTTTCTTCCTTTGTGGCAGATCCGTGAAGAAAGCAACACCAAAATTGATCTCCCAGCAGAGAACAGCAACTCGGAGACAATTGTTATCACAGGCAAGAAAGCAAACTGTGAAGCTGCTCGGCACAGAATTCTTGCCATCCAGAAGGAGCTGGTAAGTGAAACGACTGGCCTGTTGCAGGTGGGGTACTTGAAAATGTTGCTAGAAGACCTAAATACAGAAGAAGTGCTCATAGTGGGGGAGGCAGGGAGGAGACAACTGTGAGTGTCAGTCTGTTCTTGTGTCTTAAACCTAAGTTAGTGGCTGCTCATGTGTCAGGAGTAGCCAGTCTCCAAGCCTTCTCATCAGGCATCTCTTATAGAATCATAGAATCATTTGGTTGGAAAAGTCCTTTGAGATCATCAAGTCCAACCGTGCCTGCCCACTACTGAACCAGATCCCTGAGCACCTCATCCACCTGTTAAACCCCTTGAGGGATGGGGACTCCACCACCTCCCTGGGCAGCCTCTGCCAGAAAATTTCCTTTGGTGAAGGAAATCTGAGCCGGCCGTGGTGAAACTTGAGGCCATTTCCTCTCATCCTATTGCCTGACACTTGGGAGAAGAGACCAACACCCACCTCTCTACAACCTCCAACCACACAGCTCTGTAGAACTCCTAGCTGCCTGGGTTTGGGAGGATACGCAGAGTGGGTGCAAACACATTTTTGCACCTTAACTAACAGCCTGGTGCTCTCCTCTCTTAGGCCAACATCACAGAGGTGGAGGTCTCTATTCCTTCCAAACTGCACAATTCCCTCATTGGCGCCAAAGGCCGCTTCATCCGCTCCATCATGGAGGAGTGTGGTGGAGTCCACATCCACTTCCCCACCGAGGGCTCCGGCAGTGACACTGTGACCATCAGGGGCCCAGCCCAGGATGTGGAGAAAGCCAAGAAACAGCTGCTGCACCTGGCAGAGGAGAAGGTGAGCCTTGTCTCGGAGGGGAAGGAGCAGATTGGTTTGGCCAGATGTTTATTTTCTGGGGTTGAAGTTATCCCCTCTGCCTTCTGGGAAGCTGCTGGCATCAGACGGCTTAATCTGCTTTGGAGGGATTTGAGCATGGCTTGGATGATTAAAAGAAAACTATGCTTCCATCCTTGTGACAGTGACTTCTTTCCTCATGGGGAGAAGAAGTAGCTGTAATGCTTTTCTTCCTCAGGCTGGGGACATTCTCAGGGGCTTAAGGCTCCCTGCTCCTATGGTTTGAATGTCATCGGGTATTCATGTCTGCTCTATGTATCTCCTTCTCTTTTCTCTTGATCATGCTCAGTTCTTCCGTTTCACTGCATGTGTGCAGGTTTGAGAACCTCAGATTACAAGAGCTTCCTCTGAGTTGTGACAAACTGGTCATTTTACAAAGAACAAACCCTTCCATAGCAGCATGTGACCGTGTTCTCCTGATCAGTTGGTTGCCTCTGCTGCCTGCCTTGTAGTAGTCATTTAACAAAGGGCTACGCAGCCTCGTGTGAGGCTCTTCTCCCTCTCTTCTCGTCTCCCAGAAGGGTCTTTTCCTCTCACATCCTCACCAATCACACTGACTGCTGTTAGCTTTTCAGCCCCATGAACATCTTTCAGGTTGTGTTTTTGATTTAAGGCACCTTTTTGACTTCAGCAGTGCTGAATCTATCTTGCTTTTGCACCACTGTGTGTGTGCTTACTGCGATGCTGATGTGTATTTTCTGTGTGTTGACATGCTCCGTGGGTATCTGACTCCTTACAGCAAACAAAGAGCTACACCGTGGACCTCCGTGCAAAGCCAGAGTACCACAAATTCCTTATTGGGAAGGGTGGTGGCAACATCCGTAAGGTGCGTGACAACACCGGGGCCCGCATCATCTTCCCAACCTCTGAGGACAAAGATCAGGAGCTGATCACTATCATGGGAACTGAGGAGGCCGTCAAAGAGGCGCAGAAGGAGTTGGAGGCCCTCATCAAGAACCTGGTAGGAACTGTTTTTCCTTTCTTGCCTGTCACTGTAGCAAGATATAATGAATCAGTGTGGAGGACCTGCTTGTCATCTGCATCTGCTGCCCTTCATGGGAGCTCAGGAAGCTCCTCCTCACTGTCACTTGTCGGGGTGAGGTTTTTTTGATTGCTGTTGAGTGCAGCAAATTCATGCTTATCCTCAGGACAGGCAGGGCTGACTGACTGTCCTTTGTTGGCAGGATAACGTAGTTGAAGACTCCATGGTGGTTGACCCCAAGCACCACCGCCACTTTGTCATCCGGAGAGGGCAAGTTCTGCGTGAGATTGCGGATGAGTACGGTGGTGTGATGGTCAGCTTCCCACGCTCTGGCACTCAGAGTGACAAAGTCACCCTCAAGGGAGCCAAGGACTGCGTGGAGGCAGCCAAGAAACGCATCCAGGAGATCATTGAGGATCTGGTATGTCGCAGGAGAGCTGTTTCTTCAACACTTTGTTGCTTTAGCAGTGCCCTTGTTGAGCCTGCTGTACAGCCAAGCTTTACATGAACAAATCCCACAGTAGCTCTGGGATCTGAAGCACTGCTGTCAGCATATAGGGTCTACAGACTTCAGATCCCGGCCTGGGAAACAAGAGCTGGCTCCAAAAGGGCAATGCTTTATGAAGGAATTGCTTCCTCTGACCCTCTTCTTGGGTTTTAAGAGTGGAAATAGGAGGCCCTTCCTTGGCGTACTTCTAGGCGTTAAGATTGGTCTCTGCTTATGCCTTTCCATGCCTGGTCTTGGGCAGTGGTTGCTCTCTGGGATTCCCTGTGCTGTTGGCTGCTTCCAAAAGACAGTGCTAACTGTCAAACCTGTGCTCTTCCATTCTGTCCTTCCTTCTTTCTGTTTTTCCTTTCTTCTAACACTTGCTCCCCTTCAGGGGAGCTTGAGCTTTGGTCTTGTAAGTCTTTAACATCATGGGTTGAGGCAGCCTTCATTAAGAAATCCCCTACTAACTTCTCTGAGAGAGGAAAGATTCTAGGAAACTTTCAGCTCTTGCCCTGCAAGCAGCTGTTATCTTTTCTAAGTCCTCATTATGTCGGTTATGGATTTCACCATACGCAAGCATCCTGTTTTCTGGTGTGAAAGAGGCTGCATCGCAATAGAGCAACTCTGCTTTCTCACAGGAAGCTCAAGTGACAATCGAATGCACCATTCCACAAAAGTTCCACCGCTCCATTATGGGCCCCAAAGGATCCCGGATCCAACAGATCACCCGGGACTATGGTGTCCAGATCAAATTCCCTGACAGAGAGGAGAACCCAGGTATATCCACGGATGTGTGTTCGCGTGGTAGTCAGTGCGATCAAATGGGTGTAGTGTACGTGCCGCATCTGTGGAGGAGTCTTAAAATCTAGGGAGAACTGACCCCAGATGTTCCTTGAATCTGGGCTTAGCATCAACCTAGCCCTCTAGGAAAGACAGGGCAGTTTTAGGAGGTAAAACTGCAGACTTGGGTGTCCTGTGTTGTATTCTCACCACAGAGCACAGGGAGTATAAGAACTGACCCCAGCAAAAAGGGCACTACAGGCTTGCCAAGGTCTCCGAGCTCTCGTGCTCTCGTTACTGAGTACCGTGTTCAGCACAGCTGCTTGTTGGGTTCTCTGGCACAGCACCAGCCGCCCTGCTGTGACATTCCGTGCGGTCCTGCCCTGCCCTGCCCTGCTGGCGAAGGAGCCGTTGCCTCTGCTGACGTAGAAGCGCAGGCTCTGCTCCTGTAGTGCCACTGCAGGTCCTCCCTGTGCAGGCAAAGGCAGTGTCAGTGCCGTGCAGAGAGGTGCGGGAGGGTGTTCTTGTTCAGCCAAAGCAAGCTGCCCGTGCTAGGAGTAACCTCCGGCAGAGCGGTCTGTATGTCTGAGCTCTTGGGGCAAAGCCCAGGCTGAGCCTGGGGGTCTGAAGGGGAGAGGTAATGAGCAAGGAACAGGCTCTGTGCATTTAACACGAGACTTGCCATGTTTTCAGCCCCTGTTGCAGAGCCAGTTGTGCAGGAGAACGGTGAGGAGGGTGGGGAAGGCAAGGATGGGAAGGATACAGATCCCAGCTCTCCAAAGAAATGCGATATCATCATCATCTCTGGCCGCAGGGAGAAGTGCGAGGCGGCAAAGGAGGCGCTACAGGTATGTGGCTTTCGAAGTCCTCTAGCCCTGTTGTGTGGTGATGCCCTCATGCAAGAAGCTCACCACGGGCTTTAGTGGTGGTCATAGAAACTATTCAATCGAGGTTATGATCTGAGTGGTCACCAACGCCAGCTGCAGAGGTGGTCTACCCTCAGGAGAAGTCCTTCAATAGCTCTACGGTTCATCCTGGCGACTTGAATTGCATTATATAACCTCGCAATTGCTAGAGCTCAGGGGTAGCCCCAAGTTGCTCGCCGTAAAAGCACAACTTGCTTCCTCTGTGGAGCATAGCTGGAAAGAGGAAGGGTCTGATTGAGGCCGAGTCATTCTAGCTTTAGCAGAGGCTTGGACAACATCACTAGGTGGAAGCCAAGGATGTGAAAGCAGCCTGTCACCAGCGATGGGGTTTAGGGTTTCTCGTTTGGCAAAAACACTCGAACACCCAACAGGTCAGCTTGGTGTTGGCAGCTGCTCTCTCTTCCCATAGAGTTTGTATCCTGGCTATAAGGGAACACACCTCAGTTCAGCAACACGTTCTGATTGAGAACCAGAACTATATGGTGAGCTGAAAGGCAGGAGAAGGCTTTCAGGTGGTAAACTGTGCTCCCTCCCCTGCAGGCTCTGGTTCCTGTCACCATTGAGGTGGAAGTTCCCTTTGATCTTCACCGTTACATCATTGGCCAGAAAGGAAGTGGGATCCGCAAAATGATGGATGAGTTTGAAGTAAGTGGTTGATCCCCTTCCTCCCGTGTCCTCTTGTTGCAGAGAATCTGTAAGTGACCGTGTTTGTGGTGATGCCAATCAGTCACAATGTAGTCAGGACTGTCGTGGCTTGCCCATGGAATACAGGCTCTGTAGTAAGAAAACAAGACCTATGTGATTCAGTCCCTGGCCCCAGGGCTCAGTAGGCTTCATGCTGAAGTTGTATGATCTGTATTGATGCTGTGAGTGTTGCAGGACTTGCTTGATGCCTGCAGGGATTCCTCACCAGTGTGAGAGTTGTTTTCCTCCTAGGCCATGGGAAACAGCTGTGCTGTGCCTGCCCGTCCAGGAGGGCTTCCCCAGAGGCCCACAGGGACTTTTGGGGATGATGCAGGCTGGGTGAGGCAGGGCTGTTGAACATCTGTTTGTTTCCAAGCCTCTCCCAGCTGGCACAGGGACTGCTGAGGGCTGAAGCCCCACAGCAAAGCAATCTGATATAGATAATTGCTGGAGAAACAAGGTTCAAAGACCATCTAGGCATGGTCCTAGGCAACTGACTCTAGGTGGCCCTGCTTGGGCAGGGGAGTTGGACCAGAGGACCTCTGGAGCCCTTCCAGCCTCAGGCGTTGTGTGGTTCAGGCTGTCTGGGTGGGAGCTGGTCTCAGTGACTGCGTAGATCAGCGAGATGCCAGCCAGCAGGGATACAAAACAATCACTGTTTGTTACTCAGGTGAATATCCAGGTCCCTGCTCCTGAGCTGCAGTCCGATATCATCACCATCACTGGGCTGACTACCAACCTGGACCGTGCCAAGGCCGGGCTGCTGGAAAGAGTGAAGGAGCTGCAGGCAGAACAAGAGGATCGGGTAAGGCCTGTGCATGTCCTTCCTTCTTCCAGCCAAACGTTGGTACGGTTGGACTTGATGATCTCAAAGGTCTTTTCCAACGTAGGGGTTCTATGATTCAAACAAGGCTCCAGCCTCTGGGGGTTCCTTTCAGAAGTTGTGCAGAGTCCTGGAGCCCCTCTGCTTTCCCCAAACATAACCTATTTAATGTGAGCACACGGGAGAGTTTTGGGATTCTATTTTAGGTGACTTTGGGCTGCCCGGGACTCTATCACAACTTTGCTATCCCTTCAAGGCACTGCAGGGTGGGAACCTCGCTGTGCTTGAGTTCTCTCTGTACCTCTCCTCATTGAATCCTTATCACAGCTCTGAATAAATAGGTGAGGGATGAGCTAGATGGTTGTTTGCTACTTGTAGCTTCCTGCTGTGCTTGGCAAAACCGTAAGGCCCCAGCAGATGGATGTCGTGGGAGCTCTTCTGTAGCCATGTATGCTGATTCGTGACCTGCAGAATCTGCTCTGCACATCTCAGAAGTGAGCAGGAAACGCTGGCGCTTAGAGGTGGACATCACTGGACCAGCCATGGTGTGTTCTCTGCTGTTGTATCTCACTCTGCTTCTCCTGTCCCAGGCCTTGCGAAGCTTCAAGCTGACGGTCACTGTGGATCCCAAATATCACCCTAAAATCATTGGGAGAAAGGGAGCAGTGATCACCCAGATACGCACAGAGCATGAAGTCAACATCCAGTTCCCCGACAAGGATGATGAAAGCCAGGTGAGAAGTCAGAGGGGGCGCAAGGAGGACTGCTGCTTGTCTCTGAGTGTCTTCTCTCAGGCTCTGAACTCCCTGCCCTGCCTTTGGATAAGGTGGAGGGTAAAACAGATCAGTAGGGAGAGGGCTGGCTCAGCTGCTTCTGAGCATGGAATCTCACATTTCCCTGTGCCCCAGGCCCAAGACCAGATCACCATCACTGGCTATGAGAAGAACGCCGAGGCTGCTCGGGATGCCATCATGAAGATCGTTGGTGAGCTGGAGCAGATGGTCTCTGAGGATGTGACTCTGGATCATCGTGTTCACGCACGCATCATTGGTGCCCGCGGTAAAGCCATCCGCAAAATAATGGATGAGTTCAAGGTGAGCGGTGGGGCAGCGCAGCGCAGGTGGGACTGGGCCTGGGTGGCTGACGGTGCTGTTTTGCTCCTGAGCGAAGAGCTCGGTGGCAGCTTGGCACTAGGGGCTGAATTCAGAAGCATGAGGCTCACATCTCGTGGCCCTCACATCTCGTGGCCCTCACATCTCGTGGCCCTCACATCTCGTGGCCCTCACATCTCGTGGCCCTCACATCTCGTGGCCCTCACATCTCATGCCTGTTGAGTACCTTCAGCTGGAACATAGGCAAAAGAAAAGTCGAGTGCTGTCCAGCTCAGCTCCATTTCTGTCCCCACAAGCCTGTGAGCAGAATTCCTGGGCCACGCACCCCAGGATGCCCCAGGCTGTCTGGACTCCTCGCTCAGACACCAGCTGCAGCATCCCCACACGCCCTCAGCTGTGAGTCACCCTTCTTGTGGGAGCCAGGCCGTGGGGAGGCTGAGCTCTTCCTGCCTTGCTGGAACGCAGCCAGATGAGGAACCTAGAAATGCTTCTTTGGTGCTGTGGGATGGCCCTGCAAACAGTTCTGAGCTCTGTTCTTCTCTGCAGCCCGTTTAGGGGTTCCTTCCCAGTGGTGGTTGTGTCAGCTGCTCTGGTTACTGACATGGGCAGTCATGCCTGTCGCTGCGGGCCTCTGGGATGGGTCTCTGCCCAAACCCTTCTTTGTCTCTCTAAGCTGCTGTTGATTCCCAGACTTTGGGAGTCTCAGGGCTCCAGATCTGGCCAGGTCCCCTGGCTCTGGGAAGGGCAGGGGCCTTTGCCCCTGACAGCGTGTGGCAGCACGATGCTTTGCTACAGGGGGAGCAGCGAACGTGAATGCAGAGCGATGAGGCTCTGGAGACTGGCATCTTGGTGGGCTCAGCTGTTGAAACAAGCTGTTTGGTTCCCAAATGGGGGTTGGTCCTGGCCTGTAGGGCTTCCCTGCACCCATCTGGAAGGTGAGGGCTGTGTGTGGAGTACACCGAGCCAGCTCCGTAAAGCGATTGTCAGCCAGGATTGCTGTCTCTGGAGGAGACAGAAATAGCATTGTGCTTCGTGCTGAGGGCTTGATGGTGGATGTGCTTGCACTGCTGTGAGGACACTGTCTGGAAATGTCTTCTGCCTCTGCGAGTGCTGTACAGGGGTGCTGGTTGACAGCAGCTGAATGGGAGCCAGCAGTGACCCAGGTAGCCGAGAAGGCCAAGAAAATCTTGGCTTGTGTCAGAAGCAGCGTGGCCAGCAGGAGCAGAGAAGGGATTGTGCCTCTGTACTTAGCGCTAATGAGGCTGCACCTCAAATCCTGGGTTCAGTTTTGGGCCCCTCACTGCAAGAAGGACGTTGAGGGGCTGGAGCATGTCTAGAGAAGGGAACGGAGCTGGGGAAGGGGCTGGAGAACAAGGGTTCTGAGAGGCAGCTAAGGGGGCTGGGGCTGTTTGGCCTGGAGAAGAGAAGGCTGAGGGGAGACCTGGTCACTGTCTGCAACTGCCTGAAAAGAGGTTGTCGTGAGGTGGGTACTTGGTTCTTCTCCCAGGTCACAGGATGAGTGGAAATGGCCTCAAGTGGATGAGATGCTCAGGGATCTGGTTTAGTAGTGGACAAGTACAGTTTGCTTCCATCTCAAAGGTCTTTTCTAACAAAATGATTCTGTGGTTCTATGGAAGCACCAGGCCCCTGGGCTGTGGGAAGAGGGGTTGTTACTGCAACAAGCAGGCTCTGCTCTGCCTTCCTTTATGGGGCAGCCAAGCAGGTGTCGGGGCCAGGCATGTTGTGTTTTCAACCCCAGTGTCTGAACACAGCAGAGCTTTTCTGTTCTGTGGGTCTAACGATGAGGGTCGTGGGGGGTCTGTGGCTTTTCAGATGTGCAGGTGAAAGTCCCGTCCTGTTCCTTGTGTTGCAGGTGGATATTCGCTTTCCCCAAAGTGGAGCTCCTGACCCGAACTGTGTGACTGTGACAGGACTCCCTGAGAACGTGGAAGAAGCTATCGATCACATCCTGAACTTGGAGGAGGAATATGTAAGTGTTCAGCAAAACTGTGCAGGGGCTTAGAGAGGACTTATATCTGCAGAGCCAGATGTCTGAAGTACCTCCATGAGGTGCTTTCTGCCGTTCCATCAGAGAACACGTGTCCTGTTCAGGTGGAACCCCCAGAGCAGGTGGGTGCAGACCCCCAGGGCATGGACTGGCCTCGCTGTCCAGGAGAGGGCAGGGAGTGAGAACCCTGGGACACCACTAGGCTGTGCGCTCGCCTGCCTTGCTGCAGCTTGCGTCAATTTGGAGTTGTCGGCCCTCAGACTAGTGCAGAACCACTGCGTTCAGTCCTTGTAGAACAGGCTGGTGACCTTGGTCGGTGAGATCCGGGAGGGAGGTGTGTTACGCCAGTTTGAGGAACTGTCAAGACCCACCTCTAACTGGGCTGTGTTGCTGCAGCTTGCAGACGTGGTGGACAACGAGGCGATGCAAGTGTATATGAAGCCCTCTTCCCACGAAGAGTCTAAGGCCCCATCCAAGGGCTTTGTGGTGAGAGATGCCCCCTGGGCCACTGTCAACAACGAAAAGGTGAGTGCTGCTGCTGCTGGGGGCACAGGGAGCGTGGCAGCCTCTGCTGAGGACCTACCATGGGGTCTGGCCCTTCCTCCACTGGGGAAGCAGGATATTCCACTCCCCTGGTAGCAGAGAAGGCGGTGAAGGGCCCTCCTGCTCTTTGTGGCCTGGGCAGGCTTGGGCTCTGCCTCTCTGCAGTCTCTTTCCTCCAAATGCCTTGCCCACACTGAACCCCACCCCGTGGGGAACAGGGAAACTTTCCTGGAAAGCATCCTGTCAGGTCCTGGTGTTATTTAGGGGTAAGGACGAGGCCCTGTGACTCTGCTGCTGCAGCACAGAACCAGCTCTGTATTTGCAGCCGTGTTCTGGCTGGGAGCAGCGAGCTGAGGCCTGGGGCAGCTCTGTCCTTGGCTGCCCTGGCACCGCCGCAGGGCCTGACCCAGCTCCAGCGACTCTTACTGGGGTTGGCCTTTCAAAGCCCTTGATCTACGTGCACCCTCCTAAGTGTCACCTATAGGTGGCTCAGCTGCCCACCCTGGGCGGTCCTAAGGACATCATGATCCCTTTTGGCCCTCACCCCTTGTCTCCACTCACGGGACATGAGAAATAGCTCAGGGGCACAGTGTGCAGCTTCGCAGCAGGGCAGGAGCTTAACTTGTTCCCTTTTTGTTTGCTCTAGGCCCCTGATATGAGCAGTTCTGAAGACTTCCCCAGCTTTGGGGCTCAAGTGGCCCCCAAGACTCTTCCCTGGGGACCTAAACGATAATGACCTGGAAGCAGAACCTTCTCCTCCAGCCCGCTGACCTGACACTAACCTGCCACAAATACTTCCTGTCTGAAATCTGACCCAGTGGCTGGAGCTCGAGTCAATTGCCCCAAGAGGTCTCCTAATGGTGTCTGGAGTGCTAGAGCCCATCCTGCTCCCCTCAGCTATCACCGTGGCTAGGACCCACCCTCATCTCTCAATGGATATTCTTTCCTCCTTTGGAACAGGACTTCCACTCAGATTCAAACACTAAATGTGTGTGTTTTTGTTAGAAACTTCATAATTGACTCAAAAGTGGCTAAGATTTGCAGCTTCCCAAGCGCTAGCAGAGCGATCTGCTCTCTTGAGCATGTCTTACAGGCATTCTCGCCTTCATTAGGAGACCTCCTTTACTGTGGCTAGGAATCTACTTCCTGTCTCATGACCTCAGGAAATAAATTTCCTTGACTTTCTAAAGCCAAAACGTTTGCCCTCTTTCCTTTGTGTTTATCCCAGGCCTTACCTTACCTTTGTAGAGTGCAATCAACTTTTTTTTTTTTTCTCCTTTTAACTGCCAAAAACTCATTTAACGCTGATAGCTGACTGTGGGGAGAGCTTACAACAGCTGAAAAGAGCAGAAATTTGCTTTTTAAAGGAACAAACCCTTCCCTAGGCTGTAGAGGCAGCAGAGATGGAAGGGACGAGAACAACTGCCGGCCCCCCTGGTCAGGTAAACAGCCCGTGGCGAGCGCGCCCCTGCGCCGCCCCCAAGCGCAGCCCCAGCCTGCACGCTCGGTGAGTCTTCCAGTGATGCCAGAGCCCGCTCCCCGGTCCCTCGGCCGGCCGTGGGAGCAGGCAGGCAGCCGCCACGTGACAGGATCACCGCACGGGACAGGTTTGGGCCCAGGAGAAGCCGGTGGGAAGCGCAGCCTTGAGAAGCTCTAGTCCTCTGCTAGCGCCGCAGCATCATCTAGGCACGACTGGTAGGGACAGCTCTTACTGTTGCCTTCTTTCTACCTCACAAGTCAGTACGAGGGGGGCCTCTCGGGGCAGGCAGGGGAGCGGCTGTTCCAGCTCTTGCCCCGGCACCCAGAGCAGAAGGAGCCTCTTGGCTCTGAGTGACTGCGGGATGGAGGGAAGCCGAGCGCGGTGCCGGTCAGACAGGCTCCGAGTTGGAGAGGGCTCGGCCCCGGGGCTGCAGAGCGGGGAGCCAGGCTTCTGCTCTGCTGGCACCATGCATTGAGCCCTCCCCAGGCCCCCATCGTGCAGGCAGAGAGGGTGACGTGTGCTCTGGGCAGCTCGTGCCTGGGCCCAGCCAGGGCTTGCTCGAAGGTGGCTGCATCCCAGCTCCTCCAGCCAGCAAGAGGAAATCCAGGGCACTGTGGAGGGAGGCAGGGAGCATGGGGTTCCTGAGTTCCCCTGCTTCAGTCCTAAAGAGCTTGTAGGCTGAGCCCATTCCTTCAGCTCTGAGACAAACAGGACTCCCTGGCCTCTCCTCTCCGGTGCTGCTCACGGAGTGAAGGCCCAAACCCCTGGCAGGCTCATCCCAGCGCTCTTGCCTCTCCCTCTGTCCATCGGGCCCAACCTAACAGTGCTCGCCCTGCACCAGCTCTTCTTTGAAGAGGCTGCTATGCAGAAATCAAACCAAAACCTTGCAGCACTCTCCTGAAGCCCCAGAGGTGGCTGGAGCTGGCCGGGGCTGCCCCCAGAGGACAGGGTGGCCTTGATTCCAGCACAAGAGACAGGACCCGGGCGCCACCCTCCCACCTGCGTCTGTCAGAAAATGGGTTTTGTCCCCATCGCTTAGGTCTGTCCCCACTCTTCTCTCTGCCCCGGCCCCCTCACCACTCGCACAGGTTTGAGCTCCCTTTTGGGCGCACACCCCAGCGCCCGACTCTCCACTCTACAGGTCATGAAGTGATTGTACCTAGTCCTTCCCCAGCGCCCGCCCTCGCAGCAGCCTGTGGCATGTGTCCATCTCCTCTCTTTGACGTCTTCCATATTGTACATTTCCATAGCAATGATCCCTTGGCCTTAACTTTGGAATTTGGAGACTATATGCAAACCTGTACAAAGGCTCATGAGAATGGATGACACTGGAATTTTATAAATTCTAAAATAAAACCTGAAACGGCTCCGAGTGTCGTGGCTGTTCTTTCTCCTGGTGGGGTGAGATCCAAGGCAGCCCTCCTGGAATCGCTCGGTTGGAAAAGACCTTTGAGAGAGAGGGAGGCTGGGGAGGAGAGGGAGTGTCTCCGGCTCCCCTCCACCACAACCAGAGCCTCGCACTCCCTGCAGCTCCAGTGCAAACGCTCCCGCTAAACAAAGGACGCAGCACAACGCAGGCTCTTCTGTTAAGATTTAATAATAATAATACTAACAACACCGTTTCAAAAACAATGAGTGCGTCGCTCACAAGGTCTGGTATTCAGTGCTCTTTATTGACCAGTTGCTCAGAGTGTCAGTGAACTGAAGACCCGGGGAGTGGCAAGTGGATAAAAAAACCCAGCCGGGACGACTTCTCCGGGGAGGGCAGGAGAGAGGGGGCAGCAGGAGCTTCAGAATCGAACGAACGTGGCATCGATCTGCCGGATGGTTGGCAGGGCCAGCATGATTTTGCGCCGGTACTGGGGATCCTTCTGCAAGGGGTTTCGCTCCAGGTAGACCGTTTCCAAGTTCTTGGCTCCTTTCAACTCATCCAGGTCGCTCCAGCTCTCCACCAGGTTGTCGTTCATCTGCAGAGCACACACAGGCACGTTCACACCAAAGCCCCCCAGCCTGGTCCGCAGGGACCGCGCTGACGCTGCTCCGGAGGATCTGGCGACGCCGCAGTGGGAACACTGCAAGGTCTCCACGCACGCGTAGAAGAACCCTGGCTGTGGGGTCCAGCCTTCTGCCCCTGGAGCCTCCGAGATTGGCTTTCCTGTCGCACAGTCCAGGCCTTGTTCACCATCTCCAGCCACAGAACGGTTTTGGTTGGAAAAGACCACTAAGATCATCGAATCCAACCAACAATCCAGCCCTGCTCAGTCCACCACCAGATCATGTCCACAGGTACGACATCTACTCATCTTCTAAACCCCTCCAGGGCTGGGGACTCCACCACCCCCCTGGGAGCCTCTGACAGGGCGTGACAGCCCTTTCAGTACAGAAATTCCTCCTAATAACCAACGTAAATCTCCCCTGGCACAGCTTGTGGCCATTTCCCTGGTCCCATCCCTGGTTACCAGTGAGCAGAACCCAGCACCCACCTCACCACAACCTCCTTCGAGGCAGTTGCAGAGAGCGATGAGGCCTCCCCTCAGCCTCCTTTTCTCCAGGCTAACCAGCCCCAGGTCCCTCAGCCACCTCTTGGAAGGCGTGTGCTCTAAACCCTTCCCCAGCTCTGTTCCCTTCTCTGGACATGCTCCAGCCCCTCAATGTCCTCCTTGGAGTGAGGGGAACAAAACTGAACCCAGGATTCCAGGTGCGGCCCCCACCAAGCCCAGGGGCACAATCCCTCCACGCCGTGTCTGATCCAAGCCAGGATGCTGCTGGCCTTCTTGGCCACTTGGGCCATTACTGGCTCGTGTTCAGTCGCTGTCAATCAACACCCCCAGGTCCTTCTCCTCCAGGCAGCTCTCCAGCCGCTCTTCCCCAAGCCTGGAGCTGCGCGGGGCTGTTGTGCCCCAGGAGAAGAGCTGATATAGAATCACCAGGTTGAAAAAGAATCACCATCAGATCATCCGAGTCCAACCATTCCTATCAAATACTAAACCCCACCCTGCCCCATGGGAACGGCTCCTTTCCCCTCGGAACCATCGTCCCAGGGGAGAGCTCTGACTTGCACTCACCCAGAACTCCTGCAGCTCCGTTAGGTGACTGATATTTTCTATCTTCTTGATTCTGTTGGATGCAATGTCCAGCATTGTGAGTTTGTTCTAGACAAGCAAACACAAATACGTTAGACTGGGTTTCCTCTCGTCGTCCCCATCCCACTGTTTTCAGTTTGGAAACAGAAGCAAACACACACACACCAACTGCTTCCACGCAGCCCAAGGAGCCCTTGCCTAAAGATGGCAAGGAAGAGTTTTTAATTAAGCTGTTATCGACCCCTCAGAAGCCGTCTGACAAAAATCATGGAATAGTTTGGGTTTGAAGAGACCTCAGAGCCCATCCAGTTCCATCCCCTGCCATGGGCAGGGACACCTCCCACTGGATCAGGGGCTCCAAGCCCCATCCAGCCTGGCCTGGGACACCTCCAGGGATGGGGCAGCCACAGCTTCCCTGGGCAACCTGGGCCAGGGCCTCCCCACCCTCATCAAGAAGGAATTGGGGCTTGGAGCCCCTGATCCAGTGGGAGGTGTCCCTGCCCATGGCAGGGGTAGGACTGGACAGGCTTTCAGGTCCCTTCCAACCCAACTCATTCCACGATTCTACTCCAGCAGCTCTGGAGCTAAGGGAGCAGCTTGGAGAAACAACCCTGTCACGCAGTTAGCAAGAGTTTTCTCACATTGTTCTCCAGTCCCTCGATGACTTCGATGCCGTTGTGGCTGAGGTACAACTCGCGCAAGTTCACCAAGCTCTGAAGCCCCTCGATCTTGGTCAGACGGTTGTTCTGAAAGAGCAACAGCGGTTTAAATCCTCTCTAAACAAACCAAACCAACCGAGTTACTGGAGAAAAGGCATTTCTCTGAAGTATGGAAGGGGAAGCAGCCTGCTCGGGTCCATGCTGATCATGCAAGCTCAGTTTGTTTGATCCCTGCACCACCACAAAGAAGTCCTAGAGGAGCCCATGAGTTTGGAAGAATCAGACTGACTTTCCCATCCTAAGTAGTTTCCTGAAAGGTTTCTGTTTGGTGTCTTTGGAAACAACATGAAGAGCATTCACTGTGTTAGGTTTTTGTCACCGGTCTGATCAGAAGGGAAATTCCAGCCCTCAGATCCCAGCTCTGCTGCGCGTGACCCCGTACGCTCTGCACTGTCAGACTGATGAGAAGGAGACTCAGCGGAATAAATGAGTTGAGTAGCTTTCATTTCACCTCTTAAAAAGGAAGAAAATTTGCTTAAGCCCATTAAGGACAGGTTTCATTTAGCACAGGCTTGTTTAATTCTTCCCTCATCACGATGAAGGCAGGGATACCGAGCCTGCTGCTGTTACGGCTTCCCTGGTGTAACTCGTTTGATTTTAATGTATTAGAAAGAGATATTTCAGGGAGAAAATGGGGATAATGTTGATTTTCTGTTCTCCCTTACACAAAAATGAAACAGTTGTGTTATCATTTCATCAGCATCTGTCAATCTCATTTAGTAAGGATGAGAAAAGACAGCAGAGAGACCATCATGCTTCCTTCCAGAGCACGAGTTCAGCTCAGACCCTGAAGATCTGCTGCCTCAGGGCTGCTCATCATAAATTACGAGGGGGTTTGTGCCACCACGGCTGTTTAAAACACCAGCGCAAATCAGAATCGATACCTGTATACTGAGCACAGCCAGGTTTGTCAGCGCATCCAAGTTCTGGAGCTTGGTGATTTTATTCTTTCCAAGGAACAGACTGTCCAGATTAGCCAAAGCGTCGATGTTTTCAATTACCTGCAACACGAACACAGGAGACAGCGTAATGTCAGCAGCGCACAACTCCTGCCTGGGGACGTGGCCTCGACAGCCAAGGGGAGAAACACGAGGCTGCCGATCCCTCAGGCTGAAAGAGTTGGGGTTGTTCAGCCTGGAGAAGAGAAGGCTGCGGGGAGACCTTACAGCGACATTCCAGTATCTGAAGGGGCTCCAGGAAAGCTGGGGAGGGGCTTTTTGAGGGCCTGGAGTGACAAGGTGAGGGGGAATGACTTTAAATTGGAAGGGGGAAGATTTAGATGAGACATTAGGAAGAAATTCTTCATGATGAGGGCGGGGAGGCCCTGGCCCAGGCTGCCCAGAGCAGGGGTGGCTGCCCCATCCCTGGAGGGGTTCAAGGCCAGGCTGGATGGGGCTTGGAGCCCCTGGGCCAGTGGGAGGTGTCCCTGCCCATGCCAGGGGATGGAATTGGATGGGCTTTGAGGTCCCTTCCACCCCAAACCACTCTGTGATTCTGTGATACAAATCAATCTAGAACTAAATTTGCATTCAATAGGTTTTATCGATAGAGCAGCAGCCTCTGGGAAGGTAAAAGCAAGCGGTAATTGCTGGTTTTGATAGGCTTGGCTCTCTATCAGGAGGAAACCATCATCTGCAAAAGGCAATGCACAGGGGATGCACGAGTTCATTAAAGAGAGACATTCATAAAGAGTAATTTAGTAGCCAGGCACTGCACACATACATAATTAAAGGATCCAGCATGCGCAGCAATAAGCAATTACACATTAAGCAAGTGGAACAATAAAAAGCAAGAAATTGCAAGTAAAAGCCGATAAAACACATCACAAAAGGCTCATCCCAGAGCTCTGCAGCTAACATCTCGCAGAGCAAACCTACCCGGATGCGATTGGATCCCAACTCTAACATCTGTAGCATCTGCAGGTTGCTCAAATTCTCAATTTTGCTGATTTTGTTGTTGACAAGGAAGAGTTTTTTAAGCTGGGTAAGCCGATCGAGTCCTTCAATGTGTCGCAGAACATTAAAGGAGATGTCCAGGATCCTGAAGCAAAACAAAACAAAGATCTCTTCAATCCACCAGGCACGGAGGATTCTGGAAGAGGCACCTGAAAATTGGTGGGGAACGTCACTATCCACAGAGATCAAGTACTTTGTCAGGCCAAGACCCTCCAAAAAGTCCTAATCTCCCCTGAAATCTCTTGTCATTTTCCGCAGGAATAAAAACCTGCTACATGGAGCTCCTGCTGCCAAGAGCAAGGGGTGCCTAAGCTTCAGGATCATGAAATTAGTTCACTGCACATAAATACCAACTAAGAACACACATTTTCCTACACAGAGACCCCAGATGAATCACGACAAAGGCCTGGGTGATCAATACTGGAAGAAACACAGCAGGAGTAACTCGGCGAGCAGCAAACCACCCTCAAAGCCTAGTGACTCCCCTGGACTCACTCCAGTTCCACCAGAGATTCCAAGTTCTCAATCTTCCGAATCTGATTGTCATAGAGATCCAGTTCCCGCAGGGTCTGCAATTGCTCCAGGTTCTCGATGCGCTTAATCAAGTTCTGACGGAGACACAGAGTCTAATAGTGGGGGAGAAATTTAAAAACAAGAGAGAGAAACAGAAATGAATGACAGCGTGTAATTCCTTTGAACGTACAGACAATAAGGCCTTGCGGTTTTTTTCCTCAATGGGTTTTGGTTTTTTTGTTTGGTGTTTTGGGGTTTTTTGGCAATAGAATCTTTTGTTAGTTTATTCCAGCTCTGCACAAGGAAATGTTTGTACCACACACAGAGGGTTGGACACTAACATGAGCCCAGGGAGGCTGTGTATGTGTCTCCATCCCTGGAAACACCCCAGAGCTTGGCTGGAGAAGGCCTTAAGCACACGCTCTGACCTGCTTTGAGCAGGGCTTTTCTACAGACCTCCAGGGGCCTCTCCAGGCTGCATCAGTCTGCGTTAATTCTGCTGTGCAAGCACAGAACGAATCTCCTAGGATCAGCCCTGATGCGTCGTCTCACCCACTTCCAAAAACAACTTGCAGAACCCCAGGGTTTCTATCACCACTTGACAAATGGGTGAACACCGCCTCCCTCCCTCAGACACAGCGTGAGCTCATCAGGATCTCAGCCAAAGAGAGGCTCCTGTGTCTGAGTTCTTACAGGTTAGATACGCGAAACCTCCAGCTCCAGAGGCATTCTCAATCCCTTAGGGCCGTTACCTTCACTTTCTTGAGCACCTCAAACCCTTCAATCTTCCCAATTCGGAAATGATTCAAGTCGACATCCTGAAACAGAAACGGAGGGATTCAGCAGTTGTTTCAGAACCCTCTTCAAAGACCAACCCAGTTCTCTGTTCTAAGAAAAATTACAGTCTTACAGAATGTATCGCTTATTAACACTTCCCTTCAATGAGCTTGTGAAAATGGGGTTTGGCACACGATCTCGCCACCGCAGGTGAAGCACGTGGCCTAAGCTCATCAACAGCAAACAGCATCTGCAAAAATTCCCCGGCCCTCTCGAGTCTGAGCATCGTTTTGCCACAACTAGAGATCTCTTGCAGTGAATTCTGAATTTACAGACAAATTCTGTCCGGCATGAACAGAGTGTTGCAGAAAATTCTCTTACATACTTTGCTAGAGCTTAACCGGAAAACATCTTGCTATTTCCAGTTCCAGGCCCCAGCTGAACAGGAATCACCGACAGTGCAAATAACTCCGCACCGGCAGTCGCCTGGCTCACTTCATCTGTGCTGTGCAGCCTCAGATGTTCCAGTTTTGCAAGTCAGTCAGGCAGAGAAACACAGAATTTCACCACCCAGGCTCAAAAACTCTCTGGCTCTTGGGCTCAGGAGGCTGCCAAGGCACAAGGCTGGTTAAACAGCTGTAAGTCATGGGCCTGACAGCAGCAACCAGTTCATTACAGAGACTCTCCAACAGCTCATGGCCTGTCAGTAATGCCTGCATTCCAGCCTCACTTTCAGTGCCTCCAGGCACTTAGAGTGCTAAATTCCAGCTGCTGATCAAGAATAAACCACTTCTGCTTCTAGTCTAAAGGCTCTAAACCAATTCCAGGGAAGACCGTGACAGCCAGTGACTTCAGAATTGGATCTTTTAGCCAGGTTTTAATATTTGCCTTTGCCTACGTTTTCCTCCTGCTGTATAAAGCCTTTAAGGACAAAAATCTGCTTTTACCTCAGCTTCTGGGTCCAGGCTAATCGTCTCCATGTCCACTGGTGTCTCTGCTTCTCCTGCAGGAGAAGTAAATACGTTATGAACTTCTGCTCTCAGACATCTTAAGGCAAGATAACAACGGCTACCACCCAGAGAGAGACAGGGAGCGAGTGCTCCTCAGGGGAAGAAACACAGGAGATGCACAGTTTGGATATTCTGCCACACTGAAGATACACTTCACTTTCATCCTGACAGCTAGGCCTGACAAAAAGCTTTCTTAACAACAGAATTTTATGCCTAAATGCAAAAGAAAAAGAACTGCACCTTCCCAGCCTGCCTGTGGCTGCTGTATAAGCCTGATCTGGGCAGAATTCCTTTTCTTTACACTTAGGGACATCATTCCTCTGAAAATACACCCTCCAAAGTCTCTGTGCTCCTCTGAGAAACTAACACCACATTACCTAGAAGGAATCTAAACTGTCTGAACACCCTTACACTGCCAGTTTACGTCACTGCGTGCACTCTCCCGCATGGACCTTCCTTCTCTTGTTGGACTGAACTTACTAACATGCTACAAAACACTGTTTATGGCAATTTTGGGGATCTTTGTAGCTCTGGAAGCCAGCCTAACATTTGCTGTGCTTCTATCACAGCACAAGAGGGAGCGAGGTTTACAGGATAAATCTGTGCTGAATAATTCATGCCCGATTCCATTTATGAAGATGGTGTGCTGGTTCGCATCAATTCCCAAATAAATCTTTAACTCGACTGTGCAAAACAGCCAGAGAACACGCGACCCCTTCCCATTTCACCGTGAAGCTCCTGTAGGCACGATGATAAAATCAAGCAACTTTTTTCCTTGTCAGATCTCAAAGCTGTTGCATTAACTCCTGCATTCTTGCAAGCTCATTCCATTAACCCAGAAGTAACGACTATTTTTACAGCACAGCACGGTTACAACATCCTTATCAACACCCAGCGTCCCCTGTATTTAACAAGTGTTTTCTCTACTGATTTTCAGGCCATTATCCCTCTGAATACGCTCCCTCCAAAGCGTCTGTGCTCCTCTGACAACCTAAAATGATTTACTTAGATTTTCAGTACTCTAAGTTGCATTGTAAGGATGAGCAGGGTTTCAGAGGGTTTGATAGCCCCACATGTCATCATCCACCTTGCAGTACCTGGGCTGCTGCTCTGCCTGGGCATTTTGGCAGGAGGGAGCACCAAAAGAACTGAACGCAGAATTTAAGACCAAAACACAATCCTCTGTCCCTTATCCTTTAATAGTCTTTACAGCATAAACGCACAGGGACCATAGATTATATTTGGGTGACATTGGATAGCAGTATAGAAATGCCACCAAGAGTGACCGGCATACAAACACAGAATCGCTAAGTTGGACCTTCGAGATCATCAAGTCCAATTGTACCTGTCAACTAGTAAACCAGATCCCTGAGCAACTCATCCACCCATCTGTGAAACCCCTCCAGGGATGGGGACTCCACCACCTCCCTGCGCAGCCTCTGCCGGGGCCCCAGAACCCTTTTTGTGAAGAAATCCTTCCTGATGTCCAATCTGAACCTGCCCTGGTGCAACTTGAGGCCATTTCGTCTCATCCTATCACCTGTCACTTGGGGGAAGAGCCCAGCATCCACCTCACCACAACCTTTCTGGGAGCTGGAGAGAGAGATGATGTCTCCCCTCAGCCTCCTTTTCTCCAGGCTAAACAGCCCCAGGTCCCTCAGCTGCCTCTCAGAACCCTTGTTCTCCAGCCCCTTCCCCAGCTCCGTTCCCTTCTCTGGATGCGCTCCAGCCCCTCAATGTCCTTCTTGGAGTGAGGGGCCCAAAACTGAACCCAGGATTCATTGCTACCAACACCAAGAACACACATGCCTCTCAGTGTTTCAGCAGTGGGCAACGCTGGACTTTTCTTATTTTCCTTCCAGCTCAGGAGCCCTGCCCTTCAGCAGGGGAGCACAACACCATGCCTTGCTGTTACCAGGACTGCATCTCTCTGACCTATTTCTGAGGTGCAAAGGGCTGTCAGCACAGAGTACTCCAAGCCAGACACGTCCCCTAGCTGGATTTACAGCCAACAGGAACGCAGACAGGTTTGGAACAACAGCTATTTGAGATATCACATAAAAAACCCCAACCTGTTCCCCTTGTATCAAGTTGTATTAAGTTGTAAGCTAGTTCTCATGGCGAAGGAACCTCTCCTTTTGAGATTTTAAATTGGTCCAACAGTCAGGCACTCAGTAAAAAGAATTCTTCAACCAGATGTGGTAACGTGCGCTCAGAGCCCAGCAGGCCAACCGTGTCCTGGGCTACATCCAAAGCAGCGTGGCCAGCAGGGTGAGGGAGGGGATTCTGCCCCTCTGCTCTGTGAGACCTCACCTGGAACACAGTGTCCAGTTATGGAGTCCCCAGCATAAAAAGGAAGTGGAACTGTTGGAACCAGAGGCGCCCACGGAGACGATCTGAGGGCTGGAGCACCTCTGCTACGAGGACAGGCTGGGAGAGGTGGGGTTGTTCAGCCTGGAGAAGCGAAGGCTGCAGGGAGATCCTAGAGAAGCTTCCAGTGCTGAAAGGGGCTCCAGGAAAGCTGGGGAGGGACTTTTTACAAGGGCCTGGAGTGACAGAACAAGGGGGAATGGCTTTATATTGGAAGGGGGAAGATTCAGATTAGGAAGAAAATCTTTACGATGAGGGTGGGGAGGCCCTGGCCCAGGCTGCCCAGAGCAGGGGTGGCTGCCCCATCCCTGGAGGGGTTCAAGGCCAGGCTGGATGGGGCTTGGAGCCCCTGATCCAGTGGGAGGTGCCCCTGCCCATGGCAGGGCTGGGACTGGATGGGCTTTAAGATCCCTTCCAACCCAATCCAGCTGTGATTCTAAGGTCTAAAGAAAAATTCAAGTAAAAAAACTCCTTGGACCTTGTTTGGCTGGCTGGCTCCTTTACAAACCGATGTGCTCCATCACAGCACCTGTTACAGACTGTTCACACACACCTGGTTTCGACAAAGCATAAATGCTCTGCTGCAGAATCTGTCAAAAGGCAGCTCCAAGCGAAGGAACTTCAGCACTACAAGAACATCCGCTCCTCAGCTTTTTGCCGTACGGCTTCGAGTGCCCCGTCCTGGTAGCGAGGGGAACACAGCCCACAAGTCCAAAGGTGCAAACCCAAACCAGAGGCAATATGTGTGCTGATGTCACAGAACACACCCCCTGGCAGTCGGGGAACGAGGTCAACCCACACGGTTTATGTGCTACGCACAACACAACCTCCACACTGCAGCCTGAGCGAGACGTGTTACCCATCGACCACCACTGCATGAGAACGCTCAAGTGCATTTTCTCTCAAATAAGAGAAACAAAACTGGTTTGAGCAGATTCGCAGCCCTATCAACTGCCAGCCAGCATTTTACTGATGAACCAAGTGGACATCAAACACCCTAAACTGACCCTTCTACAATCACTTTCTCTTGTGTGCAGGTAGTATTCAAACAACTCTCCAGTTCACAATTAAGGCTGCAGGTTTCTCAAGGGGAAAACACATTGCTCTGACAGTGTTACTTAAGTGATTTTTTGTGTAACCCGTGCCTGCGAGCTCCACGGCTTTGCAGCTGTAGGAAAAAAAAACCATGACATTCAGGAAACCCAAATTCCGCAGTAGGGAACAGTAGTTATGTAAGTTCACCGTACCACAAGCCTTTAAAGCAACTAAAAGCCTACCTACATTTTTTAATTGCATATGCATGAAAAACATTATAACTAGCCAAGTTCTAAGCTTCCCGACCACAGGCGATGTTCCTCAGGGAACTGGCTAAATGATAAATCTGAAGTTTCAGCCGCTTGAGCTCTTCCTGTTTATGATCTTCTGTGAAAAACACGGAAGATTATTCATTTTCCTTTGAGTGAAGGAACTGGCTGTAGAAACTAATTCTAAAGTTCCAAAATGACCCCTCTGCTTGGTTTCTGCCCCGGTGGAAGTTAGAGCCAGGAGATGAGGTTTATAACCCTTCCAGTAATTTACTAGCTTGGAAAAGACTTTTTCAAGTTCTAAGGGTTAAGATCGGGAGGAATCTGCACAGACAAAAAGGTTCAAGGTTTGGCTGTGCTATTTTACTTCCATTTCCAGACCAGTAATAATCCCACGAACACCTCTACCAAAAGGACGCTATCGCATCTCAGGTTGTTAGCTGGCACCAAAGGTCCAGGTAACGCTGCCATACAGAGTTCTTCAAGAATGTATTTGCTCTGACAAATTCTACAAAAGATAATGAAAAATAAACTCTTCCATCAAACCTGGACAGGCTCAAGAGAAAGCCTGTCAACATTTCCAGCTGATGTTTTAATACAAACACTCACAACAGCAGCACAAGTTTAAAGCCGAGAGGATCCAAACAGATAGAATTTTCATAGGGCTTAGAATTTCTAAGTTAATAGAAGCAAAACTGACAGCTTCCTTCTAGAAATAATCATCTTTGCCTTCTGGAGGCAAACGTTGAGGTGAAAAACAACATGCACTAAAGCTGAATGATGGAAAGCTGTTTATTTTTAATGAACATTTAGAATCATAGAATCATCAGGTTGGAAGAGACCCACCAGATCATCGAGACCAACCATTCCTATCAAACACTAAACCTCAGCACCTCGTCCACCCGTGCCTTAAACCCCTCCAGGGAAGGGAACTCAACCCCTTCCCTGGGCAGCCTGTTTCCAGCATCATTCCACAAAAAGGCTACTACATTTCCACTGAACACTATATGAATAAAGGTGTTTTGCATTTTAATATTAAAGATTTCAAACAGGAAAGCGGATGGATAAAAAAGAAAAAAAGTGAAGGTCTAATATCTGTGGTTCTATAAAGAGGAGGCAGCATTGTTTTAGCAGCGGTGACACCGCCATTTATTTAGTTTTAAATAAAGTTGCTCCAAGGCAAATAGATGTTATGAACTGATTTAGCACAATCCTGAGAGGACTGACACAGTGGCAAGAAGACGCTTCCCACCGCGATCGCTGTAGGTACCTGCGGAGTTCTCCCCGTTCTGCTCATCTCTCAGGCTCTGCTGGCTGAGGTCTGTGACCAAGCGAACTGCTTGCTTCTTCCCTTCTTCATCTCCCGACTCCTCCGATTCGATCCGTTTATCAACTGCGTAAGATACAGCACAGCAGGATTAGGGCAACGCCGGCAGCGAGGCAGGGGAAGAATTATCAAGCAGATAAAACAACCAGGATTCACATATACCACTATGCAGTTAGTAGAAGTCCTAAGTTAACTAAATGAAAGGTTTAGTCTTAAATAAAAGGCCTCTTACCCCTTGTTTCTACTTTGATTTTGGATGCACTTTTTCCTCCCATCACATCTTCCTAAAACCAACATTCTGGGAAGAAGACTGGAGGAAAAAGGAAATTTCTTAGATCAATAAAGTGCAATTTCCAAAGATTACGGAGATGGAATTAGAACTTATTACATCACGAAAGCTTTTAGGTAAAGCAAACAGTCCCGTGTGCAGCAGTGCCAGAGACACCCAGAAGGGAAAAGGCTCCCCTCAGCCTCCTCCTCGCCCCCCGCCGGGCCCGGGCTCTGCCACCCCACGCCTCGAAGCTTTCCTCCTTATTTCTTTATGTCTCTCCGCCACGGCCACGCCCGCGGGCCCCGCTGCTCGCCCCGCCGGGCTCTCACCCTCCATCATCTCCTGCGGCCCCTCGGCGCTCTCCGCCGCCATTGCTTCTCCTCCCACCTCGGCCCCGCTTCCGGAAACCGCCCCCGCCAGCGCCGCAGCCAATCAGAGGCGCGGGCGGGGGGGCGAGTCAGCCAGTCGCAGCCAGGCCGGCGGCGGGCGGCAGCCAATCAGAGACGCAGACGGGTCGGATAGCAACCAATCAGAAATAGGAGTGGGCGGATAGCAACCAATCAGAAATAAGAATGGGGCGGATAGCAACCAATCAAAGCCACGGACGGGGCGGACAGCAGCCAATGAAGTAATTCAGTGCGCCCTTAGACTAAGCTGCGTGGAAGCGTGGATGTGCTGGAGAGCAGGGAGGCTCCAAAGGGATCTGAACAGGCTGGGAGGAGAACAAGGGGATGAGGTTCAACAAGGACAAATGCCGGGTCCTGCACCCGCGGCACAACAACCCCGTGCAGCTCCAGGGAGCAACGGCCTCAAGCTGCACCAGGGAGGGTTCACGCTGGATATCAGGAAAAACTTTTTCACTGAAAGGGTCGTCGGGCACTGGCAGAGGCTGGGCAGGGAGGGGGTGGAGTCACCACCCCTGGAGGGGTTTAAGGGACGGGTGGACGAGGTGATCTGGGACACGGGGCAGATTGGAATGGTTGGACTCGATGATCCAAGACGTCTTTTCCAACCTGATGATTCTACGATTTATTAGAACAGGCGGACAGCAGCCAATCAGAGCCGCGGACGGGGCGGGCCTCAGCCAATCAGAGCAGGCTGGGGGGGCAAGTCGCAGCCAATCAGCTCTGCGGATGGTGCCCGAGGAGGCGGGGCAGACCCGAGCCCACGCCCTCTAGCCCTCGCGCATGCGCGCAGTCGCCCCACGGCCTTCTGGGAGTTGTAGTTCTCGTGCTGCGCGGGAAGCCGCCATCGAGCGGGCGCTGCCACAGCGGGAGCTCTCGGCCCCCCGAGCGGTGGCACCGGGGCAAGGCGGCCGCGGCGGCGGCTGCAGGCACGGCTCGGCGTGTGGCGGCGGAGGGAGGGGCCGGGCAACGCGGCCCTGGCGCCTGTTCCCGCGCTGGCGGCTCATTGGCTCCGCTGGGGCTGGGGGTGAAGGGATAAGGGGCGGGGGGATGAGGGGATGAGGGATTAGAGTTGGGAAATGAGGGAACAGGGGCTGAGGGATGAAGGGCTGAGGGTTTCGGACTGGGGCTGAGGGATTGGGGATGGGGAATGAGGGGTTGAGGGACTGGAGATGAGGCGCTGAGGGACTGGAGATGAGGCGCTGAGGGACTGGAGATGGGGCTGAGGGGCCGAGGCATTGGGAGGGGGGATGAGGGGTTGAGGGGCTGAGGCTTTGGGAGTGGGAGATGAGGGGTTGAGGAACTGGAGATGAGGCGCTGAGGGATTGGGGATGGGGCTGAGGGGCTGAGGAATTGGGAGTGGGGGATGAGGGGTTGAGGGATTGGGGATGAGGCGCTGAGAGATTGAGGATGGGGCTGAGGCATTGGGGATGAGGAATTGGGGGTGGGGGATGAGGTGCTGAGGGATTGGGGATGAGAGGATGGGGTCTGAGGGCAGGGACTGATTGATGAGGGCTGGGGCTGGAGCTGGAGCTGGGGCTGAGTCAGAGGCAGGGGTTCAGCTGGCCAGACTCTCACTGCTCGCCCTAGGGTAGGAGGGAGGCGGTGCCACACTTGTTGACTCCAAACTGGGAATTACTTCCCAAATTACCAAAGCCTGGGCTTTTAAAACAAGTAGGAATGGGGACAGAGCACTGGCTGGGTGCTTGGTAGCTCTTATAGCAGCATGGCAGAGGCATCCTGTGCCCATCTGTAGTCAAGAGACGCTTATGTGTTAACAGCACAGCCCAAGTGTTGATGGGACACACGGGACTAAGTGGCTGTAAGGCTTAACTTCTTGTGTCTTCTGTTACCTGTCTCCAGGTGTGGTGTGTCAGCCAGAGCGTGACCATGGCAGCCGAGGTTTGCAGCCCCTCCAAAGGGGGCCTTCTGGCTCTGTCAGCAGGCTCAGTCCTTGTTCACTTGGATGACTCTGACAAGCTGAGTAGATCCTACCCCTGGGTGAGCAGGAAAAGTCAGCTCTCTGACCTCTGCCGGCTGAGAACATCTCTGCCTGGTGAGTGCAGTATTTTGAGACCGTGTTCACAGGTTTGCAGTGAAGGTTTCAGGTGATGGGTTCAGGTCTTTCTTCTCCTCTGCCTCAAACCCAAAGTCAACAGCAAGAACTAGGTGCTGGAAAGCACTTGTTCCACAACCATCTGAGCCATGGACTGCTGCAGGCTGGGAGAGTTTGAGGGATGCTTGGTTGGATAGGTGCTCTGCGCTCAGAGTTGTCCCTGGGCAGCCATCGGACCCCCCCAACAGCTTGTGTTATTACCTAAAACATGGAAAAATTCCATGAAAGATAGAATCATAGAATCGTTTTGTTGGAGAAGACCTTTGAGATCCTTGAGGCCAACTGTCCACTAGTAAACCAGATCCCTGAGCACCTCATCCACCCGTCTGTTAAACCCCTTTCAGGCAGTTGCAGACAGTGATGAGGTCTCCCCTCAGCCTCCTCTTCTCCAGCCTAAACAGCCCCAGGGCCCTCAGCCTCTCTCAGAACCCTTGTTCTCCAGCCCCTTCCCCAGCTCTGTTCCCTTCTCTGGACACGCTCCAGCCCCTCAATGTCCTTCTTGCAGTGAGGGGCCCAAAACTGAACCCAGGACTCGAGGCGTGGCCTCACCAATGCCAAGAGCCAAACTGTTAAATGGGATTCTTTTAGGAGGGGAAGAGCTCTGCAGCTTACAATACACCCAGATCCAGGTCTCCCTGTTTTATCCTGGTGAACATATTCACACTGTTTGCGGAAATGTCCTTGTGATGAGTTGTCCATAGCGTTTCTTCCAGCACTGATAACTCTTCAAAGCTGCTCACTCTTTTGGGAGCAAAGCCGTAGCATTTGGCTGCTGATTCCACTTCCCAGGGAAATGGTTTCTAACAGGCAGAACTTTTGACAGTTTCAGTAAAATCATTTGGCGTTATATAACAGCAAACATCAGTGTGGGCACAGGTATTCGGTGTCACGTCTTGTGAACAGTTAATTCACTGCCTTCTGACTAATGCAGTTTTTAATAAGGACTTGAACGCTTACTGCAATTATATTTAATAACAGTTTGAATTTTAACTTGAGAGATTTCAACACCTCTTAAACTCTGATAAGTGAAAAATAAAAGTAAACTAGTCTGGTTGAATCTTATGGGTGTTTGTAGTTTTTGTGTAGCCTACAGGACTGAGTTTAATTGTTCTAGGGGCTGTGATTCAAAAAGATACGTTGATTAGAATTGTTTCTGTTTTCTTTAGTTTCGTTGAATTTGTTTTCTTGTAATTTCTGTAAAAATCTAGAAGCATCTCTTTAGGGATTGCCTGACGGTTGCTTCAGCCAACAACTAGCGTTTTTAATTCATGCCTCTAATACTCCTTGATTGTTAGAGTTACAGAGCTGGTCTTTATCTCCTAACAGGGGAGGAATGGAGCTCTTACTGCTTGTCTTCACTAGCAGCTCATAACATTTGTACCAGCCAAACTGGTATCTCGTGGGCTCGGTGGGCTTCGGCCTCTCTATCCACATCCATCGGAGATTCGGCTTCCTGCTCCTTTTTGCATGCCGTGTCTGCGGAGGAAAGCAGCCACAACATCCCAACTGCTGCGCGCAATCCAAACAAAGCCATCTTCACTGTGGACGTCAACACCACAGAGGTATTTCCAGTGGGAACTGGTGAATCAAGCTGGCTGGAACTGGGATGGCTTGTATGGTGTCAGGCAGGCGAAAACGCTTGTTATTCTTATACGTATCTGCTGGCAGTCAGAGCATTGTGGAGGTGTTTTATAGCTCAAGCCTGGCAGGCTGCTAAAGACTGTCAAAGTGTTTATTTCCATTGCAGTTTGTAGTTAGCCAAATGTACACATGGGAAACACGGGGGTCTTTAGGTTTTTTCAAACAGAAATAGGGAATAAAGAAAAATGCAGCCGTGACGTGGCATGAGGGAAGAAAGGAGAAGCAGAATGTGCCTCATGCCTTATGTCTACTGAGTGCCAGGCCTGGTATGGGTGTGTGGTGGCACAAGGTTTCTTTACTGGTTCCAGTAAATATGCCTTTTGCACTGGGAGGGAGAGAATTGCTCTGCTTCTTTCCTGAGAGTAAACACTGATATAAAACTGAGTACTGACAACTTGCAGGAGCTGTGCCATCTTTAGCTGGGACTGGCAGTTCGGGCTTACCCATCTTAAGGGCTCTTTAATCCTGGCTCATTCTGTAACACAAGCCAGCGTCAGTTAAATATGTGAGTAAAATTTGGTGGTCTGCAGAGGTTTTGCCTCCATGGATGTAGTTATTTAAACTCAAGAGGCTGGAGTGAGTAGGCAGTTAAAAGAAAAGTAGGAAATCAGTGTCTCAGATTCTCTTAACCCAGAAGACTCACAGGCAAGGGATGTTCCTGGAGTAAGAAGCTGTAGTGAACTGGTCTTTAAGCTTTCAGAATTTAAAAGAACCACTCCATTTCCACCCAGAGAAAGGGATATAATCAGACACTAAAAGAACAACCTGAGGAGATGATGATCTATCACCAAAACTTACAGTTTTATTCATTGTTTTGGGGTTTTTTTTCTCCTTTTCTAGATCCTGGTGGCTAATGACAAAGCCTGCAAGCTGCTTGGGTGCAGTAGTCGAGAACTCATTGGTCAAAAGCTGTCCCGTTTGATCTCCAAATCCAGCCAGGAGGTGTGGGAAGCTGGGGGTGAGGACTACATACAAATGGATGAAGGCTTTTCGATGGTTTCAGGAACTGTGGTATGTGAAATGTTCAAGCAAATATCCCCCACCATATGTAGGATTCTGTAGGCTTTGGTTTGGGGTTGTTTTTGACATTTTCAATATAATTTCCTGATATATTTATCTTTGTGGGCATTTGGCAATTGGACTTGATGATCTCAAAGGTCTTTTCCAACCAAACAGTTCTAGGATTCTGTGAAATTAAACTGCTATTCTTGCAGCTGAAATTAAGAACTGTGTTACTAATGTATTCAGTAGCACCATGAGACATCCCTTACGTGACGCATCTCTGAAAGGCTCCCTTCTCAAATGCAAAGTGTTATGTTGGCACATTAATTATGCTGAAGGAAATGCCTTTAGTCTTCCTGAGGCTGTGATAGACACAAAAGCAACCATGGTGTTTTGTGTTTGATAAGTGAATTATCTTCAAACCTTTTAATCTCTATATTAAAACTATGTTTCTTCCAATAAAAAACTAATAAGTAACCAAGAAACAATGTTTTCCTAACAATGACAAGGAGATATCTTGGCTCAACATCTTATTCTCGTTTGAAATTGTTGCTAAATAACCACAGGCTTACTAAATTCTCACCCCATCTCTGAATCCCATGGAAAGGTGGATGTCATCAGCCGCCTCAAAGAGAAGATCCCTGTCTCAGTGTGGCTGAGGCGAATAAGAAGCAAGGACAGCCAGTGTTGTGTGGTTGTGCTGGAACCAGTGGAAAGACTTTCAACTTCTGTTTCCTTCAGGGCTGATGTGAGTGTTTTCCTAATGAACAAATGTGACCGTGGTTTGTGAGAGGTTATGCGCGAATGAAATGTGTCTAAAGAGGCTGCCCAGGAGCTGGTGGAGTCCCTGTCCCTGGAGGGGTTTAACAGACGGGTGCATGAGGTGCTCAGGGATCTGGTTTAGTAGTGGACAGGGCTGGTTGGACTCAATGATTTCAAAGGTCTTTTCCAACCAAGTGATTCTACGATATTTGTTGTTAAAGAATGGATTGGACTGTGATTGAAATGCTAAAACTAAAACAGTCCTGTAAATTTTCTTCCCAAGGGAGAGATTACATCCTGTGACCTCCTTTTTGCCCATCTCCATGGCTACCCAACATTGGAAGAAGTAGTTGGGCTCCACATAAAGGACCTGATTCCTTCTTTGCAGATTCCTCCTCTAGGCAGAAAAATCCCAAAGGTATAGTATAAAGCACCAAACACATTTCTTCCGTACCTTTCCTGTTTGGAACATAAGTGCTTGCTGTTTTCCCTTATGAAAGCGTTTTCCGAGAGCAGCAGTTCTCTGAAAAAGGAATGCTGCTTGTTTATGGAGCTGCTGTCTGAAAATTTGCTGACTGAGAATGAGATCAAACCCCAGTCTCTCATTTTGGAATCTGTGCTGCTCAAAGACACTCTTCTCTAGTCCTGGCTTTTTAAAGAACCTCTGTCAGGTCCTTAAAGTGCCTTTGAGTTCTTTACCTACTTTCAGTCATTTCTGTCTGAGGAGTGAAAGTCTAAAGAATACCCAGATCTTGCAAATGCCTTGCAAATGGGCAGCTAGAGGCCTCATTAACACCTCATTTACTGAAAAGGTGCAGCGTGGATTTCCCTGGTCTCCATTTTCAAGGTATTCATACAGGAGTTCAACATTGGATTCCAAATCCTTAGAAAACCAGGCTTTGTTCAGTTTGATATTCGCGGGCCTGGTTAGTTTTTCTTTCCCTAAGAACATTATGGTGTAGTTTTGTATGATCACTGAAATAAACCCGAAACATTTTGTAGTTTGGATTTGAGTTTGGTTATTTTTTGTTTTACTTTAATTTAGACCCTTAGGATCCAGCGAGCTGTGGGCTATTCGAGGGAGGGTAACATGTTTCCTCTCAGTTTAACGCTGCGAGTGAGCCTTCTAGAGGAGGACCAAGCGGCGGGGCAGGAAGCTGACATCCCACAGACTGAAGGCAGTGGCTCTTTCACAGGCTGTTATTACTCTGCCACAGTTGTCGTTTTCTCCACCATCAGTGGTCTCATCACTGTCTGTTCAGATGGAACCATCTGTGGCATCAAGGACAGCTTTGCTTTAATGCTCTTTGGCTATGAGAAGAAAGAACTGTTGGGAAAGGTAAGAAGGGAGTTCTAATCCCTCCCAAAAGACTGCGAGGTCTGGCAGCGTATCTGTTGAAGTTGTAAAGTCTTCTTTTGCACTCATTTCTGTCTGTCACAAAACCTCTGTTCTGAGTGTAGGATGATATGTAAATTCCCTTGCTATAATTGCAGCTGTGCTGAGGGGCTCATATGGATTTCAAGCAGCCCAAAGCAAGCTGTGCACGTATATGTTCTCCCATGGTCATATGGGTCGCTTTTGCCTGGCTGTCCATGAGAACCAGGCCTGCAAACATGGATTGTTAGCATTTGCCTCCAGTCTGCGAGAGTCAGGTTAGCCTTATAAGGTTTCATTCTCTGTTTTAGAACATTACATTCCTGATCCCTGGTTTCTATAACAACATGGAGAGAAGCAGTGACTGTTCTTTGCCATTACCTCCTCTTGACAACTCCATGGGGACAGAGAGCGAGTGCGTCTTTGAAGCTGTTACTGCATGTCGTACAGCTGGCTCTGGCTGCCAGAACAAAGGTAAAACGAATGGAGACAACAAATGGGCCTGTGAATGTAGGAACATGCTTTCTAAAAGCCACGTACTTTGTGCAGTTTTTAAATTGGATTGTTCACCTGATGTTGTACTTCTGCCCCTGTGCTTGGCGCTGGGGAGGCCACACCTCGAATCCTGGGTTCAGTTTTGGACCCCTCACTGCAAGGACGTTGAGGGGTTGGAGCATGTCTGGAGAAGGGAACGGAGCTGGGAAAGGGGCTGG
The DNA here is from genome assembly GCF_032191515.1 of Phaenicophaeus curvirostris. NCBI lineage: Eukaryota > Metazoa > Chordata > Aves > Cuculiformes > Cuculidae > Phaenicophaeus > Phaenicophaeus curvirostris. The sequence continues at coordinate 26,031,887 of NC_091401.1, forward strand.
ACAACCAGGGTTTGTGGGAATGGCTGAGGGACTTGGGGCTCTTTAGGCTGGAGAAAAGAGGCTGCAGGGAGACCTTCATTCTTCCCAATGAGGGTGGGGAGGCCCTGGCCCAGGCTGCCTAAAGCAGTGGTGGCTGCCCCATGCCTGGAGGGGTTCAAGGCCAGGTTGGATGGGGCTTGGAGCAGCCTTCTCTGGTGGGACGTGTCCCTGCCAAAGTCAGGGTTTGGAGCTGGATGGGCTTTGGGTCGCTTCCAACCCAAACCATTCCGTGATTCTATGAGTTGGTTTTGTTTCTTGTTTCCTACAGACAGCAGCTTCTTGGCTGAGCCTTTAGCAAGCCCTCTGTCAAGAGATGAAGAGCAGAAATTTGAAGCAAGACACAAAGACGACAAATTAATACATGATGAGACTAATCAAAAGAATGGAACCAGTTTATTTTCTACTCCCCCACCTCCTGCAGTGGCATCCACGCCCACTAAGAGGTAAGCCTTTAACGGACTGCGTATTCGCTTTGAAAAGCAAAGAGCCACGGTGACAGCAAACACTGTTTTTTCAGCTCTGTGGTGTCTTTTTGTTTTAGTAAATGATCTATGATGATCTATATTTAGAAATTAAGCTAGAGAAGGCAATAGTCCATAGGTGAAGAGTGCTGTACAAGTGTACCCACTTCTCTTTGGTCCAGACGGAATTTGTTAGGATTTTGGATGTGTGTGCAACAGCTTCCTGTCTTTTTCTTTTAAACTTAAAACCCACACAGATCACTTTATTTTTAAATAGTGACTATAGTAATAGGAGAGTGGGTAGCATACAGTAGGACGGTCGTCTCATTTTTTTGGCATCGTGACATCACTAATAACTTTGAATTGTTGCAGTGAAGGCAGCGTTGCTACTGAGGGGCTGTCAGCCCACCCTGGAGAGCCTTACCCTGACACCTGGCTTGACAGAATCAGAGCAGTGGAACCACATGGAACAGAGGAGACTGCAGGATCAGATACTGCTCAAGAGATGCTCTCTGCAAAGCACTCTCCTACGTCACCTGATTCAGAGCGGTTTGATTTAGGTCAGAACACGGAGACTGCAGAAAGAAGCAGTGCCAGTGCAGTATCTGGTGCATCTGAGACTCCAAATGCCAGTGAGGCTGGTATCTCACCTAACCAATTACAAGGTCATCATCAAGACCTCAAGAAAGTCAATTGCCAGCAGATCTGTAGGTTGTTGTATGAAACACCGAAGCATCAGCACTCCACCGATGCCTGGGGACAAGCTTCTTCAGTAGATGTTGCCAGGCAGCCTGTTTGTTCCAGGCTAGAAGGCAATTTAGTTACCACACCCTGTGGCCCAATTCAGCCGCCCTCTGATATTCCTTGTAACTCCCCTGGAACACCAACAATGGACGAGTCGTGGTCTGGGGCAACCCTGGATTGCAGACAAGACTTTAAAAGCCACGTGGTTACAGGGCAGTTGTCAAAAAACTTGATGTGCGATACAAAACATTCCAGCCTTGAGCACGCTGTTGTTGAAAACTCCCTGCAAAACGATGTTCCATCCTTCTTTACAGGTGGAAGACATAATAACCATGCTGTTTATTCAGGAGATCCAATGGGTTGTGATCCTTCTGCACCAGGGATTGCCACAGCCTGTGAAGATGCTGAAGAATCGAACACTGGGCTGAACTGTATTTGCTCTGGTCTTGAGGTACTGGGTCTAAATAGCAGCGTCAAGGGGAGCTCAGACAATCGTGTGGGTTTCACTGTGGCTCCTGTGGGCGCATCCTCCTCCGAGGATTCAGCTGCAGGTAATGTGCTACCTCGGAAAAACAGTGCCTTTCCAACTGGACATGAAAAGCAGCTGTGGAATGGTGCTGCCGTAGAAGATAGTTCTAGGTCCCTCACCTCCCAGAGGCATTTAGAAAACTCTGGAGAATCCTCCAAAGCATTTCTGGAGAAGCCCGAAGCTCTCACAGAGATTCTGGGAGACAACGTCAGTGGAAACCCACCGGAAAGCAAAGGTAGTCCTGGAGAAGATTGTCAGTGGCATGGGCAGCAAAATGTGGAGATAAAAGTAACATCAACCCCAGTGAGACAAGAAGGAAGGCTGGATCCAGCAGCTCCCTTGGCCTCGGAGATTCTGGAAGGCACCTATTCTGGGAATTGCTGTCACAGAGATGGTTCACAATTAAGTAAGTTAAACCTGTTTCTCCACTTCCCCAAACGCTTTATTGAGATGTTCTTTTAAATCCTTATTCTGCAGAAGGCAGACACTTCTGGCACCATTGGCCTCGATCTCTAAGGTCTTTTCCAACCAAATGATTCTGCTGGGGCTCAGAGCTTTGGAGGTAGCTGACAAGTATCTCTGGAACTGCGTGCTTTTGTCAGCCCTTCTGGTGGTTCCTCACTGAACAAGTGTTCCCCTAGTCAGTAATGGAGGAATTCACTTTATTTAAGAGCTCAGAATTTTCTCCTATAAAGCCTGCAGTTTCCTTCAAAGCTGCAGTTTCACTCTCCTATTTTAACTTCCTCACTTCTTTCTACAGGCATACTCTTCGAGGTGAAATGTGTGGAACTGCAGGACGCTGCTGTGCTTTTCTGTGTCTGGGTGGTGAAAGACCTGCAGAGCCAGAGAGAAGCCGTCACGAAGGCTCAGCTCTTACGCTCCAGCCTGGCGAGCTCTGCCCAGTCTATTACAGATCTTTCTATACAAAGCCTCGAAGAAGTAAGAAATCCTCCCACTATATATTAGTGAACATTTCTGTCCTTGTTTGACTGTGAAGCTGAAAATTTTTTCAAATTACAAGAACGTCAGGAGGTGCGGAGCAGATAGTGCTGTTTTTTTCGTCAACAGAAACACAGGAAAAGAAATGTTCCTTTGCTGTAAAAAGGACAAATTGCTGTTTTGTAACATTTCTGGTAGCCTAAGATGAAAGCATCTCATTTTAAATGTGTTCTTAGTTTTGTTTAAGTACACCTACAATAAAGGTTTGCTCCAGTGTGGTGAGGTTAATTATTACATCAGTGTAATCACACTGGATTCAATGACACAATACTTCACCTTTCTCTGAATTAAGCTGAATTTCTCTGCATTTGTAGCTGCTGAGAGGCGGCTGTTGACTTAACTTGTCTCATATGGTGATGGTTACATCACCGTACAGTTCTGGCTATCAGAACCAGAGATCACCCTTTTAGTTGTTTTGCAGATTCATCCTTTCTTTTCAGTATTTACTTGATTTTATAAATATGATTCTGTGCCTTGCTCATTTCTTTCTTGCTATCTCTTTTTATCTGTACTAGGCCATCGGATCAACTTCACTTTTTGAGAATTCCCGAAGAGCTGAAGAGCTTGAAGGATTAAGGGCATGTGAGGGAGAATATGCAAACAATTACAGCACTCTCAGTCTTATCGGCAAAGGATCTTTTGGCTTTGTCTGGACTGCCAGGGGCAAGAAAGATCATCAGGAGGTTAAATATTTCTTTTAGATCTCATTGCAGTCATTGTTTAGGATGAAAGCTGAAAGGTTAGAGTCTTTGTATTCTGCCAACACTACACTATTAAAAGCTGCTGTTTGGTAGTTTTCCTTTTAAAGAGAGATCTGGAATCACTAACCTCATGAAATAGAACAGTAAAACATTCACACTGATGTAGTATATGAACTGTTACCTTAGCAGGCACAGAACGAGACTGACCATGTGGGTGATTTAACCTCTTGAAAGAAGCACGTGTTAAGCTTAACAGAATCACAGATTTTAGTCTTTTGTTACTAAAAAGAATGACAAAATTTGAAGTCCTTGTTTTGCCACGACTCAAGAATGCAGAGCAGATCTGTTGAGGTTATGGGATACTCCTTTTTATCAGCAGGAGTGTTTGCATGCTGAGAGGCAAGCTCTGGTGTTCCTCGATGTGGATGCTTAAGTTCTCTCCCTATGCCAGAATTCAACACTGCTGTAGCTGGGTTGATGAGAGAGCTGGCCTGTCAAAGCCTTTGGAATTCAGAGCATCAATTAAAAGAGAATGAATATAATCCACATAGCTTCTAGGACTAAATGAGTTTAAATATGTTTAACAAGCAATAATAATAAGCAATGCACATTGGCGTACGTCTGTCCTAATGTGATTCACTAACAGTTTTCCTGGACACTAACTTACCAACCACCTAAAGTCACACTTTTGCAGGTGACGCTGACTGCTGTTGTCTGTGTAGGTTGTCGTGAAGTTCATCTGGAAGGAGAGGGTGCTTGAGAACTGCTGGGTAGATGTTCCTGGTCTGGGGAGAGTCACTCAAGAGATCGCAATCCTGTCGAAGCTGCAGCACCCCAATATCATTAAGGTACAGTGAACCCAGTGTGAAAGCAGTTTGAACTGCATCAGGTGGCTCCTTTGAATCCCTAATATGGATTAAGGAGGGAGGAAGTGGCCTGTGTTAAATCTAGCCTTTCAGGAGAGACAGGAACCTAGCTATCCTGCCTTCTTTTGTCAGGTTTGTTACAGCAGGCTGTCACTTGCTTCCACGCTTTGACCTCAGACAAGTCATGTAAACAGATCTGGAGGGGTGGCTTGAACAGAAAAAAAAAAATCCCTGTACGTTATTTCAAGATGACAGGATGTGTATCTTGGAAGTGTGATGTCACCTCTGGACATGTACTAGTTCAGTAATGGATACTCATAGAATCAGGGAATGGATTGAGTTGGAAGGACCTTAAAGATATTAAAAAAAAAAAGGTAGTTTGAGGGCGAAGCATGTGATTAAAATGTCTGTTCTTTATAGGTACTGGATGTATTTGAAAATGAGCAGTTCTTCCAGCTGGTGATGGAGAAGCATGGATCTGGTCTGGATCTCTTTACGTTCATTGATAAGCAGCCCAACTTGGATGAGCCATTAGCGAGCTATATATTCAGACAGGTGAGAGCTGGGAACGTCCAGTTGCTCTGTGCAAAGCCACTTGGATCAATGCTTAGTTTAGATTGGTTACAGGGGTAAAGGGCTTTCCACTTTTTAAGGGAAATTCCTTCAAATCAAGACTTTATCTTCGAATTTAGTGTGGCGTAGTGAAAAATGACTCCTGCCTGTGAGTCAGGAGTTTATGTGAGGGATGAATTGTCCTTTATTCATGAAGCTAGCCACAACAGCAGCCCCCAGATAACTGCTGCTCACATGTTTTGGCATGAATTCTTTGCTCTGAGGTATGAAAGGATTACTTTGCACATGGTAAACCCTTGTTGTGTCCACACTCCCCTCACCCAGGGTGCTGATGGAAGCGATGCACCTTCTCTGTGTCCCCTGTGTGGTCTGCGATCCCTTCAGACTTCTGATGGATAAGCCCTTTCCCCTAAACAAGCCTTGAGTCTGCCAGGATGCTTTGTTCCTTCACACCCGTGCAGAATTTCTCTGCAGGGGAGCCTTTTATTATCAGTTGGAACTTTTCTCCTTCAGCTTCCTGCTTTTCTTGCTCAGATGTATTGTGGTAGGGATCACGGTGGTCTCCAAGGTGATATATTACTGATGCTATTCTTAATTATGGCACTCTGGCACGAATCATGCAGGAAGAAGAGCAGGATTTAGAAGTGGCTGTATGATTTATACCAAACTCCACTCCTAAATGCTTTGTCACTGCAGTATCAAAGGTGCACAGTAACAGCCTTCTGGAGACATCAAAGGACCCTCCAAATGAAGCTAGGATAAAAATAGCATCACCTGCAGATTATAACAGTAAGCTTTGCTGCTTCTAACCACAAAAACAAGCACATCGTGACTATAATATGCCTTCTCCCTGCACAGTTGGGAGAGGAAAGCAAGCAGAGGCTTTTTGGAGTCTCTCTCCCAAGAGCGTTCTAACACCCACTGCAGCAATGCTGACAGGCGGGCCTGAGCTCATTTCTAGTTCCCAGAATTAGGATCTATATCTTGTTTAATAGTGTCAAAATGTGGTTGGAACTCCGTGATGCCACACGGACTATCCAGAAGGACACCTCTGCATATTAACACCTGTTTCTTTCCTCCTTTTTCAGCTTGTATCAGCTGTCGGCTATCTCCACTGTAGAAACATCCTTCACAGAGATATCAAGGATGAGAACATCGTCATTGCTGAAGATTTCACCATTAAATTAGTGGACTTTGGTTCAGCTGCCTTCCTGGAACCCGGCAAATTGTTTTATACCTTCTGCGGGACGATTGAATACTGCTCACCAGAAGTGCTGTCTGGTAAACCGTATGTCACTCTCTGAAAAGTAATCTTAATGCCCAGTGCACCAAAAAAACTGCCTGTTCTTCCCTTTCAATGTTTACTTGATAGTTTTGGCTTATAGTGGAGGAGGCTGACGTTCTCTTTTCTCCAGCTTATGTGTGTGGAAGCCTACGTGTGTGTCATATGTACTCATCAATCAAAACTGGTTGGAAATAAGGTTTCCCTGATGCCTTTGTACTCTTCTCTTTCTTTAGCATGCAATTACACATTTGCAACTTGCGTTTACGCACGTTTCTTTCTGCATAGATACCATGGCCCTGAGCTGGAGATGTGGTCACTTGGCGTCACTCTCTATACCCTCGTGTTTGGGGAGAACCCCTTCTGTGAGCTGGAGGAGGCCATGGCAGCCGTCCTGAGCCCTCCTTGGCCTGTGTCAAAAGGTACATTTTTCCTGTTTGTTTCTCTAAAAGAACAGATCTCTTGGGAAAGTGTGAGCAGTATTTATTCCCCAGATAACTTTAAAATCAGTAATGGGTAATAATGTATTGACTTATAATTTCATAATGGCTTGGCCTCCCAGGAAAAAGAGGTACGGAAAACTAATTTTGTGTTAGGTTAAAGAAGTCTTCATCTACAAGTTCTCTGGGATCTGTAGGAGCACTGCGGTTGTAAATTCTGAACCCTGAGTGCACCTTTAACTGCAGATCAAACATGAGATGACTGTAAGAGAAGCCTGGGCTTGGAAAAGGGGAGTCAGGGTTGCTTCTGTGGCTTTTCTTTCACCTTCTGTCCTCCTCAGTGTCCTAGCTCTGCTCTCAGCTCTGTTTTCACAACTGTGAAATCTCAGGTCATTCCCAGAGCTGAGCACGTGGGACTAAGGCTGTGGCAGAGCAGTGCTGCTCAGGGGATTAAGAGGGAGGATTTGTCATTAAAATCTGTATTCTTTGACTATAAACCATATCTAGCATTCCCGGCATGCCTCATACTGCCTGAGCTCTTCCTCTCCCTGCTGTCTCTCCCCAGATCTCATGGATCTGATGGCCGGACTCTTGCATCCCGTTCCAGAGCAGCGCACGACTCTGGTGATGTTGGTGAGGGATCGCTGGCTGCAGCAGCCCGTTCACCTGGGCAATTATACCTGGGAGGAGGTGTACCTCTCTGCTGAGACAGGTGAGATGGCGTTCTGAGAGCGTTCCCTCCACCCAGGGCCCATCAGGCACACGGGAATGATTTATGAGGGAAGGCTGAGCTGTGGTTATCAAGAGCCTTCTGCTGGGAAGGTCACCTGCTGATTCCCAACGTGCTGCGTTTGGAGAGGCTTCTGTGTCCAGCAGCACCTGTGCTTCACCCCTCACTTTCTCTCCCTAGAAAGCAGCAGATTCAGAAACAATTCTGGTGAGTGCGCACACGGAGATGGGCTCCCAGCTCCTTGAAGGAGCCGAGCTTGAACGCTCCCTCCTGCGAGCCTGCAGCTCCCCACCTGGAAGAAGCAGCGGCTGTGGAGTACCCGGGCTCAGCCCTGGGCCATCGCTGCCATCCCAGCCCAACTCCTGCTCCGTGGAGCAATGGCTCCTGTACCACAGGCCACCAACTCTCCCTCAGGAACCACAGGAATTCAGTGGAAGCGCTTCTCTCTTGTAGAAACATGTGTTGGCCGGCCCCAAGCAGGAGGCAGTGCAGCCCTGGGCTAGAAAAGCTTCTCGGTAATCAGCATTTATAATTGCTCTTATCCAGGACTTGTTTTAAATCTGAGAGGCAAAGGGTTTAATGTCTTATTTAAATTGTTCATAACCCAGAATATATTTTTATTGGCTGTTTTTATAAGCTTTTTACACATAGTTTCCCTTTTTCTGAAATGTGAATGAATAAATGAATATCTTGTTCGCCCTCTGCCTGTGGTTTGGAGTTTGTGTGCACAGCGAAGCTGCAAAAGTAGACATGGAACTGCAGGATGGAGGAGGTACCCCCCGTTTTTGATCAGAATCCTCTCTGTGTCCAGGACGAGAGTCCTTGATTTTGGTGAGACAAAGTTATTGGAAAGAAAAGCTAGATTGTGCCTATTGTGTATATGATATGTAAAATGATAACAGCTTGTTCATAAAGTGCAAGAGGCTATAGCCCATTGTGAAGCAGATTAGAGCTTAAAAATGCTAGGTTTTGAGGTTGCACTCAGTGGTTACCCCTTTGAGGTGCCCGTTTCTTACAGCATTTGTGAACACTGTGAAGCTCCCTGGGTAAAAACTTCTCTTTTCCTCTGATTCAGTGGCTGGAAGCTCCCAGTGGGGCAGGAGAGCTGCACGTCGGGACTGAGCTTCTAGATGAATGGTCTTGGTTTAGTTTCTTTTTGCTGATTTGGATTTATGTAACTTCCTTGGTTTCTTCTCTCCAGTAACCTGGGGGTGTTGGTTGACAGCGACTGAACATGAGCCAGCAGTGGCCCAGGTGGCCAAGAAGGCCAGTGGCATCTTGGCTTGGATCAGAAACGGCGTGACCAGCAGGTCCAGGGAGGTTCTTCTCCCTCTGGACTCGGCACTGGTGAGACCGCTCCTCAAATCCTGGGGTCAGTTCTGGGCCCCTCACCACAAGAAGGATGTTGAGGCTCTGGAGCGAGTCCAGAGAAGAGCAACAAAGCTGGTGAAGGGGCTGGAGAACAGGCCTTATGAGGAACGGCTGAGAGAGCTGGGGGTGTTTAGCCTGGAGAAGAGGAGGCTGAGGGGAGACCTCATTGCTCTCTCCAACTCCCTGAAAGGAGGTTGTGGAGAGGAGGGAGCTGGGCTCTTCTCCCAAGTGACAGGGAACAGGACAAGAGGGAATGGCCTCAAGCTCCGCCAGGGGAGGGTCGGTCAGGCTGGACATTAGGAAAAAATTTCTTCACAGAAAGGGTGATTGGTCCCTGGCAGAGGCTGCCCAGGGAGGGGGTTGAGTCACCTTCCCTGGAGGGGTTTAAGGGACGGGTGGACGAGGCGCTGAGGGACATGGGTTAGTGTTTGATGGGGATGGTTGGACTCGATGATCCGGTGGGTCTCTTCCAACCTGGCGATTCTGTGATTCTGCGATTGGCCGTGTGGGGCGAAAGGGGCGGGGCGAGCGCAGCGATTGGCTGGGCCGGGCGAGAGTCTAGTGCTGTGATTGGTCGGGCGGGGGTGAGGGGGCGGGGCCATCGTGAGGCAGCGGGCGCGCTGATTGGCCAGGACGGCGGGAAGGGGCGGGGCGAGGGCAGCGATTGGCCGCGCGGGGCGGAAGTGGGCGGGGCGAGCGGAGCGCGGGAAGCCGGGAGCGATGGCGGCGCGGCGGGGGGCGCTGATCGTGCTGGAGGGGGTGGATCGCGCCGGGAAGAGCACGCAGGGGCGGCGGCTCGTGGAGGCGCTGAGGGACGGCGGGCACCGCGCCGAGCTGCTCCGCTTCCCCGGTACGTGCGGCCGCGACGGCGGGACGGGGGACGGACAGACAGACACCACCCACCGCACCCCCCCCACAGACAGACAGACAGCGCACACACCCACCCACTCACCCAGGCCCAGACAGACAGAGCCCCCATAGTCCCAGACGGACGGACAGACAGACAGACTGACTCCCCACCAGCCCCGGATAGACGGACAGACAGACACCCCCCCTGCCCTGGTAAGGCAAACAGACAGACACCTCCTCTCAGCCCCGGATAGATGGACAGACAGACAGACTGACTCCCCACCAGCCCCGGATAGACAGACAGACACCCCCTCTGCCCCGGATAGATGGACAGACAGACAGACTGACTCCCCACCAGCTCCGGGTAGACAGACAGACAGACACCCCCCACTGCCCCGGACAGGCAGACAGACAGACCCCCCCCCCCCCTCAGCCCCAGATAGATGGACAGACAGACAGACTGACTCCCCACCAGCCCCGGATAAACAGACAGACATACACCCCCCCTGCCCCGGACAGACAGACAGACAGACAGACAGACACCCCCCCTCAGCCCCGGATAGATGGACAGACAGACAGACAGACAGACTGACTCCGCACCAGCCCCGGACAGACGGACAGACCGACTCCCCACCAGCCCCGGATAAACAGACAGACAGACACCCCCCCTCAGGCCTGGATAGACAGACAGACCGACTCGCCCCCCCCACCTCCCCCCAGCCCCAGACAGGCAGACAGACAGAAGACACCCCCCCCAGCCCAGACAAATAGACAGACAGACACCCCCCCAGCCCTGGACAGACAGACAGACTGACCCCTCCCCAGTCCTGGGCAGACCAGCAGAGCCCCAGACAGACAGACACCCAACCCCAGACAGACAAGCACAGCCCCAGTCCTGGACAAACCGAACGACCAACGTAATCCTATCCGGGACAGACAGAACGACCTCAGGCAACCGGGACAGACAGACAGACAAAATAACTAACCTTGACCCTGGTAAGACAGACAGACCCACACCCCGAGACAGACAGACAGACAGACAGACAGACCGACCCACCTCCTCGGGGCAGCCCTTGTGCCTCCTGCCCCCCTTTCTCACAGAGAGGAGCACGGAGATCGGGCAGCTGATCAGCTCCTACCTGGGGAAGGAGAAGAACCTGGAGGACCACACCGTTCACCTGCTTTTCTCCGCCAACCGCTGGGAACACGTGTAAAGCTCGTCTTCGTTAAGCTGTAAAATTAAGACGCGGGGTGCTGAGCCCTCCCGGGGGCTCCAGCTTGGAGCGGGTACAGTGGGTGCAAAGGAAACGTGGCTGGAAGCAACATCTGAAGGTCTGGTAGCAGCTCTTGCAGCTCAAGGTTTAATCTTCCTAGATCAAACCCCAGGGTTTGTATTTGGAAATCATCTCAGGCGGTAATTCCAGTCCTTGTGCTCGCACTGGATTCAAGACTCAGGGAGCTGAGTTTGCCGTCTTCCTTGAAAGAAGAGACTTCGCTTTGCAGGAGAGTCTGTGTGTGTGACAGAGAACAGTCAGGGCATTGTGTCCAGGCTTCCCCTCTGGGCAGAGGCTGCGTTCAACCCTCAGAGCTGCCCTTGCTTTGGGCCCCTTGGTCCTTGTGGGTGGATGAGGAGATCACAGCCCTGAAACCCCCGTGTCCTGGGCTGCATCCAGAGCCGTGGGAGCAGCAGGGAGGGAGGGGATCCTGCCCCTCTGCTCCGCTCTGTGAGACCCACCTGGAGCCCTGGGTCCAGCTCTGGAGTCCTGAGCTCAGGGAGGACATGGAGCTGTTGGAGAGAGTCCAGAGGAGGCCATGGAGATGATCTCAGGAATGGAGCATCTCTGCTATGAGGACAGGCTGAGACAGTTGGAGTTGTTGAGTCTGGAGAAGAGAAGGCTGCGGGGAGACCTTAGAGCAGCTTCCAGTGCTGAAAGGGGCTCCAGGAAAGCTGGGGAGGAGCTCTGGATCAGAGGGAGCAGGGATAGGATGAGGGGGAAGGGTTTTGAGCTGAAAGAGGGGAGGTTGAGATGAAATCTAAGGGAGAAATGTTTTGCTGTGAGGGTGGGGAAGCCCTGGCCCAGGTTGCCCAGAGCAGTGGTGACTGCCCCATCCCTGGATCTTCTTTATAACCCATGTGAGTGATTCTGTGATTTCCAGGTTTCACAGAACAGAAACCATGAACCATGGAATTGTTTGGGTTGGAAGGGAGCTCAAAGCCCATCCATCCCCACCCCTGCCATGAAAGGGACACCTCCCTTTGGATCAGGGGCTCCAAGCCCCATCCAGCCTGGCCTGGAACCCCTCCAGGGATGGGGCAGCCATTTGGATTGCTAGAAAGGAGGGTAACTCTATGTTTTCTTTGTCTCTGACATGTTGATCAGACCTTTGATGAAAGAGAAACTGCACCAGGGGGTCACGCTTGTGGTTGACAGATACGCCTTCTCTGGAGTGGCCTTCACAAGTGCCAAAGAGGTCAGTGAGACCTGCAGCAACCCCTGCTCTCTGTGTGTGGGGAAACAGCTGCAGCTGGAGGCCTGAGCCAGACCTCGGTGAGCCTGGCCTGGGCTCCTCTGCTGGGGAAAGGTGGATGGAAATGGAGGGATGGAGGTCTTTGTGCCGGGACTGACGTGGGCTGTTTGCTCGGCTCTGCCCAGAAAGAGTGGAGAAACTCCTCCGATCAGGAAGAAATTCTTCATGATGAGGGTGGGGAGGCCCTGGCCCAGGCTGCCCAGAGCAGGGGTGGCTGCCCCATCCCTGGAGGGGCTCAAGGCCAGGCTGGATGGGGCTTGGAGCCCCTGATCCAGTGGGAGGTGTCCCTGCCCATGGCAGGGGTGGGACTGGATGGGCTTTGAGGTCCCTTCCACCCCAAACCATTCTATGATATCTCCATGTTTGTGGGCCTGTGTTTTGGGCTGCTTCTCCTCTGGCCGCTCCTTCCCCACCTGGCGCTCTAGCTGACTGCTTCTTTCCTTTCTTCATGTTCTCTTCTTTCACTTCAAACTCTGTTTTCTTTATTTGGGACAGAACTTCTGCCTGGACTGGTGCAAACAGCCCGATGTTGGACTCCCAAAGCCAGATCTGATCCTGTTTCTTCAGTTAAGCCCAAAAGAAGCAGCGGAACGCGGGGACTTTGGAAATGAACGTTATGAGAACAGCTCCTTCCAAGAGAAAGTTCTACAGTCCTTCCATCACCTGATGAAGGACAAGACATTGAACTGGAAGGTGAGGAAATCAGGAGTTGTAAATCGCTCACATCACTGTTCATGGATGGTAACAGTAACAGGGGAGCAGATTTAATGGTAAAGTGAGTTTTTCCCTTGTGTTGTTAATTGACAAACACGTTTCTGTCTATTTTTTTTCTCTTGGAAACAGACAATGGATGCTTCAAAGAGCATAGAAGACTTGCACCAAGAAATCAGGTCCATTGCAGAGGAAACCATGCAGGAGGTGCAGAATAAACCTTTGGGAGAACTCTGGAAATAAAACTTTACACAGGTTTATTTGGCCTGAAGGGGAAACGCACCTCTTGGATCTTCCTCGCTTGGGAAGAACCTGCATCACCTTCCTGGAACTACAGCTTCGATCCCATGTGTTCTGGGTCCAGCGTGGTGGTTTTATCGGCTCCTCCCCTCCGCTCTGTGCAGCTCTTGCTGTTCTTTTATACACGAACACGTGATAAGCACGTAATAATTCTTTGTAACGACCTCCCCGCCTCACATGGAAGCTCTTGTTCCAGCCCCAGGTGTCGCAGAGGGATCCCTGGACAGCAGCAAGGGGCAGGCAACGGCTTCCCAGTTTCAGGTGCTGCCCTGTGTCCGGTTCTCTTGCCTCTCGAGTAAATGCATCCCCTGTGCTGACACCAGGTTCTAGAGGACTTGATAATAAATCACATTTTTAAACATTTTGTGCAGGGCGTTTGATGAGGTTCAACGAAGCCAAGTGCAAGGTCCTGCACCGGGGTCAGGGCAACCCGTGGTTTCAGTCCAGGAAGGAGGATGAGGTGACAGAGAACAGCCCTGAGGAGAAGCTCAACGTGAGGCAGCAACGTGCGCTCACAGCCCAGAAACCAACCACATCCTGGGCTGCATCCAGAGCAGCAGGGAGGGAGGGGATCCTGCCCCTCTGCTCCGCTCTGAGAGACCCATCTGGAGTCCTGGGTCCAGCTCTGGAGTCCCCAGCACAGGGAGGACATGGAGCTGTTGGAGCGAGTGCGGAGGAGGCCACGGAGATGATCCGAGGGCTGGAGCAGCTCCTGTACGAGGACAGGCTGAGAGAGTTGGGGTTGCTCAGCCTGGAGAAGGCTCCGGGTCTGCCTTAGAGCAGCTTCCAGTGCTGAAAGGGGCTCCAAGAGAGCTGGGGAGGGGCTCTGGATCAGGGAGGGCAGGGATAGGAGAAGGGGAATGCATTTTGAGCTGAAAGGGGAGATGGAGATGAGATTCTAGGATCTCTGATCCTAACCTTCTCTGGCCAAGTTGCCCAGAGCAGGGGTGGCTGCCCCATCCCTGGAGGGGTTCCAGGCCAGGCTTGATGGGGCTTGGAGCCCCTGATCCAGTGGGAGGTGTCCCTGCCCATGGCAGGGGTGGGACTGGGTGGGTTTTGAGGTCCCTTCCAACCCAAACCATTCCCCAATTTTTCCAGTATGCTCATTCCTCTAGGACACAGGAGGTGACGGTGCTGTGGCTCTGGCACTAAAATCCAGGGAAAGTGCTTTGCTCAAGCTGTGGAACAGAGAGAGAGGATCTGGATGATGATAACAGGGCAATTGCTGATGGATCTTAATCAGTGTTCTTGCAGTGATGATCAGATGCACTCTCTTAAAAAGCTGTTATTGTTAACTTATTGATCACTAGGGATCATTTGTTACCTTTCTTGTTCTAGTAAGTTAAACTTGATTTCACACAGTAGTTGAGAGTTTGGGCCTTTTATGCTGCTTGCACTCCGATCAAAAGGGCAGGAACAGTTCATCAGTGCCAGGCAGCCTCTATTCTATTGGAAACACTCGAGAAGACAACGTCACCGTCTCAACTTTTGCTCCCACTCCAACTCGTTCATCCTAAAAGGCCAAAATCCTTCCAGCAGGGCGACCGGACACGGCCCGCCACCACCTCCAGTTCACGAGGCGTTGGGACAGGGCAAGGTTTGAGATCTGTTTATTCAGATACAAATTGAGAGCAGCTGAATGGAGCACAGCCCCACTTCCTCTGCTGCCTCTTCCCCCGACTGCCGCGGGGGAGAGGAGAAGCAGGCAGAAAGCAGCAAATAATAATTTAGTGACAGAAGCGTAGTGGTTCCCGGTTCAAACCTCTGCCTTGGGGCAGCACAGGGACAGTTAGAGCATCGGTCGGGCAGGCCTGGGGGGTCACTGCTGGGCAGCGGCCGCCATCCTTGGGCACAAAAGCTTTAAGTGACGGGTTCCAACCCTAAATGTGCAGCACAAAGCCTTGGGAACAGGTCTGCAACGCGCAGCACACGCTGAGGAAGTGACTGCAGCACCGCCTGTTGCAGCTTGTGTTTAGACAACTCTCTTCCACGGTTCCTTCAGGGCCCTAGGCAGAGCCAGCCTCAAACAGCTACAATTCCAGTATAACCAGACCTTCTCGAGGCCCCCTGTCCTCACTGCCCTCCTCGGATTGACTACTT
Source organism: Phaenicophaeus curvirostris (assembly GCF_032191515.1). Lineage (NCBI taxonomy): Eukaryota > Metazoa > Chordata > Aves > Cuculiformes > Cuculidae > Phaenicophaeus > Phaenicophaeus curvirostris. Next base: position 26,047,111 of record NC_091401.1, read on the forward strand.
GAGACAGGTTGCTCCGGGTCAGTGCCGGCAGCCCCCCTGTGCCCACTCTGCACAGAGAAGGGAGAAGGAAGGAAAGGCACCGCCGCAGCTGGGAAGCCAACTTGACCTTCAAGCACCTTTTCGGATTTGGAAAAGGAATGTCTACTAGGAGGAGCTGCTGGACAACCCACCAAGGGTACCTTGAGGAGCTTTGAGAGCTCACAGCTCGGTACTGACCGGATTCACACCCTGGATGCACACAACCGGCAAATCTCACCTGTCCCCTTTCGCCTCACTCAGCTGTGGAACCCAGTTCCCTGCTCACAACAGCTTTCCTGAAGATACTCGCTGCAGAGATGGACCCATTAGAGAAGCACAACACTTTATGGACTCACCCAACAAGACCCCGCGCTGTTCCTGTTCTCCTTCCCTTCTTTCTGCTGTTATTTAATGTGAGACGGAGCCGCTCCTCCCCAGCAGCAGAGGTTGGCTCCAGGCTTTTGCAGACAGCCTTTCTTTTTGAATTATCAGTCACTTGTGAGTTCCCTCCGCTTCCTTTTCACGGGGCGTGCGCAGGAGAGGGGGCTTCGCCCGCGAGGAAGGCGGGAGTGACGAGGAGCTGGACCGTAGGCAGCCCGGCTGCCCGCGCTCCAGGGGTTTCCCAGCTGTCTCAGGACGTGGCTGCTGTTCATTCGCGTCGTGAGCTGCAGTCCAGGTTGGCCAGCGAGAAGAGAAGCCGCTAAAGGAATTAACTACGCGTTTCACCTGCTAAGTGACTGGGGGGGCGGGCTCTAAGCTTCGGAGGGGAGTCCCCAGGGGAGGACTTGGTGCTCTAACGATTTCTGTGCCTCCGCGGGAGGGCGACGGACCTGCTGATGGAACAGAAAGACTTGGAACTCCCAAGCACCACCACATCCGCTGCCAGAAACTGTTTTCTGCTGAGAAATTCTGACTCCAGCCAGTAAGGCTGTAACACCCACTCGGTTCTTCATCCCCACGCAGACAATGCGCGCTCCGCTGAGGCTGCACAGAATGCCAGGATGGACAAGAGGCGGGGATGGCAGCAAGCGCCTATGAAAACTGGTAGCCCCAGGCTCTCGAAGGAGCTTCCCTCCCCCCCTTCTCCCCACACGTAACACAAATTCGGAGTCAGTTTTCCTATTGGATTTCAAAGGGATAGGATTTCGAAGTCTTCGTCTTCTGAGTCAAAGAACCTTTCCAATCTGTCGGCATCGGAGGAGTCTGTGAGAGAAAAAGAAAGCGTGATCTCGGTGGGACGCACGGACTGCTCAGCATCGGTGAGAGCAGCAGCTGGAGGGCAGCAGGAATCACGGGTCAGGGGCCTGCAAGCTCCAAGAGGCTCTGTGACGCACCTGAGTGAAGGTTCCAAGGAGGGATGAGAAATAGGATACATTAACAGCGTGGAAACACACTGGGGAGGCTGTCTTTTAAATTCCTCCAGGGATGGAGACTCCACCACCTCCCTGTGCAGACTCTGCCAGGGCCCCAGAACCCCTTCCGTGAAGACATTTTTCCTGATGTCCAATCTAAACCTCCCCTGGTGCAGCTTTAGGCCTTTGCCTATCGCCTGTCACTTGGGAGAAGAGCCTAACACCCACCTCGCTACAGCCTCCTTTCTGGGAGCTGCAGACAGCGATGAGGTCTCCCCTCAGCCTCCTTTTCTCCAGGCTAAACAGCCCCAGGTCCCTCAGCTGCCTCTCACAACCCTTGTTCTCCAGCCCCTTCCCCAGCTCTGTTCCCTTCTCTGGTCGCGCTTCAGCCCCTCAATGTCCTTCTTGTAGTGAGGGGCCCAAAACATCCGTGCACATTATGAACACGATAAGCAGAGCCTGAGGGCCAAGATGCTGCCCAGCACTAGTTCCTGCTGCCATCAGCAGTGGCGCCTGCACAGGGATGGAGCACCTTATGCTGGGACTGTTTGCCCAGCCCTGTCTTTTTGACCATTTTCATGACCTAGAAACTCTGTTTTCAGCCTTTTCAATTGACCCTTTTGACTCCTCCAAGCACCCCTTTACAAGTCATAGATCCACGCTGCTGCGAGAGCCCAGGAACCTGTTTTTACTTCCCCTCAGTCATCATCACCATTCACAGACCCATTCTAGAAATCATCCAGAGACATCGTGGGATCTGTGAACCATGAGCTGAAAGCCAAAGAATTGGATCAATTGACCTATGAACTCCAGATCCAGCTCCAGGCAAAAAGGAACATACTAGAAGACATGATTTCTGTAAGATTACCAGAAAAACAAAGGGACTGGCTCACCCTTAGCTCTCTGTGTGGCCTCACCTGGTGTGAGATTCACGACATCGGGGTTGGAGAAATGTGACGGCTGACGTTCGACCAGTTCAAACATGGGCAGCGCTCCTCTTACCAGGGACAGCTGGGGAGCAAGAGCAGAGCCATCAGAACCAGCAACTCCCTACTCCCAGTGCTCCTTAAAGGGTAACAATGATCTGCTGGGACTTGACTGCAGCTGAAAAACAGTTTCTCAAATCTTTGACTTGCACCATCAGCAGAAGTTCAGAGCTGTGCTCAGTTTGGGAGTTCAATAAACTGTTTTCATATGCTTCAAAATGGGATTGTGCTGCAGAGAATGCGCTTTCTGTGCAGTGGTCTGGAAACAAGACAACACCCTGTATTCCTTTCATTGGATCATAGAATGGTTTGGGTTGGAAGGGAGCTCAAAGCCCATCCAGTGCCACCCCTGCCATGGGCAGGGACACCTCCCACTGGATCAGGGGCTCCAAGCCCCATACAGCCTGGCCTTGAACCCCTCCAGGGATGGGGCAGCCACCCCTGCTCTGGGCAACCTGGGCCAGGGCCTCCCCACCCTCACAGGAAAACTCTTCTTCATAGAACCATAGAATGGTTTGGGTTGGAAGGGACCTTAAAGCCCATCCAGTTCCCATGAGCAGGGACACCTCCCACTAGAGGTATACACTTCTGAAGATCTCATCTAAATCTCCCCATTTTTCAGCTTAAATCCCAGTGATATAAACACAAACCTTTTTGATTTGCTGGCACCAGTCATTAAAGTCTTCCTCTGTGTGGCAGAAAAAGCCCTGAAAAAGAATTTATTTTTATATATTGTGGATTGATCATTTCAGGCATAAGGCATTAACACCAAGCAACACAACCAGGCCTGCGAGCAGTGGCAACATCTAACTGTCTTTCTTTTAAACCATGGTTTGTGCTGCCCCGTTAAACTGAACGCCTGCTGTATGCTTGATGTGAGCAGCACCCAAGTGCTGGTTCCTCAGTCTGCTCTCCCTGCAGAAGGGACGCGGGGCAGAACCAACCCACGTGGAGACAAACAGCAGGCGTTTGGGGTTCAACAGCAACCAAACCACACTGAATCACAATACGGATTCAGGAATGTATTCAGATCTCCCCATCAAAAAGCAGGAATTGAAGGCCAAACCAAACCCAAAAGGACAGTGCTCCACAAGGAACGGCGCTTAACTCCCACGCGAGGGAGATTTCCCCGTACCAAACCGCTTCCTGCATGAGGAGCCGTGTTACCCGCATCACTGCGACACTCAGCAGCACTTCCCAGCGCACGGCGGGCTTGGGGAATACCCAGCTCACCCCCATCACCTCTGCCAGCTCCCTGGGGAAAGGGCTACGGCTGCGAAACAGAGAAAACACAACCCTGCTCCTTCGGGAGAAGGGAAACGAGCAGCAGGAACGCACCACTGCGATGGAGGGGTCGAGCTCGGCGATGCTCATTCTGCAGGGAGGGTGCTGGCAGTGGAAGCTCTCGTCGGGGAGGCAGCTGCTGTCGTTGGGCTCCACTGCAGGCTGCGTAGTGTGGGGATCCAGGTAAATGAGCTCCTCACCTGGACAGACAGACAAGGAGACATCAGCAGCAAGAACCACACCAGAAGCTGCTCTTCTGAGAAACAAACGGTGAGGTACAAAGAAAAGGAAGAGCGATGACAGAGCCAGCTCTCGTAACCCATGTTCTATCACGGTGACTTGCTTCCAACCACTTTCCCCGAGGTTTCTCATCTGGCAAGAGCCAGTCACCAGCAGAACCGCAGTGCCTGCTCCATAGAGACACCCCGTCTCGCGGCACAGGCACTGCCTGCGTACCGTTCCGTGGTCCTGTGCAAGCTCAAGTCAGCCCCAGAAATCCAAAGCACAACCAGATGGAGGGTCGTGGGCAGAGAGAGAGAAAATCAGAGGGAAGGACAAGAATAAAACAATGACAGTTTGTAGGGTTTCAAGACTGGGACAGCTACAGGACAGTTAAAACCAGCCAGGTCCCTAAAGAGAGGTCAGCTCTCTGTAGGAAGTGTCTACACAGACCTGTTTAGAGACAGGATTTAGCGTTACGCAGTGGATGTTTACTGCCTGTACTATGGCCGCTGTTTAAAGCCGCATCACTCAGGTCATAGAATCATGGAATCATAGAATAACCAGGTTGGAAGAGACCCACCGGATCATCAAGCTCACAAAGAGCTTCAGTCCATGCTTCCAGCAGGCAAGAAGAACCCTGCAGCAGGCACCACAGCCCAAGAAGGAGAACTGTACCACTCCACAGATATTTTTTAACTGGAAAGTCTTTGCAGGACTCTGGACACTCACCGACATAGCCAATGAAGTAGTGAGCACTGTTTGGTTTCCCTCCGATCACTCCCAGGGACTGGGGCATCATGAAGCAGTGCTGGAAAAGCAATACAGAAAACACACAGCTGATAGACAGTGAGACAGCGGGTGGTAACAATGACAAACACCCAAAAATGCAGCGGGAAAGAAAGATGGGGATACTGAAAATCAGCAAGAACAGCCATTTTTGGAGAAAAGCTCCACCAGGAAAGCTGAAGAGTGAAACACAGGGCCTTCAAGCAACACAGAAGCAGCTGAAAAACACGTTTAACTGCTGACAGGGACACACAGGTGGGACCAAAGGGAAGCAGCAGCAGGACTCAGCTGGGCAAGTCCTGGAGCTGTCATGAGGTTTCAACAGTGCCCTCGAGAGGAAACAGTCATTCAGGAAACAGTTTAAGTTCCTTCTGCAGCTGAAGTACCCACGCAACATCTACTGAGTTATGGGCAAGTGACTTCCCGTGACTACTCAGCTCAGAGCTTGTACAGCAAGACACCGTGCGCCCTGCCTCGCGCATGAACGCTGCACACCGTAAATCCTGCAGCCTCCTGATCTTCCACACTGCAACCATCAACCAAATTCCAGCCTTAATCTGCAGTAAAAGCTCTGGCCTCAGAGCCACAGGGAGTCTGCCACACTGCAGCCATTCATGCTCCAGTTGCCACCACAGACACCACAGTCAGGCTGAGCCAACGCTTCAACGGGCTGGGACAATCTAAACACAAAGAAGGACCGAGACCAAGTCCTTAAGCATCAGAATACCCAGAATTCAGCTCCAGGTTCCCTACCTTTAGTGTTTCAATGTAGGCTTCATTGATCTCTGTGAGCCCAAGGCGGAGAGGTATCAGCAGCACCAATGGTTTCCACAGGGAGAGTTGATCTCTGACCCCCACATCCCCTGGGCACCCGTTGTAGAGCACGTCTGACTCCAGAGCTGAGCACGCTGCAGCTCCAGCACATGGGAAACTGGACTGGCACAACCGCCCTGTGGAAAAGGAACAGAAAGCAGCAGAAATCACCTCTGTTCCCAGACCCCGAGTCATTCTGTTTGACCTCTGATCAACAATTTCTATTTACTAGAAGCCAACGGCACCGATAAAAAAAAAAGAGACGCTTAACAAGGTCCAGTGTCAGGATAACATGGTGTGTTTACTCCTGCGGGGCTCCTCTAGGGCTCCACATTCCATCCAAGATGATGCCAAACTGTACAGCACACTCTGCCACCACCTGCTGGGCCCTTGGAATCCCAACCCATCCAGCAGGACCTGTGCCAACGCGGCTGAGCGAGCTGATCAGGTCAGGCCTGAATTCAGAGAGCTTGGAGGCAGGAAGAAAAGAACCTGGAGTGTTCAACTCCCAAAGAATTCATGGAGGATATGAAGTTGAACTGAGTGAGGAAAGCATTATGGCTTAACATTTCTCCCTTGGATCTCATCTCAATCTCCCTCTTCAAATTTAAAACCATTCCTGCTGTCCCATCCCTGCCCTCCCTGATCCAGAGCCCTTCCCCAGCTTTCCTGGAGCCCCTTTCAGCACTGGAAGCTGCTCTAAGGTCTCCCCACAGCCTCCTCTTCTCCAGGCCAAACAACCCCATCTTCCCAGCTTGTCAAAGACATCACGGTCAAAATTATTCAAATGGACGATTCTAATGCTCCAGAACAACAATTCTCATTTGGTTTTAGCACGCTTGGCCAAAACTTTAAGCTAAAATATTTACTTCATGCTTGTTGGGTTGTACTTTACGCTCCCCAATATTTTTCTGGCTTCTTGCTGCTAGGGGATCTACCAAACTGTACCCCTATGTGACACTTACGGATTTCTTCCATCACTACAGTGTTGTCCATGGCTATATGGACCGCCAGGGAACTCCAGGTATCAAAAGTTGCAAGTTTCCTATAGGAAAAATAAAAAGGAAGCAAGCAATGATTAGTTACAACTGCAAGACAAAGATAGTGGAGTAGCGAAGAGGAGAAACTAGCCTGAATTTAGACCTTGAATCCCATCCAGTTCCAAACCCCCAGCCGTGGGCAGGGACACCTCCCACTGGACCAGGTTGCTGAAAGCCACGGCAGCCAATGCACAGGAACCCATGAGCCAGAAGGTATCTACAAACCAAATGACCCAACTGCACGTTCGGATGAGATCAAGGAAAACCACAATACTTACTTGAGCACTTGTGCGACTGTGTTTGGTCCGTACCACTGCCCTATGGATTTTCCCTCTCCAACTCCCATCTGGGCTGCACCGTGAGAGAAAAATCAAATTATTTAGCAAGTAATTTCACCTACTCTGTGTCCCTTCCTCAAGAAATCTCACTCGGAAACATTCTGGAGTCAGCAGAATCTGTCCTTTCACAGGGTATCTTAGCATAGACAGGAGAGAGAAGCACCTCCACAAGGGCTGCACAGCAAATCCTCTCCCCACAAGGCGGTAACAGAGAAGTTCAAAAGGCAATGTCACCTCAGAGGAAACTGTACTTGGAGCCTTTGATTACCAGGAGCATCCTTGTAATCCGATGTTCTGTTTGCTGAAGCTATAGGTGCCTTAATGCCCTATGGGGAGAACTGAGACAGGCTGCTTCGCTTTTATTTGTCAGGGCGTTAATATCACAGCGAGATCTGAGTCCATTTGCTATTTCTGGGAATTCCTTTGCTCAGCAGACTTCTCGTATTACAAGGTCCTAGTGAGAACTGCAACCAGATGCGTTCCTCTCACCTTTGCTAACTCGGACGTGGGAAGAGATGCTGAATATAACCTGACAGCCTTAAACATTTGAGTTGAGAAGAAAAATCCTTCACAATCCAGCAGCAGTTTCACATCCTGTCACGAAATGAGCAGCACAGTGGCATGTACCTGCCCCACTAGTAGGTGGGTTTTGGCTAAGCTATTAAAACAAATTGAGTGATGTTCTAAACTCATGGGAAACCCAGAACAAACATCTCCATGCTCGTCAGCACCCCGACTCTTACCTATCTGGTGAATGGAGTAGTAGCTATCTTTTTTGTCAATGAAGGCATTAAGAACGTTGAAGTAATTATCTGTCTGCCTCTTCCCTTTTATCCACCTCCAGTCTACAACAGACAAGGGGAAACAAATAAAACATATTCATTAGCAGTTAAAGGCTGCAAGCTACAATTGTTTTCCCTGCACATCAACCAACTGACCCAGTTTTCACGTCACTCTCTTATTACCAGGCATTCCCAACACTAATTTTGAAGTAAAGTAAGCATTATCACAGCTGGAGTAGAGGAATATCACCATGAATCATAGAATCATAGAATCACCAGGTTGGAAGAGACCCATGGAAAAGCAAATAAACAAAAAAAAAAAACCAAACCAGCCTTGAACTTGGGAAGGCTGAAGAAAAAGAGCCCTCAGCAATTCCCAGCAGTGCCCTCGTTATCTGCTGTCCTTACGAGCGCTGCGCTTGTGGAAGGACGCGGCCCTGGCTGCACGCTGGTTTACCTCTTCCCAAATGTCTGCAGACCAAGGCCTGAGCAAAGATCATCTGGCCACACCGCAACATGCAGCCCCAGCCAGTATCCGATGTGGGACCGGTTCCTCCTGGAAAAGAGGACAGAAAAGAAACACGGAATGAGCAGGAAAACAGGGCCGAGAGAGAGGTGGAATGAAAGCACTGTTAGGCTGCATGGGTAGGAGGTTCACTCAAAAAAAGAGACTAAGGACTCGATGCTGAAAGCATTTCCTTGACAGAATCATAGAATCATGGAATGGTTTGGGGTGGAAGGGACCTCAAAGCTCATCCAGTCCCACCCCTGCCATGGGCAGGGACACCTCCCACTGGATCAGGGGCTCCAAGCCCCATCCAGCCTGGCCTTGAACCCCTCCAGGGATGGAGCAGCCACCCCTGCTCTGGGCAGCCTGGGCCAGGGCCTCCCCACCCTCACAGCAAAACATTTCTCACCAAGATCTCATCTCAGTCTCCCCTCTTTCAGCTGAAAACCATTCCCTCTGTCCTATCCCTGCCCTCCCTGATCCAGAGCCCTTCCCCAGCTTTCCTGGAGCCCTTTTCAGTGCTGGAAGCCGCTCTAAGGTCTCCCCAGGCTAAACTGCTGCTCCTCCACCGAGGCTCTGGCTGTTATTACAGCCTTCACAGATAAAATGGTTAGTGTGACCGCAGCAACTGAGCTGTCTCACAAGCACGCAGTCAGCTGTGCCTCAGCATGGCTGGAAGGAGTTTCTTTGTAGTGCTGCTTTTTTCTTTCCATCCCATGCAAGCGCCCTGCACGGAAAGCACAGGGAGCATCACCCAAGAGAACCAGTTAATCAGCTTCTGGATGGTCAACAGCAACCTGCTATCATTTTGCCAGCAATTTATATCATATACAACATCCAAAATTGATAAAGCTTTATAAAATCAGCCCAGGACCTTCCCCTTAGCCTCGGAGGAGCTTACAGTATTTAAGCAGGCAAGCACAGAGCAGTGACCAGCAATAAAAGGGGTGGCTGGGAGAAGAGACTGCGAAGGAAAAGGTTTATTGTGCACCATGCAAACCACAGCTCTGCTGTAAACGGGAAATGACTCAGAAAATGGGATTTTTTTCCTATCCTTGCCCTTTAATAACTCACACAGAATCCTCTGTCATGTTTGTGAGCCATAGTTAAAAGCACGCTAACCCTACAATTTCACACATGTACTTAGCTATGGCTAAAAACTTGAATTTAAAGGGGTTAAACCACATCAAAGGTGTCTCATAACTCGTTAGCAAAGGGTTTCCCAGCACAGCAAGAACAAAACAAGCCAGAAGGACCAGCTACCGAGAATTCTCTTCCTCAAATCTGAGCCATTTTCCTCATCAGCTGCTAGGGATGATGCTGACCGTGAGGACACGGATGGGGTCTGCAATCGCATTTACCTGCTCTCAGACCTCTTCTGACATCCTTCCCACCCAGTACACATAACCACACCACGAAAGCAGAACAGCTTAAGGTACCAAGACGTCCTCGTTCCACTTCACTGGGAAATGTTCCTTGATTACTTGGAACTGTTGGAATAGGTCCAGAGGAGGCCAGGCGGATGATCCGAGGGCTGGAGCACCTCCCATATGAGGATAGAATGAGAGAGCTGGGGCTGCTCAGCTTTCCTGGAGCCCCTTTCAGCCCTGGAAGCTGCTCCAAGGTCTCCCCACAGCCTTCTCTTCTCCAGGCTGAACAACCCCAACTCTCTCAGCCTGTCCTCACAGCAGAGGTTCTCCAGCCCTCGGATCACCTCTGTGGCCTCCTCTGGACCTGTTCCAACAGTTCCAACAGTTCCACCTCCTTCTTATGTTTGGGATTCCAGAACTAGAAAAAATCTACCCTATCAACTACATGGAGTGCATTTCAGATTCCATTAATCAGAAATGAATTAACATCATGCTTGTAGAGACTGTTTTGTTAGAGATAACCAGACTATCGTCACTTCGACTCATCCAGAGTACATACCGATAGCAGGGAAGTTCTTTCTGTAGGTGAACCAAAGCCGAGAGGTCACATCCAACAGGATCTCTTCTTTCTCTGCAAGTTTTCCAGCATCAATAGGCACATAGATGAGGTTGGCACCAAACACAGCTAAACCCACCTCCCGCCCAGCTCATTCTCCAGCCCCTTCCCCAGCTCCGTTCCCTTCTCTGGACGCGCTCCAGCCCCTCAATGTCTTTCTCATAGTGAGGGGCCCAGAACTGAACACACCATTTGAGGTGTGGTTTCATCTCAGAGGAAACAGCCTGGAGCTGCACAGGGCTATTGAGTCCCAAGCGCAGGGCTCTGCACTTGGCCTTGTTGAGCCTCATCCCGTTGGTCTCAACCTATGGATACAACCTAATCAGATCCCTCTGCAGAGCCTCCCTGCCCTCAAGCAGATCGACAACAGGCAGGACACTGACATTCAGTGTGTTCTGCCAGCAAACAAACACTCTCAGCATCATGCTTCTAAGTTCTCCAGTCACCTTGCTGCTCAGATAGCAAAGTGCAACGTCAACAGAGTCCTCTGGAGACCAGAGCGCGTTGCACCTACCCGTAAAGACACTGTATTTCCGACCAAGGATCCAGACGGGCTCTTTGGTCTCGGGGAAGTCTTCGTATTCGAACCTGAGAGTGTCATAGGTAAGAGTGGCTGGAAAAAGAAAAGATGAAATGACCCACCTTTCATAGCTGTTCCTTGCATTTTAAAATCACACAGAATGACAGAAGCAGAGCTGCTGTGGATCAGCAACTTCCACGCCCAGAGAACCCGGCTCTAACTGGCACAGAACAGCCCGGCTCCCCCTGCCACCACCACCTCGGGAAGGCACAGATTGCTGACGCAGCCCTGGCTGCTCCACAAGCAGAAAAGCAAGAGGGATTTCCAGGCTGGGTCAGCACTGAGTTCTGCCAGATGCAGAAAATGGTCAAGGAAACATCTAGGACCTCATCCGACAGCCACACTCTGCTTCTCACAACAGGCAACATCGTGCACACCAGAACAGTCACAGAAATGGTGTCAGGGTCCTCTTCTCATTGAATCACAAGATGGTTTGGGGTGGAAGGGACCTCAAAGCCCATCCAGTCCCACCCCTGCCATGGGCAGGGACACCTCCCACTGGATCAGGGGCTCCAAGCCCCATCCAACCTGGCCTTGAACCCCTCCAGGGATGGGGCAGCCACCCCTGCTCTGGGCAGCCTGGGCCAGGGCCTCCCCACCCTCACGGCAAAACATTTCTCCCTAAGCAAAATCTCCCCTCTTTCAACTTAAAACCATTCCCTTCATCCCATCCCTGCCCTCCCTGATCCAGAGCCCCTCCCCAGCTTTCCTGGAGCCCCTTTCAGCGCTGGAAGCTGCTCTAAGGTCTCCCTGCAGCCTTCTCTTCTCCAGACTGAACAACCCCAACTCTCCCAGCCTGCCAAAGACATCAAAGTCAAAACTTTGATGATTCAAATGGAAACACAGCAAGAGATTTTCCCCGCGGTTTGCCCAGCCAACTAGCCACCACACCCTCTAGCATCAATCACCTCACTCCCAGCTTCCCTGCAAAGCTTAGATATTTTGTTGGAAAACTTTTTATTTAAAACACTGAAGCAGGGGTTTGGAGCAGAGATAAAAACAGGCTTTTTCCTTCCTTTCCAAATTTCTTCTTGGGCTTCCCTCACCCTCTGGAGAGGCCTCTCCTCAGAGACATTTCCCCGCAGCCATCAGCCTCCAACTAGCACAGCTACAAAAGCATTGGGAGCGGGGTGGATGATCACTTCCCACAGCTGAGAAAGGGACTTTGGAGAGGAGGAAAGCTACTGATAACGGAAGAACAGCCCGAACCCTTATCTCTAGCCTTGCAGGAGATAGATTGCGCCTTTTCTTCCCCCTAATCTCTTTCAAACAAGACCCATCCCAACTCCCTGAGCAACACGGGGGAGTCTGGAGACAGCCAGGGAGGAAAGTCAGTCAGCTGACAAGTGGTGTTTTCCTAGATACCCAGAGCAAACAGCTCAAAAGCCTGCGCCTCAGCTCGCTGAGCGGCCCCGCAGCAGGGCTGGGTGCCGAGGGACCGGAGCCCCAGCTTCTCCCCGCCACAGCGGGCTCTCCCTTCCCTCCTGGAGCCTCGTAACGCTCACACCGAGGGAGAGCGAAGGAGCCTTTCGCAGGAAAGCCTCTCGCAAGAAGCCGTTCTGCCCCCAGGCGCTCCGGCGCCCCTCGCCGGGGCCCAGCACACGGAGCGCCGGCCCCGCCGCCGCCCTCCCGCCCCGTCCCGGCCAATCCCCGCCCTCCCCAGAGGGATTCCCTCTGTGCAAAGTCGGGGAGAGGCTCCCCGCGCCGCCCACCTGCGTCCATGGCGGCGGCGGCCCCGCCGAGGGCTGCGGCCGCTGCTCCCGGTCCCGCCGCCCCCCCCTTCCCTCCCTCCCTCCACCGCATCCGGTCGCGGCGCCACTTCCGGTCGCAGCGCTACTTCCGGTGTCGGCGCCACTTCCGGCCGCGGCGATTGGCCTCTGGCGGCACCCGTCCTGGCGGCCGCCATCTTGCCGTACGGCGCGGGGACCGGGGGTGGGGGGGCGGCGGGGGCCGGGCTGGCGGGGGCGGCGCGGCTGGGCTCGCCTGGGCTCGGCTGGCGGCGGCCCATGACACCAACGCCCGGGTAAGTGCCGCTCGGCGCCTCCTCCCGGCCGGGCGCCCCCCCCCCCACCCCGCCTCGCAAGGCGCCTGCGGCGGCCCGAACCGGCTCCGCGTCCCCGTTCCCCGTCCCCGTTCCCCGTGGGCTCGGAAGATGGCCGCTCCCGTGAGGCGGCCGCCATGTTGCCGCGGGCAGCGCCGCTGCCATCTTGCCGTACGGCAGCCCCCGGGGCGGGGGGTGGGGGGGGGGCCGGGGCGGGCCCGGGGGTGGTTGGGGGGGGGGGGCCGGGGCGATGGTGATCAGCTGCGCCGCCGCCAACTGCTCCAACCGGCAGGGCAAGGCGCGCGGCGGCACCGTCTCCTTCCACAGGTAAGGGCCGCCCGCACGGCTGGGCCGGCGAGCGCCGCCGCCGCCACCCCCAACCCCCCCGCTTTTGTCTCCCGCGGCACCGGGGGGGGAGCGGGGGGGAACGGGGGCCTCCCGGGCCCGAGGGTGGCCACCAGGGCCCGGGAGGTAGCCACCAAAACGCAGCGATGGCCGCTGTCATCGCGCTGTCATCGCAGGGCAGTAGCCACCCGTGTCTGGCCGGTGGCCGCCGTCCTCGCTGACCGATTAGCCACCGCTCTGCCCGGGAAGTGGCCACCCGTGCCCAGCCGGTTGCCACTGTCGTTACAGGCCGGTAGCCACCGGTGTCCAGCAGCAGCTACTGTTCTGCCTAGTTGGTAGCCATCTGTGCCCGCCGGTAGCCCCCTATGCCTGGCCTGTGGCTGCCATCCTTACAGGCCAGCAGGCACCAGTGGCCACCATCGCCCCCGGTCAGTAGCCATGGGTGCCTGGCAGTGGTCACCACCCTCCCTAGCCAGGGCAGCCCAGCAGCAGTCACCATCCTGCCTGGAGGTGGTCCCCAGCCAGTGGCTACCTGTGCCTGGGGGTGGCAATCGGCACCCAGCCAGTGGCTACCGGTGCTCAGCAGCCAGGGGCTGCCTGACAGTGGTCACGTTCTCCAGGCTGCCCAGCGGTGGTCGCGTCCTTCCAGCCAGGGTCACAATCTCCAGGGTGGTCGCGTTGCTCATCCGTGGCCAGGGTGCCTGGTGGTCACCAGCCGGGCTAGTGGCCAAATTGCCAGTGACAGAGGCAACTGTTCTGTTCAGCTCCGTGGCATCTGTGGATGGAAGGCACCAGTCATGAGCTCTTTGGCCCAAAGCGACGCATCCTAGAACAAACGTAACCCCTCAACGCAACCTCCATGATCCAAACCCAGGCCCAACCCTTCTCGCCTCCACATCATGACTTATTTGTTCCTGGTTCTTATCTGTTTGGTTTTTGTTGTAGGTTCCCTCTGAAGGACTCAAAGCGCCTGATCCAGTGGCTCAAAGCAGTTAAGAGAGACAACTGGAAGCCCACCAAGTACTCGTTTCTCTGCAGCGAGCACTTCACCAAAGACAGTTTCTCAAAGCGGCTGGAGGACCAGCACCGGTTGTTGAAGCCCACGGCCGTCCCCACCATCTTCCAGCTTGCAGAGGAAAAACACGACGACCTGGGTTATGTCGGACACGGAAAGGAAATAGCGAGCCCGGAGCCGCTGCGGGATGGAGAGGACCCAAGGGAAGGAGGATGTGAGGTAGCTCAGAGGACCCCGTCTGCCAGCCAGGACTTCATGGTGATGCAAGGGACGAAAGAGATGGAGGAGGAGACTTTACAAGCAGAAATTGGATCAATGTCTGAGGAGAAAGAAAGCCTCCGTGGTCAGCTGGGCAGCTCTCGCAGAAGGACGTTAGGTGATAAATTGGTTGCAAAGCCTAGACCTCAGAAGAAGCCCAAGAGATCTTCTGTGGAGGACCGTCGGAAGGCTGCCTGGGTGGGCAGCTGGGTGGCAGACAGGAGCGGCGTGTCGGTCGACGACTTCACGCCTCCCGCCTCTGGTGCTTGCAAGTTCATCGGCTCCCTGCATTCCTACAGCTTCTCCTCCAAGCACACCAGGCCCTCTCTCCCAAAAGAGCAGCTAGAAAGGAAAAGGCCAAAGAGAGACATGGGACCCAGCTGCAGCAACCAGCTCATGGGACGCGAGAAGGCCGTAGCCGAAGGCTCCCCGACTTCCTCACGGACTGCTACCCCTCAGAAACCTTCCCAGGGTTTGTCGGCATCCCCAGCTGACCTCACCCCGCAGCCGGCCGCTGAGGCCGTGGTGGGACAGAAGGGGGACACGGATGCCAACCCCATGTCCATCAACGAGGTCATCATGTCGGCCTCGGGAGCTTGCAAGCTCATTGACTCCCTTCATTCGTACTGTTTCTCCTCTCGGCAGAGCAAAAATCAGGTGTGCTGCCTGCGGGAGCAGGTGGAGAAGAAGAACGGAGAGCTGAAACTCTTGAGGCAGAGGATCAGCCGCTCTGACAGTCAAGTCAGGAAGCTGAAGGAGAAGCTCGATGAGCTGAAGAGGATTAGTTTCCCTTACTTGAACAGCCTGCTGTCCCAGGACTGTGGTCAGTATTCCCGGGGCTTTGCCTTGAGGCAGAGCTCACCATTTTCTGAGCAATAAGGCTGTTGAAGTTGGAGGTCATAAGGATGTGGTGGGTAAAAGGGATGAGCAAAGTATGGTTTTAGAAGGAGAAGTAGCAGCTGGTGTTAGAACAACAGGTAGAGGTGAGATAAACAGGGTTTTGGGCACGTTTCTTAGACTTCAAGGCAATTCCTGGTGTGAAATGGGAAGCTGGGTTGTAGCGTTGCAGACAACTCTCTTGATGAATTTGGGTTTGGTTTTTTTTCCTTCCTGGAATGTTTTAACTCGTTTGTGACTCAGCACTGGTTGGGATTTGCCTTCCCTTGGATTTTGCTTGTGAAGCATTTTGGTGTGTTAATGAGCTGCCGTGGGCAGCAGGTATCTGGGAAAGCTGCTGTAGTCTTCTTCAGTCACGTAGGAAGTGCTTGTGATCTTAAATTCCATGTACTACGCTCGGGATCCGTGAGATCTAAGTGAAGTGGGAGGTATCGGCTGTGATGGTGTCACTTGCTGGTCACAAGGAGTGTCTGCAGGACTCAGTGTTGGGGCCAGTCTTGTTTAATCTCTTTATCCGTAATCTGGATCGAGTGGCCCCTTGGTGAGTTTGCAGATGACGCCAAATTAGGCAGGAGTGTCAGTGTGCTGGAGGGCTCCGCAGGGGGACCCGGCCAGGCTGGATCCATGGGCCGAGGCTCCGCAGAGGGACCCGGCCAGGATGGATCCATGGGCCAAGGCTCTGCAGAGGGACCCGGCCAGGCTGGATCCATGGGCCAAGGCTCTGCAGGGGGACCGGGACAGGCTGGATCCATGGGCCAGGGCTCCGCAGAGGGACCCGGCCAAGCTGGATCCATGGGCCAAGGCTCCGCAGAGGGACCCAGCCAGGCTGGATCCATGGGACAAGGCTCCGCAGAGGGACCCAGCCAAGCTGGATCCATGGGCCAAGGCTCTGCAGAGGGCCCCGGCCAAGCTGGATCCATGGGCCAAGGCTCTGCAGGGGGACCCGGCCAGGCTGGATCCATGGGCCAAGGCTCTGCAGAGGGACCCAGCCAGGCTGGATCCATGGGCCAAGGCTCTGCAGAGGGACCCAGCCAAGCTGGATCCATGGGCCAAGGCTCTGCAGAGGGACCCGGCCAAGCTGGATCCATGGGCCAAGGCTCTGCAGAGGGACCCGGCCAAGCTGGATCCATGGGCCAAGGCTCTGCAGAGGGACCCAGCCAGGCTGGATCCATGGGCCAAGGCTCTGCAGAGGGACCCGGCCAGGCTGGATCCATGGGCCAAGGCTCTGCAGGGGGACCTGGCCAGGCTGGATCCATGGGCCAAGGCTCTGCAGAGGGACCTGGCCAGGCTGGATCCATGGGCCAAGGCTCTGCAGGGGGACCTGGCCAGGCTGGATCCA